>NW_027464588.1:10896363-11217727 GCF_043290135.1 Rhipicephalus microplus
TTGTTTAAGAACAAATGATACACAGAGTTTGCTTGGAACAAAAAAAAATGGCAGCATATCCACGGAGTGAATGATGGAGAGTGGGGCGAAGAATTCGTCCATCCATTCGTTCTTGCTTCCGTCCGTCCATGCGTCCGTCAGTGTGACCGTCCATGCGTCCATCAGCCCGTCCGTGCGTGCGTCTGTTCGTGCGTCCGTCCCTGCGTTCGTCCATGCAGCCGCCCCTGCGTGCGTTAATGCGTCCATCCATGCATCTGTCTATGTGTCCGTTCGTCCATCTATTCAACACTCCAAGTACCACCATCTCGCATCTTTTCATCATATATTCCCCATATAGAAGCACCGCCATCCAGCGGACATTCCAAGGACTAAACGAGAGGTGGCACAAGCACACTTTCTTACGGCTTGCGCTTCGGGTCCACTTCCCACCTTTAACCACCTCGAGTTCATGGTATATACTAGTTCACTGTATTCATGGCATTGCGGCCGAACGCTTGCTAAACCTTTCGAAAACCAAGGAGGTTACGCCCAGCGAGTGTGACGTAGCGAACTTTTTCAGTCAGATAGTGCTCAATGTACATGCCAATGGCTGCTAATGGGAAATGAGAGGCGGAGAATTCGGCTTTTACTTTCTTACGGCTTGCGCTTCGTATCTACTTCCCCTTTTTAACCACCTCGAGTTCGTTCATGGTATATACAAGTTCATTGTTTTCTTGGCACTGCGGCTCAAAGCGTCACCCCCGGAAGCTTTTCAGGCCTGCGCGTCACGTGACGTGACGTCGACGACGTCACATCGCGCCGGCCGGCCGGCCGCCCTTCGCTGGGTGGCTGCGCCAGCCGCGAGCGCTTGCCGCGAGCGCCCTTCACGCCTACCGACTCGGGCGAGGTGCCTTGACACCATGTCCGCACGATTTATCAAGGTATCGATTGATTGTATGGTTTAACGCGCCGACGCAACGCAGGCGATGAAGCGCGCCGTAGGGGAGGGCTCAGGATCAAGTTTGACTACCTGGGAATCTTTATTGTGTGCCGAAATCTCGTACACACGGGCGTTTTTGCTTTTCGCCTCCATCAGAAATGCGGCCGCCGCAGCCGGGTATCGAAACCGCGCCCTAGTGCTCAGCAGCGCTACGCCTTAGCCACTGAGCCACCGCGGTTGGGGAACTTATCAAGGTATCAAGAAATAATGAATATCGTGAATGGAATAATGCATATTTATTTATCACAGCCAGACGCCGTCTGTACAAATATCACAGTGCGCATTGTTCTCGGTCCAGGCAGACGACAGGCAACACAAGATGTTGCCCTTAATGCTGAAAATATGCCAAAAGTACAAAACACAATATCTTGCCACATAAAACTCAAAACAAAACAGATTGTAACAGCAAAAACATCCCCGAGCTTTGGAACAGAAAAAGCACACTTTCATTTAAATTGTAGGTTAGAGGAAAACATACCATTCGTTTATCATAGTAGCAGTAGCAACACAAGGTATCAGGTTCAAACACTGGCCAAAAAATACAATACATAAGAACACTGGTGACTAAATTGTGGTCCACAGCATGATAAATGACAGAAAGAAAAGTAATTGTACTGCCACAGGTAGGTGCATGTCCTAGGGAAAAAATCAAACAAAAATCTAAGAAAAAACTAATCACAGTGCACAAGGAAAGTGTACACAGCTTAGGTACCAAAACGGACTGTACAACTGCTACAGTAGGCACCGAGGCAGTTCGAGTTAAAAAAAAAGAAAAAAGTACAGCACTTTTAAAAGCTAACAACTTGTAAAGAGATACAAAACTGGAAACAAGGCTCATTTTACATAAGGCAGAAGTATACCAAGGAAATCAAGTCATGACATGCAATCAAATACACTCTGTGCAGTTTCACAAGAATAAATGTGAAGAGAAAGACGCGACGCTTGGAAAATTACTTTCCAAGAAAAATTCGGGCCTTTCTATTTTTCGCCTTCTGATCTTTTTCAATGCGTAAAAGATCGTTCCTTTGCTTGCACAAGTTGTTGAGCATTATATTTGCTGCACAGTTTGCAACCAATGTGATGAGGAGCTCGTAGGTGTGCCCGTTTTCACACGTATCTATGTCCTCAAGCCTTGGCAGAGAGTCCAGTGTAAGTTGCCGAACGACATTCTTTTGGTTCGGCCCATGGAGAAACTGGGTAGAGGTACTTTCCGTCATGAGCTTTCTAACTACAACCTCCGTGTACATAACTACTGTGATTACAAGAGCAGAAGGAAATTTGAGGCCACCCCGATCCAGTTGTGCGATTAAAGAATGGGTGTCCTCTCCTGTTTCGGCCGTATTTCGGGTAACGACCAACTGCCTCTGGCAGCTTTCACACTTGAGAACTTTCATTGCAGCGTGTGCACAATACCCACCAACATAACCAATCACCGGAATTTGTGCTCTGAGCTCATCAAGGTCAGCATCGCTAACATGAACACTAAAAGAAGTGCCCGCATCCCTGACACTGTCCGTCTCTTCGATGCCTCTGAGATCATCGTTGCTCATCCTTGGAAGGGCATTTTGAAGGCGAATCCTTCCCTCGGTTTCGCAAAGCTGGCGAACAGATATGTGATACTGCCCATCAGCCATCTGCCTGTACTGTCCAAAGCGACTCTCGAGGGTATCCGTCTGGACTTTCCCTAGCAGAATATACTTAAAGTGAAGCTCACTAACGCAGTACTTCACCAATGCCAAAAGGGATTGAGCAGAGAGCCTCAAGGCACTCAATGTCTCCTGGGTAAGTACTCCGGTGTCGTGCCTATGAAATTCCCACACATCGAGTCATGTGATAAAAGTGCTTAGAAAGCTTGCCTTTGGGTCATCTGAGTGGTTTGACATGGGCTCTTCGTAAACATTACGGTGATGGAAGCCCTTACTAGGTGTCTTTACATTGACAATGCTCCACCAACGAAGAATTATTTTGATGAACTCGGCGGTTGCTATCGCTCAGGTCCTTCTTCAGTCAGTCGCAACAATCTTTCGGCGGTTGCTGTAGCATGTTGAAAATCAGTATGACCCTTGCGAGCGGCCAGGGCTTCGGCTACGTGCGGATTAAAAACCTGCAGTACGAGTTTGACGTCCTGTCGTTCAAAGCTGCTTAGATTTAGAGCTTTTGACGTCAAGCTATACCCAGACTTCAGAAGCAGGGGTGACTCCTCTTTATGCAAATCTCTCAAATGCTTAAATGAAGCAGTCATCTTGCATTCGGGATGAACTTCATTGTTCGAAAGCTCGAAGCGTGGGTAGAAAAAGCAAGTTCCAGCATTTTTCTGGTTGAGCCAGTTATTTCTTATGCATTTAAATAGATGCACAGCATCCACCACGTAAAATAACGGCCGATCTGGGTCTGCCGGATGCGGGTAAAGAGGGCTAAGCTTTGGTTCTGGCAGAAACATCTTCATTGCCTTCCTGTTCAACGAGTTATTGTCACAGACAACGGCTATGACCCTGTATCCAATTTCTTCTAAGCCAAAGATCACCTTCTTCAGCATGCGATGAAGATCTTCACCCTGTAAGGCTTTTACAGGAAGAATGTGCCCCACCTCCTTGAATGCGCTCAGCAAACTTTGTATCATAAACACGTGCACCGATGTGGCCGCTTCGTTGGAGTTAACTGCTGCACCACATATGTTCCCACCTTTGTAATCTAAACAAGGTTTGATATAAATCTCGTCAAGCATCAGCGTCACAGTGTGTTCATGTGCCTGCAGATGTTTGAATCTCTGAGACACATACTGAAGGAAAGTGTCGTCAGAAGAATCAACTTGTGGGCACATTTGAATAGACGAGCACACATTTCTAATAGTGCTTGGGTGGGGCAAAGTTAGTGCACCTGTGCTTCTCAGGAACTTGTAGGCATGTGGTGATATTGTACGCAAGATGCATGCAAAGACCATCACCTGTGCACTATACTGAATGCGCTTTGCAGAAAGGAGTAGTAGCTGCTCCTTCATAAAGTTCACCGTCTCTTTCTTGCCTTCATCAATGCTGGCTTCCAATTTGTCCAGAAGGGAATGTATTGCTTGAGCCAGGTGGCGATAAGTGCAGCGCTCCTCAGACAGCATCGACAGGTTGTTCAAAATTTCCAACAAGGAACTTACTTTTTGAACTGAGTCTGGTACAACAGCGCTACCAAGGTTCTTGATTGGTGAACCTTGATAGCAGGCAAAGACTTCAAGGTTTGCAAACACGGTCAATGACGCATTCAAACAAGGTTCACGATAGTCGATAATGTTCAAAAACATGGAGCACTCTTCTTTATGAATCACAGTCCACTTCGGAGACACTGACACCCCTTGCAGGCGAGCCCTTAGTTCTTCGAGGGACGAAAACCGGTCTCGTTCTTGCTCCGCTTCATATGACGCCAGCGACTCTTCTACAGCACGGGCGAGTTGGGAGGCTTCTTGTCGGCTCCTCTTGGCGTCAGGGGTTTCTCTCGTGCTCTGGTCTCGTACTGATAGGTAGGACGGACAGCCGGGAAATACCGTTGGGACAGATCCAGGACGCAACCGTGGTACTGGGAGTGCAACTTCAATAACTCTCCCTGTCCTTGGATCCGTGTACGATGTCGTCTTCTCGATGCATGAAGCGTCGAAATGATCCGCGCACACCTGCACAAACGTTTCAAGAACGTCTGAGACGCCACTTCTCAAAAGAAAAAAATGCGCTCCCGTTTGCATGACCGTGTTTACAGTCCGTGTAGCTAAAACAAAGTCTACCTACGTTTCGCAAGCATCTAAATAAAAGCGCTGCGCTAAGCGGTACAAGCAACATGAAAGGAAACACGGGAGCGTGATGTCACCGCACTCCACGAAGCGCTTCCACCGAGAGCTTGCAAGAATGGACGACACCACGGCACTGTTAGTGAACAAAGCGCAGCTGACCATCCTTGCTGCGAACGTGCCCTTCTGGGCGATTCTCATCAACTGCTGGCGTCAGCGCTTCGCGAGGCCCGGCGGCCACACGCTCAAGTATTTCACGTGAGTGAAATGTGCAGTGTGTGCGCGAGCGCGAGAGCCACCCTGGCTCACATACTCTGGGGATGTGACGCAGACAGCGCGGACGGTCCGGTGTTACCGCCGCAAGTAGAACAGCGTGTGGGGTCTACGGACCCAGAAGACCAGCGAAGGGCCGTCCGGCAGCTCGAGGTCGCACTGGCGCTGCAAAGGCGAAAGGGGGACACCCTCAGTAACCCGAGCGGCGCCGGGGCACGAAGGCCTTGAGGTCTAGGCCCGCGTGACATTAGGACTTCTAGTGTAACGTGAGATAGGGTGAACCCCACGCCCTGCGCGGCCGGAGGGAATCCCGCATGCTGGAACCCAATAAAGTTTATTCTCTCTCTCTCAAGTATTTCCCATCATAGGTGATTTCTACCCGAACAAGCAACGACAAGCTAAGAACAGGAGCATCTCAAATTCTTACCTTAGTGCACGAAGTCGGCACGAAGTCCTTCCTAGGAATGGCGCGTAGCCATTGTTTGAGAGCGTCGGCGTCTTTAGGGAAGGAAAACACTTGTATCTTCTTTCCTGTTTTGTAGTTGCCGGTGCATCCGGGTACACAACACTTATTCGGCATTGTCGCATCACTCCAGCATCACGCACGGAAACGAAATTGCCGCAAAACAACAACGGAAAGCAACAAACGCGAAACACCGTCAACACCACGCCGCCGAACCATCACCACCGCCACCCGCGCTGCGCTCGCTGCCGCTGCGGCTTCCTTGAGAGTCGGCCGGCCGGAAATGACGTCAGATTGCTGGGCGCAGGCCTGAAAAGATTTTCCGGGGGTGACGCTCAAAGCTCGGTAAACCCTTTTAAAGCCATTCAGGTTACACCCAGCGACGCAGCAACCCTTTCTTGTCAGATAGTGCTCAATGTACATGCCAATTACTGCTAATGGTGATCGCAGCCTGCGCGTTAACTAAAAGCCGAATGCTTCTGTCTCTCATTTCCCATTAGCAGTCATTGACATGTACATTGAGCACTATTTTTTATTGTTCAACAACGCACTGAAGAAGTCTCTAACCGGCACCACCTTGGAGGTCAAAATGTTATACTCGTTACATACTACGAGGGACGAACGGGTGCCGCTATAAGGAGTTTTGCCCCTAAAACTCGACTGCGTAAGATAATAAAGTAAGTGATCGCATCTTTGGTAATAACAGCGCAATAGAAAACTCAAAAGAAAATTGAGACAATATTTGGGGTGTTTTACTCGAGTTATGCATTCTCCCGTGCCCTATTTCTTTTAATGAAAGCAGAAAAGTTATTGCAATGAAAAAAAACTTGGCAGACCCCACGTGCAGTGGGAATGGATGATATGCGAAGCACAAATGAGAAATGTTCGTTCATATGTCGCTTCAACTCAGCACAACGTTACGAGGTGAAGGTAAATGATGCCATACATGACTTCCGTTTCATGATTATCATGTTTGGATTTGTCGTCTACTTTCGTCACCTATTGACGTAACGTGATAGCAAGTTTACCATATGTTAAACAAGCAAAACGGCTGCGAGCACGATAAGTGCGTGGTCTGATGTCATGTTTCTACATGACATGCGTGTCACGATTATCATGTTTGCACCAGTTACATATTTCGTCACCCATTGACGTCACGCAACACCAAATTTGCCATACGTGGAGCTAGCAAGACAGCCACGAGCGCATCATGAAGGCCCTATATACTCCAATGTAGCTTTGACGCACTCGCACGCTGGAAAAATCGACGCTACGTTAGCAAAACGCGAGCACTTATAGACAAATCTAACCGGACTTTCTTCACAAAAATGCGGTGGCGCTGTCTTGGTAAGCAAAAGACGCTCTGCCTGCAGTAGTTACTGCTGGCTTTTCAATTGCGCAAGTGGCGTTCTCAGTCAAGCAACGAGAAAAAAAAACGGTATGCCGATGAGCAGCGTGGCGGTTGGATTTGAGTCGAGTCTCAAAACTTAGTTTTGTTTATTGGCGCACAATGCTGCCCTCAGCGCTTATGGCTTTCAGAACGCTTATGGCGTCTCACAACGTCGTTTTGTTGGCACACACCGCAACCATCAGCGATTATGGCGGAATTTACGTGCGGACATCTCTCTAATTTTACCCATAATGTCGACGTTGGCCTACCTGTGTTTACAAACATGGAATGGGTCTATAGTCTGACGCCAGGCGCGACCAGCGTCCTTCGGCGCGGCCCGACGGCAACCGGCGCGAAAAGCGTCATGCTGCATATTGAGCCGATGCGTTACCAAGACAACCCTGCGTCTCCCTCTTTTGGTGACATAGGTACGCCGGACGCGCTGAAACGTGCATGCTTGAAAGCAACGCAGTGCAGCGCGCGCATGCCAGTATATGGCAGGACCAGCGCCTGGCGTGGCAACGCTAACGTGACGCGACGAAATGAACGCCGGCGAGTACGCGAACCAGGTCACGTCGAAATGTATTGGTGTCTTGACTGCAGCATCTAGTCACTTTCCCACAAGATACGCATCTCATGATTATCATGTTTGCACTAGTCGCATACCTTCGTCATCCATTGGCGGCGTGTAATACCTAGTTTGGTGCATTTGAAGCTAGCGAAACACCCACGAGCGCATCATGAGCGTAGCATGAAGTCATGTTGATACATGAACGCATCTCTTGTTTGTCATGTTGGTACCAGTATCATACCTTCGTCATCCATTCACGTTCCGTTAATAGCAAATTTTGCATAAGTGAAGCTAGCTAAAAGGCCACCAGCGCATCATGGACGTGGCATGTAGTCATCTTATTACATGACACGAATCTCATGATTATAATATTTGCACCTGTCACATACTTTCGTCATCCATCTACGTACCGTAATACGGTACGTGGATGGTAAGGTTGCTGAAGTTCGCTAAGAAATGCTTCGCATTTAGATTGCTAGTTGATTCTTGCAATATATATATATATATATATATATATATATATATATATATATATATATATATATATATATAGAAATGAAGGACAGGTTTTTGTCTTAGTTGAGGTGTCAGGCTAAACTGGCACATCTGTTACGCATAATAAATACCACTGTCTACAACTCCTGGAGCGGTTTTTTAATAATGAAAACGGAAGGTACTTATATCAATGCTAGCAAAATATTTAAAGTTCAGCTATTGCTGTGCTAAAGTTGTAGACTCCTATCTGCTTACTGACGAAGTACCTATTCTTTAAAACAATTTAAACTTTCAGTTATTGCTCGCAGTTATTGCGAGCAATAACTAGCTCGCAGTTATTGCGAGCTAGTTTTGTGCTTGCCGATGACTTTGTATGGTATGTCTTTTCTGGTTTTGTTGTATGTACGCCTGAATGGAAGTAAATATGCCGTATATGCATGTGTCGATTTTGTGGTAATTAACTTAACGACTTCGGAAAAGCTGTTAATTGTATTAGCTTAACGGCCGTCGTGCGTTTTACTTCATTGAACAAAGCTCGAGGCACGCCACGCTCATTTCTCGTGAATGTCCTGATGTAGTGGATAAAGCAAATCTGTAAACAGAGATTTGTGTGTTCGTTCTTTCGTTTCGACAAGTGGGCTTGTGTTCCTCAATGTTCATCAAGCCTTGAGGAAAAATGGCAACTTGTCGAAACATCCACACGAGCACACCAACCCTGTTTACGGGTTTTTTAACTATCAACCTACGTTAAAGTGAGAAACGTGGCAAACTACATAAATAGCTACTGGTATTGCTCGCATTGGCATAAGAATTCAATCAAGGAGTTTCAGAGGGTTACGGCCAAAATTCTCTAACCGTACTTGACAAAGAAAAGAACAACATATCTCTCAGATTTTCGGCGCAAATTGAAGATATCAAAGCCTATAAAACAGGCAACACACGATTAAACATACCAGAAAGTTGTATCCCATCGGTGCGAATTTAGCAAAATATCCATAGCAAGACACCGTTGTTCACGCCTCAAAATTGAAAAATAACGCGATGCAAAGCGAGAATGATAAACACCTTAATAACTCCAACGTCAAATTCTTTACTAAAAAAAAAGCTTTTGACTACTGAAATACGAAGCTTCAAATCAAAATGCCATAGGTCACTAAAAGAAACACGTTTGGTTGCTTTTTTCACGTCTCAAAAGGTCTGAATTACGGAAATATTTTCATTAAAAGTATACACAAGAGTATGTTCTTTCACTGAGATTTTCATCAATGCAGACCTTTAGAGATTGTGGCTTATTGGAACATTACCTTTCGTTTTTCACGCCATAAGGTCTTCTTTCTGTTTATTCGTGCCAGAAGCTCAAATGAAAGGTCATTCGTAGATCAATTTGCACGCTTTCCAGGACAGTGTTTTAGTAGGCTTTATTTATGTGTTGTTTCTTCGAGTGGCTTGCCAACGGGCAATGTTTTTATGCCTACTTTACATCTATTTTACTCACTGTACAGTTTATCCTTTGTACGTGATCACATGGTCAGACTTTTCGAAATATAATTCGTCCCTACTGAGATGCCCACATTGGCCAACCAGTGGTAGAATGGCCCCGCATACGGATTCACTATTTGCCCCCATCAAAATTTATGCCAAAACTACCCAAAAAATGTTGATTTAAAACTACCCCAAAAAACGGGATCGCCCCCAAAATGTTAAAAATAGACATCCCCAGGCAGTGAACCGGCAAAAAATGTAGGGACCATTTATTCTTTCTACGTGCCAATGTAAGACTTTCTCCGTCGGATTGAATGTTTACATTTCACGCTATGTGCCTCAGAGAGCATCCAGTTGTGGGTAGCATATCCGTTTGTTTGCCTATTCCTCAGTTATATTTCAGCACTGGAAATAGAGAGTAAATAAAGCACGCCTGACAGGTGCCCAAACTTCGCTTTAGCTTTCGGACACTCAGCCTAGCGGCACCAGATGCTGCAGACAGCTTGCTAGAGCAAATACGCCGCCCCGTCTCAACTCGTTCTAGGAAAGCCTACAGGGTAATGTTGAAGTATGACAGCCATCATTGTGCCTCACGTGCTTCGCTTGAAAGGAGTTGGAAAAAAAGTGAACCCATACGATCGGATTTCTGACTGCCATTCCTTTGTTATGGCGTGCGTATTATGGTATACAATACGGTACACTATTCCATTTATTTTTATTTTCAGTGTATCACTGAAGAAGTGCTCGATAAATTTCGAAGACACTTCCTCTAAAGTACAGCACATCACTACCAGCTGCCTACACCTATACTAGAAAGCATACAGTAAATTTTACATGCTTATGTTTCAAAATCGCATGTTTTTTATGAAAACACCGTGAGTCCATAGAGTCGAGGTGTACAGATTGAATATTAGTATGTATAGTTGGTCAACGTTAGTCATATCTGAATTGAAGCATGTGTTCTTTGTTCCAGCATTAGGCTGTAAACGTGGCATGATAGATTTTGTTGCCCTATAGACGAATAAAGGAAGATTTTTTTCTGTTTCCCTCCTTAAAAGAAGCATTCATCGAATAAAATTAGGTTAAAGAAATAGTGTTCCCGATAGCTCTTAAAATAACATGGCTGTGTAAGTATTTAGAGATTCATTCGTTTTCTGCAAGGATAGCCTATGCAGTAGTTAGCACTCTGAACAGAAAAAATCAATGTTGAGGAATGTGTCAGAAGTATTCATCGACAAAAAAAATCAAGTTTCGCATTTAAAGCACAGAAATAAGTGCAAAAAAACACACCAGGATGCATCTATAAGTCCAACAACAATCTTTCTCTTCATCCATTCGTTGGTATTTCGTCAGTATTATGATTCCCGCTTGACGTATGTGACAACGCTTTTTTATAAATCTTTATATTTTATTCGACATTTCTCTACATTTCGAATCTCATACGTGACTGTCTCTCTCTTGAATGTGGCCCTCTACTTTGACCAATTAGCCTACTGCTTCCACCAAATTTATTAGACAATTTACGAAATAGACAGGGACGGGTGCTCGTCTGAGTCTCTTTCGTCAGTTTTCAAGAATGTTTGCTGCAAAATAGTTGATCATTGGATACCGAGAAGCACGAACCCTCCCCCCCCCACTTTGTTGTTAGACACTACAGAGATAGCGTCCAAGCACCGAAGACCAACATCACTGTTTCCATTATTTCGTGGTACTGACATTATGACATGCTAAATATTTCGGAGTGTTAGCGAAACCTTCAGCTTAAATCTTCCCTATTGCTAATATTTTAATAAGAAAAGACTGGTCAATACAGTCAAGACAAATAGAAAATAGTCGTAATGAATAATAAGAAAGTAGCCAAGCTACGTTGTTTCATTGGGTGAAGATGCGATGCCGCGTACAAGTACCAATATCAGTGGTAGTGCAATTGTGAATTATGCCCCATTGAAATATTTTGTAGCAATATTCCTCATAATAAATAGTCAGCGCTCTGCTGCTGACCGGAACGTCGTGAGTTCTATGTTGGCCGCAAGCGTCGCATTTTGATGGAGGTGAAATGTTAGGGGCCCGCGTACTCTGCGGTGTAGTGTACGTTGGAGAACACCAGATGGTCAAAATTTCCATATTCCTCCACTACGCATCTTTCATATAGATATCATGGTTCTGGAGCGTGATTATACTACATATTATTGTTATGGGTCTCGTTTATGCCATCATCTTGTAGCTTCTATTATCCCTGCCTCCCACTCCTTACTTTCATATTAACAGTATATACGAACTTTCAAATTCTAAAACGAAGTTCGAAGTTTTCTGCGGCGCGTTTTTAGTAGTTAGCAAAGATATTAAAACGTGTACTTTTGTTGCACAAAAATGCGTGATGATGTAAATATTCAAGCACCTTTAAAATGTTAAAATAAAATACAAATGCTACTCAGCTGAAAGAACAAAAAAATGAGGTATTTTAGAGAAAATAAACAAAAAATGTAAGAAAAATAAAGAAGGCAATATAACCGAGCTCAAGGTAACCTACACGCAACTAAAAGCAAAAGAAGCATATATCCTCGCAAGCTGCAGTAACGAAATGAGAATTCAAAACGTGATGACTGCATTGATATTAGATTGCTGCTCTACTAGCCACTCTGAGGCAAAAAAATGGAAATATAGAAGATACCACGCTACTCATTTTGCACTCGTGGCCCATGGCTGCCGGCATGACATAAAGTGGCGGTATCGTTGATCATCTCTCCCCTCTTTCCTTTGTCTAGGTCTGGCGCTTCTCATTAAGCTACGGTGTCGTTAAGGCACGAGAAATAGAGTGAAGAAAGTACAAAATATTGGCATTGACATGAAAAACCGCCAGGCCTGCATGATACGCGTAGGTTTATGAGTATATGCAAATGCACGTTTCGACTCTCGAAATTATCGCCGTAATCCCTCATCAAGCAGGCTTAAGCGACGAATCAGTGATGCCAGCTTAAGATCAACGCCTATTTGTTTCCTATTAAGCAAGCAGTTGCGTGTCTGCTTTTTACAGCTGAATAATAATGCATCTGATGAGAACGTTCTATTTATGGGCCGAGCAAAAATTTGTGGGTGTTGCAGTTTCACAGGTACAAACCCTTCAACCTCATAAGCGTAAAAAAAAGCAAATTGAGAGCTGTTATAATCCATGCTATAGAGTTTTCTACCTCGGGAATAGCAAAACAGCGTTGTATTTCACTTCTAAGCTGAAAAGAGTAGAATTTGCTGTTCATAAATCAGGAAAAACCCGAGACTTCTGCACATAGCCGTGTGGGTTATTGGAGTATGCTTCAAACCATTACAAGATGGCATATTTGTACGTGTGAGATGTTGTTACAAGTCTTCGTGCAATCCTGATAAAGGGGTTGTGCGGAGGGACACCATAAATATACTGTGTTCTGTTTCAATCCGAAGCAAATATTCTTGTTCTGACGAATACGTGGTTGCGGCCAGCGGTTACGACAGCCTTCCGTCGGAGAGTCCTGTTAGTAACTCCTCAGAATCAATTAAAGATCATTGTATGTATGTATGTATGTATGTATGTATGTATGTATGTATGTATGTATGTATGTATGTATGTATGTATGTATGTATGTATGTATGTATGTATGTATGTATGTATGTATGTATGACGAAGGCAGACTGTGCGGCGTGTGCAATCTGTGGTGCTGCAGGAAATATCAACCATCCACCTTGTTATGCCCTTGACTTGCACTGACAGGCATCACCTAGCCAGCAAGGTGTTCCCGCTACCTTATACCAAGCTGAATAAAGATGAAACCTCAGCATTTCGGAGACTTAAATGTAAGACGTACACGCACGGTATCTAGCCACATCGAACCTAGCCGACTCTTCATGCATACAACAGCGGTCACGCACAACGTGCGATACGCAGTGGCACACGAGGACTTATGACGCAACAAAGATAGCAATCGCTATCCGGTAACGCCCACACACAATGCCTCCTCTCCAAAACGTGGGAGGCCAATATTTCCGGTGGAGTCCTCTACAGGCATTGAAATACCACTCGTCACCAGAAAAGTGACCACGCCTAGAGGATTCCTGTAATGAGGGACCCTCCCAGATAGGTTGACCCAGAACTCACGAGCTCGGAAACACTGCTTCGAGATAGTAAACGTATATTTTATTAAATCGTTTTCGTTCCTATAAATTATTTATTCTCTGAGCAGTGGACTCTTTTGCCCACGGACACGTCCAAAACGACTCAAACTTGTATGCATTTCAAGGGTCATGTTTTATTGCTGTCCTAGTGTTACGTTCCGGGAGGAGCAAGCAACAAAAGGGACAAGGCTGGGAGGAACGTTACAAAACCTTTAATAGTATGTGGTAGTCCCAGTGAAGAGGCATTCGTTTGTTACTTGGTGGTATTCAGCGACAATCGATTGTGTGATGTGATAGGTGATTGTGTTAATGTTGCTTGATATATCTGCCTGTTTCATTTATTGAAATGTCAGTCGTAAACTCAGTCAACTCCACTCTGAACGTCCTAAATTTTGTGTTTACTGCAGACTGAATTAGACGATATGCAAGACGATGCATCTCGCAAGGACTGTTTGTTGTCGGGTTTTTCTTGATTGGAGAACAGAGGACTAGGGAGCAGTACTTTACTGGCCAGTCTTTGCACATCATTGCACTGGTAATCTTCGTTGTGCACCGTAAACCTAAAGGCCAATAAATACATGGCAAAACACTTGTCTTCAGCAGAACTGTCCTCAAAAAACATCAATCACGATCTGTCATTTACGCATGTGCACTTGACATCTTCTACGAGAAGAAAATTCTGACGTCATAGTTTGGAAACACTCAAACAAAGCATCACAACGCATGAAAAACGTGAGCATGCCATAAGTTTTGACTCTACCAATAAAGTTCAGCTAAATTGAAGCGGTGCCAAGACTTTTCCGCTGCACCTTGTTTTTGGCTCGATACCACACCCGGTGCTGTACTTACGACGCTTTGCAATGTTTAAAGATGCTAGAAAAGTTGAATGCATCTTGCATATTTCTTAGTGTTTCTTTATTCCGAATGCAAGTATCCTGTATAGGATGTCACTTTCAGCCCTCTTCAGTGACGCTACATGTGGCAAACAGATATTGTATTTCGCAATTCTTGTTTCTCTTGAATGCGATGTTTTTAAAACACTGCTACGAAGCGTTCGCTAAGGCCATACAGTGGGTACACCATCACCTTGAAATGGATTCATTTCTTAGTGCAAGTTGCAGCCGTAAAACACCTGAAATATTTCTAAAGTTCGGCAAGCTCTATGTTTTCGCGGGTGCCTCAGGCTCTTAGAATTCCACGTTCTTCACGCCTACGCCTTCGTTCAGCCTCTCCAAATCTTGTTTTCCCAGCGCAGCAACGCGATCAAAAAGAACAAGCGGGAGAAATCTGGTCGCTTTGGCTTAACAGCCAGCCTGTATCTTTAGTCCATAATGGAGTATCGTAGCAGCTGTTGCAGACATCGCAAAACCGCGGAAGTGTTTTATCGACCGTGTAAGACCCAGTGCCGTGTCTGCGTAACAACACTGGTTCAGAACGAGATAGCACCCGAACAATGTACCACAGCAACTTTTTCACACTCCGGAATAAACTTTCTATGCTGTAGCCTCTTCGTGCACTTTCGGTATACTTGTTGACACCTACACAAATGTACACTTGTTGTGTAGGTGTGATGAATAAAATACGTAATTGCAGGACCACAGATCGGTTTAAATCAAAGTGGATCATGTCGAAATGTGCGCATTAAAATAATGCCATAGAACTTTAGTAGCGTTACTATTTGAGCTATTTGGTGCATAATTATAGTAGAAAATCTTCATGATTTCATGGCTGAAACAGTAGGTGCACACGGGAACATATTGTCACAGGTAATGGGTATGAGCCATCAACTGTAAGTGGAATTCCTGGGAAGTGAAGAAAGAAGAGGGCTTTTTGCGTCCTGGTCTGAGGGCAAGTAAGACGTCGTTTCGTCGCTGTCTGTTATTACGTTCGCGGCACTGGTGGAGGTGCCGGGGTAAATGCGCCTCGGCTGCAGATTTTCAGCCGACACACCGAACTACTTGGAGACAGCTACAGCTCCCACGGCAAGAAGCAGTCGCCGCCTGCGAGGACTATCTCCCGAGTACGGTCCCCTCTCTCAAGAAGAGATGGCAACTTCAACTAACAACCAGGCGAGTCAAACCAACGACGGCTATTCTTTTCTCCCGCATGTTTTTCATGCGCCGCAAACACCACGCTCATTTCATGGAGACATTTACGAAGATGTTGACGACTGGCTTGACCACTTCAATCGAGTTGCCAACATCAACGAATGGGATGAAGCTCGCAAGCTGCGGAGAGTTTACTTTGCATTAGAAGACTCTGCCAAAACGTGGTACGAAAACCACGAGGGTTCCTTTGCGACGTGGCATGAGTTCAGCCGACAGTTTCGTGACGCGTACCGCAGCACTGAAAGGAAGGAGAGAGCAGAGCAGGCTATCTCGTCTCGTAACCAACGACCCAACGAGAGAGTTTTGATGTTTGTCGAGGACATGCTGCGACTCTTCAAGCGTGCTGACCCTGCAATGTCCGAGGAAAAGAAGGTGCGGCATTTAATGCGTGGGGTAAAAGAGCAGCTTTTCGCCGGACTCGTGCGCAATCCACCGACGACTGTGGCAGAGTTCATAAATGAGGCAACCACAATGGAGCGTACTCTCCAGTATAGGTCGTCACACTATGAACGCCACGACGTGACCCCTGCTGCATGCTTTATCGGGGCTGACAGCGAGAGGCATGCCCTCGCTGAGTTCATAAGAAGCGTCGTGCGGGACGAGCTGCGCCAACTCCAAGCAGCGGGACCCCAACCACCCGTAGGGGCTCTCACAGACATAATCCGAAATGAGATCCGACAGGTGGTCACCCCACTCGCGCCAACAAGGCCTGAGGCCCCTGTACTGACTTATGCGGCGGCTCTGCGATCTCCTGCACCAAATGGCCCTGATCCCACCATGGGGAGAATGGATCAGGCTAGCCATCGATTCCAGGGCACCTCTTCGACTCCGCCACCCACCTCAAGGTTTCCGAGTGCACCGACTTATCGTCCGTCTGGATCGCGGCAAAACGCCACAAAGGCCAGCGTGTGGCGTACGTCCGATAACCGTCCCCTCTGCTACCACTGTGGCGAAGCGGGTCACGTCTACCGCCATTGCCAGTACCGCCAAATTGGTCTCCGTGGCTTTCACCCTGATGCTCGGTGCCCGCGTTACGGTGAGCGTCCCCGCGACATCGAAGCGTACCTTACGGGCCAGCAAGCTCCTCGTCTTGGTCAACGCCCCATTTCAAGATCACCATCACCTCGCCGCCCCCCGTCACCTAGCATTCCCTCGTCATCTTTTGCTCCTTTCAGAGGCCGGTCACCGAGTCCCCACAGGGGAAACTAGAAACCGCGGCTCCTGGGGGTGAAGCCGCGTCCCAACGAACTGTCAAAGAGCCTCCTTCGACGCAAAGACCCGACGAAGACCATTTTGACTTTCCAGTCGTTTCCGAAAGTCATCAGACTCCGCTGACATCACCGTACACGTCGATAATCACGTCGTCACTGCCCTCGTCGACACCGGCGCCGATTATTCGGTTATGAGCAGCACCCTAGCATCCCAACTGAGAAAGGTAACTACCTCTTGGCAAGGACCGCCGTTGCGCACGGCAGGGGGCCACCTCGTCACGCCGACTGGAATGTGCACAGCCCGTGTTCGAGTCCATGCTTCGACGTTCACAGGGTCTTTCCTCGTATTACCTGTGTGCTCCCGTCCACTCATTTTGGGGCTGGACTTTCTTCGCGAACACGGCGCAATTATTGACCTAAGAGACTTGCAGGTGTCGTTCGAGGACCCGTTTCATCTTGAACCGGAAAACGCCCGCTCATCGAAGGCTGCCCTACGTGTATCTTCCGAATCTGTTACTCTGCCTCCCCGCAGCAGCCTTTTTATCAACGTTGAATGTGACCAAGACGTTCCCGATGCTGTAATTGCAGAAGGAAATTTGTCCCTACTTTTTGCACAACAAATCTGCGTTGCCCGAGGTCTAGTACAGCCCAGTAGAAAGCAAGCTTGCCTATTCGTCACGAATTTCAGCGAGGAGTATCGCCATCTTACCAAGCACACTGCGATCGCATACCTTGAGGATATTGCCAACGTCCCTGGTCCCTCAACATTATCTGCTTTTTCGTCGTGCGACGATTCCGCCATGACATTTGCAAGCACTCTCGACGTGAACCAGGGTCTACCGTCTGCACAACGGGAACGTCTTTTGAAGCTACTTGGCTCATTTCGGGACTGCTTCGCTACGACTTCGAAAGTTAACCAAACACCGCTTGCCAAGCATCGCATCATCACCGAGCCTACCGAGAGACCCATTCGACAGCATGCCTACAGAGTCTCGCAAAAAGAACAAGACGTTATACGCCAACAGGTCCAGCAGATGCTCAAGGACGATGTCATCCAGCCATCGACCAGTCCCTGGGCGTCCCCTGTTGTGTTAGTAAAGAAAAAAGATGGTACTCTGCGATTTTGCGTTGACTACCGAAAGTTGAATAAGATCACGAAGAAAGACGTGTATCCTTTACCACGAATAGACGTCTCGCTGGACCGCATTCGCAATGCTCGTTACTTTTCTTCCATGGATCTACGCAGCGGCTATTGGCAAATATCTGTTGATGAGCGCGACCGCGAAAAGACCGCCTTCATTACTCCTGACGGACTCTACGAGTTCAAGGTCCTTCCCTTCGGCTTATGCTCGGCACCAGCTACTTTTCAAAGGATGATGGACACGGTTCTTTCTGGGCTAAAATGGCAATCGTGTCTTGTCTACCTTGACGATGTGGTCGTCTTCTCGGACACGTTTGAGCAGCACGTCCAGCGCTTACAGGCAGTTCTTCAGGCGATTCGAACAGCTGGACTTTCTCTCAAACCTGAAAAATGCCACTTTGCATTCGAGGAACTAAAATTTCTTGGTCACGTCGTCAGCCACGCCGGTATACACCCAGACCCTGAGAAAACGAAAGCTGTTGCCGCATTTCCTGTCCCAACGAACAAGCGCGACCTCCGCCGATTTCTGGGACTCTGCGCATATTACAGACGCTTCGTCAAAGGCTTTTCTAAAATCGCTGAACCGCTAAATGAACTTACGAAAGACGGCGTACCGTTTGTTTGGGGTCATGATCAGCATCACGCCTTTGACGCGCTACGAAAACAGCTCCAAGCCCCACCTGTACTCGGTCACTTTGACGATAACGCTGCCACAGAGCTACACACCGATGCCAGCAACGTCGGACTTGGAGCTGTACTGGTTCAATGGCAAAATGGCGTAGAGCGCGTGATTGCCTATGCAAGTCGAACATTATCATCTGCAGAGAAAAACTACTCTGCAACAGAAAAAGAATGCTTAGCCGTTGTTTGGGCTATAACAAAATTTCGCCCTTATTTATACGGTCGACCATTCAGGGTAGTTAGCGACCACCACTCTTTATGCTGGCTCGCCAACCTCAAAGACCCTTCTGGTCGTCTAGCACGCTGGAGCCTTCGGCTGCAAGAATTTGACGTTACAGTCATTCACAAGTCAGGACGCAAACACACTGATGCTGACTGTTTGTCGCGTGCACCAATTTGAAGTACGAACGCGGACGTTGAAGAGGACGATACATTCCTTTCCTCTGTGTCAGCAACCGACTTGGCTCAACAACAACGCGACGACATGGAGCTAAGCCCGCTGATCGACTACCTCGAAGGCCGAAAACGCAGCCTTCCTCGAAACTTTGCACGTTCGCTGGCCTCGTTCTGCATGAGGGATGGAGTGCTCTATAAGAAAAATTTCGACCATACCCAGGCTACTTACCTACTGGTTGCGCCGACCTCGCTTCGGGACGATATTTTACATGCTTGTCACGACGAACCATCATCCGGACACCTCGGCTACACGCGCACATTGGAAAGAATTCGCCACTCATACTACTGGCCCCGCCTCGCGAAGACAGTCAAGCAATACGTCCGCACATGCCGCGACTGCCAACGCCGTAAGACTCCACCTGTCCGACCAGCAGGACTATTACAGCCAATCGCCACGCCGAAGACACCATTCCATCAAATTGGCATTGACTTGCTTGGCTCATTTCCCACCTCTTCGTCTGGAAACCGGTGGATTGTGGTTGCCACCGATTATTTAACGCGTTACAGCGAAACAAAAGCCCTGCCCAAAGCTACCGCCGCCGAAATTGCACAGTTTTTTGTCACCAGCATCGTACTTCGTCACGGAGCGCCAGCTGTGATAATCACTGATCGTGGTACAGCTTTCACCGCAGAGATGCTTCAAGAAGTGCTGAGACTAAGTGGTACAGAGCATAGGAAAAGCACGGGTTATCACCCCCAAGCAAATGGACTCACTGAACGGTTGAACAAGACCATTGCAGATATGCTATCAATGTATGTGGCCGTTGATCACAAGAACTGGGATGATATACTCCCTTACGTAACTTTTGCTTACAATACAGCAGTCCAAGAGAGTACAGGTTTCACCCCATTTCGCTTAGTTCATGGTCGAGAGGTCACCACAATGCTCGATGCAATGCTCCTTCCTAACAATTTGAGCATGTTCAACACGGACGCTGAATTGTTCGCTCAACGCGCCGAGGAGGCCCGTCAACTCGCCCGATGCCGTATTCAGGCTCGCCAAACTGCCGACGCACAACGCTACAACCTTACACACCGAGAGGTTACCTTCCAACCAGGCGATGAAGTTTGGGTGTGGACTCCCATTCGACAGCGTGGTCACTCTGAGAAGTTGCTTCGGCGCTACTTCGGCCCTTACAAAGCTCTGTGCCGACTCAGTGACGTTACGTATGAAGTTCTCCCTGAGGGCGCCTCAAGACGTTCCCGTCGGTTTCCACAAAGTGATGTGGTGCACGTGTCAAGACTCAAGCCATATTTCTCGCGTCATCCATCGAACGTGGACTAACTTACCATGCGATGACTATTTTTGGTCACTTTGGTTTTTTTTATTGTCTTGTGTACTTACTCCTTTCTTTATTGAGTAATTCTAGGACGCCAGCCCATTTTTTTTTCTCCCTTATGACAGAGTTGTTGGGTTCCATGATAGCATCTTTTTTTTTCTCATTTGTTTTCTCAACGCTCACAACCAGCATCGAGCCGATGCTTTTCGAGGAGAGGGAGTAATGTCACAGGTAATGGGTATGAGCCATCAACTGTAAGTGGAATTCCTGGGAAGTGAAGAAAGAAGAGGGCTTTTTGCGTCCTGGTCTGAGGGCAAGTAAGACGTCGTTTCGTCGCTGTCTGTTATTACGTTCGCGGCAATATGTAACATCGTTTTGCGCTTGTCTCTGTTGTTGCATGCTTAAAGCCTCGAAACAGTGAACTATTGTTCGTATTAAAAAAGCATATGCTTCCTGGTTTAGACCAGCAAAAGGTCACGCAAGGCATGCTATTTTTCGGCGTACGCTGTATGAATAAAAAGAAGACACACGTCGAAAAGTGGAAAGGTTTCTTTACGCTCCGGCCGTGGGACCGGCCTTCGTCAGAATAACGTGGATCCTGCCCACGGCAAGTTATTTTTTCACCCACTTTTCTTTCTTTGGGATATATATATTTACCTATGTATATATATATATATATATATATATATATATATATATATATATATATATATATATATATATATATATATATATATATATATATATATATATATACACTATGCTTTCATTTGACTTGGTTCACAAGACAAGTAAACATCTAGAGACTTAACGGCACGAGCGCTCGTGTGACGTTTCCTGTGCCACACTCACGGAAAAACTTTACTTCTGTGTGGTCGCAGATCTCTAGCCTTGAAAAAGATGTAAATAAAGAGCGAGATAGATTAGTTTAGTTGTGAACATCAAGTACTCAACAAAACAGAGAGTTGGGTTCTCAGCTTTTTTGCGGTTTCAAAATGAAATCTGACCAACCAACCTAACTCCCTCTTGTGTTAGTACTTCATGTTGAGAATGAAATAACCTACCTCACTCAATATTTAACTCGTATTGAAGGCCAGCGACCTGGGACACACAGAAACAAAGTTTTTCCGTGCGCGTAGCAGGTAGTCATACTGAAACATGCAATACTTATCTATACCCCAGCACTGTTAAAGTTGACAAATTCTGATACAGGCACCCTTTTCTACCGTTTCCTTTGCACTAAATACATAAAAACACCGATAAAAAGGCCCAACATGGACATTTATCACTTCTCTTTCATTTGTTTTCTCAGCCATGTAACTACTCTGGCGGCAGAGAAGAATAAAAATGAGCGACAGGAACTTCTTGCTTTCACCAATCTTGCTTTACAACCTGCATGTGAAGTTGTTCGTAGTCAGAAACTTAGGACAGATAATAAAGCAAGTTAATTGTTTACTTCGGACACTTTTGTTTAGCACATTTTCATTTTTATTTTGTATAAAACCTAAGAAAACAAATCATTCCGCTTCGCCGCATCGCTCTCCTTTAAAGCATTCCCAAGCAAGACAGGCCTACTCAGAGAACCGGCGACGCGTTCGTTCACTTAGTGCGCTGAATTGATAGGCGCCTGCTAGCACGCCTAAATAGGACACACCGCCAGCCCTTTGTAAGGTGCCTGGTGGGATTTCGCAGTCTGCAGACTTCGCACTACGTCTGAGGAGTTTGTACCACGATTAACTAGCGCTGCTTCTACGTACCCTAAGTGGCGTCTGGTCTATTAGCTGGCGCTAATGACTTAGTCAACGAGCCTGGAAAATGCAGTTTTGGCCAGTGGTAACATTTCGCAGCATAATATTCCACAATAAAACAAAATCGTAGCGTAGCAAAATGCCTCCGAAATTTTTGTTGCTTTTTGATACCCCCGCTCCCTCCTCCAAAGCCGAAAACACATTTTGAAGGAACTACGTGCTGCGGTGACAATCACATGACTTCAGCGACTTGGAAGACAGTGTGACAGTAACGTACTGCGTGTCAAAAACGTAGTAAGAAAAAAACATATACTTAGAGCCATGAAATGAAATCCCGGTTAAGGCAAGAACTTCAGGGTTTGCTGGACGCGGGCATCATCAGACCATCCACATCGTCGCTTGTTTCAACGATTAAGATCGTGCCTAAATAAGATGAATCACTTCACTTATGCGCGGATTGCAGACTCATCATCCGGCAGACCGACCAGTTCCCGTTTCCCATGCAAAAAATAGACGAGATCATCGATGAAACAGACGGAGGCGACTAGTCCTCTAGAATAGATTTGTGTAAAGGATACCGGCAACTACGCTTGATGGAATACACGAAAACGTTCACGGTGTTTGTTACAACATTTGACGTGTGCGAACACAGCCGACTGCCGTTCGGATGGAAGAACTGCAGTGCACTGTTTTAGAAAATTATGAACAGTGTACCCGGAGACTTTAATGGAATGTTTTGCAATTTGTACGTTGACAATACCCTAGTGTATTCAAGGACAAGAGACGACCCTATACCTCACATTTAAGCAGTGTTGCAAGCACTCAGTGATGCAAGACTAAAAATCAATGCGAAAAAAAGTGAGCTCTTTAGTCACACGGTAGTATTTCCTGGCAGGCGCCAAACAGAAATCAGATGATAAAACGAAGAGTACCAGAGAAGAAAGCGTGCAGTGAATCAGGTTTGTTGCGAAGCCCCACAACGTCCGTTCGCTTCATGTGTCTATAAGACTCGCAGGGCACATCTGAGCATGTGTAAAAGACTAGGCCAAGAAGACCAATTGCTTCGTAACCTTGACATAAAAAGAGGTTCCGTTCTTGCGGTCGAAAGAATGTGAAATTATCTTTGTAGAGCTAAGTACCACCATTTTGTGCGACCCTGTATTGACGTTCACAAATTTTACCTTACCATTCAAGCTCTAAATCAATGCTTCCCATCATAGAACTGGGGCTGTTTTTTACCAAATAAGTGACAGGGAGGATGTGACTCGACAACTACAATTGATCAGATATTTTAATATACGTTTACTGAAACCCAAATAATTATTACATCACAGAGAAAGAAGCACTAGCAGTTGTTAAGGCCTTGAGTTATTTTAGAGCATACTTCAACGGGAGATTTTTATTTGAAATGTTCACCGAGAGCCCGGCCTTCACCTATCGGCGGCTTCTCGTGCAGCCAAAGGGGAGAATTGCGGGCTGGATAAGTGAAATTCAACAGTACACTTTTGATGTAGCTCATCGTTCGGAACAAAGTCACCAAGATGCGGATGCAATGTGCAGAATATACAATTCCTAATACACTGCAGAGGAGCACATAAACTTGGCAAAGCTGTGGGAAGGAACTAAAAAACCTATATTTAGAAACGAAAAAGTACATGTAGCTGTGACCAAAGTGGGAACTATTCTGAGGCTCTACTATAATTGTGCAAAATCTGGAGGGCACGATGAATTTCGAAGAACGTACAGGAAGCTAACTGCACGGTTCATGTGGACAAACATAAAGGCGGGTATTGCATTAAAACATTCCATGAATGCCAGGTCTTCAAAGCCAAGTTTTGGCCACGAAGAAATGAAATGATTACGCCGAAGTACTCTGAGGTACCTCTCGAGGTACTGCATCTCGACTTTGCCGAAATGAAGAAGGTAAGGGCATGCAGAAAACGCAAGCATTACTGGTTGTTGTCAATGAGTGCACGCGCCATGTTGCTGCTAAGGCAGGCATAGAAGATACGAATGCAGTAATTTCATTCCTCGAACGGGAAATCTTCAAAGACGTTATATGGGAGCCGATAAATGGAAACAACGAAAAAGAGAAGTCCCTCTATTAAAATGTCGTCCAGCTAGTCTAAGGCAGTTCCACTGTAAATGCTGATTATCGCAAAGACAGTAAAGAAATTCTTGCTGAGAACAGACCAGCCTTCCCAAGTCTTAAGCTTCGACAATGGGCAGAAAAGAAAGAGGCATAACATTATGCTTTAGAGCCCAACATCAACCTGAAACCTTAATCCCGGCTTTCGGAAAATCAAGTTGGCTGCCACCTGATATAGAGCAAGGTTTAGTTGACAATATTACCTTCAAAAAACAACATATGGTGGCACAGTAGAACCAACAATATAGCCATACAATGGATGAAAATTTTGATAAGCATCATCGATCAGATATTCCCGATGTGCAGCCTTGAAGCATGGTCCTTGTGCGAAAAGGACTCGACTTGAAGTCTCATGTTACTGGTCCCTACTTCTGCATGACGACCACGAAGTGACAAGGTGTACTGAAGGTGGCATACTACCAAGGACCTCGGGGCAAGGTCGAAAAGGCATTTCTATCAAACATATCGTTTCAAGACTACATCACACTGAACAAGCAAGACAGACAGCGAGAAAGACGACGTAATTCTGGGATGCGGGGACGCTATCGTTTGCCACTTCGGCTTACGCTTGGCGTCGTACAAATATATTTCAACTATAATTTGTTTCTCTGTGTGCCCTCCCATAAAATTTTGGCGGAGGCGCTTGGTAGCAAAGCATGACGGAGCTTCGCAGCGGACGCCAAGTGGCCGCTTCGAACATGACTACCGCAGGAATGATGCGCCAACAGCCATGCCCGACGCATCAACGGCGCCCACCTCACCTGTGGTCATTGTTACCATTCCACCCCATGATCCTGGCAACTTTTCGGACACTGACGGCGAAGACGTCGATAAGTGGCTTCAATTTTACGAGCTCGTGAGGGATAATCATTGTTGGAACCCAACCATAATGCTGGCAAACCTTATCTTTTACTTGAGAGGTATGACCAAGGCGCAGTTCAACAACAGCGTAGAAGAGCTCACCAGCTGGGGCGTGTGTAAGACGAAGTTGCGTGAGTTGTTTGGCCAATCTGCCGGGTGCAAGCAGGCCGCTAAGAAAGAACTTGGTACCCGTCTCCAGATATCGACGGATTCTTACCTGGCCTATATTAAAGATGCCTTGACCCTTTGCCGTAAGGTTGATACCACTATAACCGAAGCCGACTAGGTTGCGCACGTACTCAAGGGCATCCCTGATGATGCCTTTAGCCTCCTTGTATTTAAAGGCTGTTCGACAGTCCAAGATGTCGTTAGGAAATGCTGACGCTTTCAAGAGGCTAGAAGTCGTCGCAGCGTCCACAACTTCAACCGTCTTGGTGATTCTGTGTCGACTACCAACATCTAAACCGGATCACTAAAGAAAGACTTGTACCCGCTACCGAGCATCGACGACTCCCTGGATTGCCTTCATGGAGCTAAGTATTTTGCTTTCATCGACCTTCTATTAGGGTACAATCAAATTGCTGTCGACGACATGGACCACGCGAAGACTGGATTTGTAACCCCTCATCGTCTTTGCCAGTTTAAGGTTATGCCGTTCGGATTATGCAATGCTCCAGCCACCTTCGAGCAAATGATGGACACTCTCTTGCGCGGGTTCAAGTGGTCAATTTGCCTGTTACCTCGATGACGTCATTGTATTTTCTCCTACCTTTGAAACACACCTAGATCACCTTTCCTCCATCCTTTCTGTTTTTCATAATGCAGGACTGCAACTGAACTCAACAAAGTGCCAATTCCGACGCCAGCAACTAACCATGTCGGGCCATCTTGTCGACTCCTCTGGCATACGCCCTGATCCTCGTAAATTTTGAGCTGTGCGAATTTTCCCCGTCCCAACCAGCACTAAGGAAGTCCACAGCTATGTTGCAGACGTATGTTGCTGCTTCCGACGTTTTGTAAACAATTTTGCGGAAGTGGCCCAACCTCTTACGGACTTGATGAAGAAGAATGTTCCTGTCTTTTGGGGTGCTGCGCAGACTTTGGCGTTCCCTACTCTCATCGCGTTCCTTACAACACAACCTATTCTGGCCCATTTCGACATTTCCGCTTCAACAGAAGTCCACACTGATGCCAGCGGCCATGGAATGGGTACTGTTTTGATCTAGCGTCAAAGCGGCTGCACCCACATTATCGCATAGGCCAGCCGTCAGCTCTGCGGCCAAGCGGAACAACTCGATCACTACTCTCTCTGCTTTGAGCAACATCCGTGATGAACAGCGCCGAGATCCCTTCTTGCGTTACATTATTGAGGAGCGCAACTCTCTGACGCCCCATCCGTCTACTCTACTGTTTGTGCTTAAAGAAGGCACCTTGTACCGCTACAGTGTCAACACCATTGAGAGCGAACCACTCCTTGTGGTGCCTTCCCACCTACGTTCGAGTGTTATCGCCCAGCTCCATGATGCCCCCGCCGCCAGTCATCTTGGTCTCTTTTGGACTTACGACCGTGTTTAGTATCAGTTTTACAGGCCCAGGCTTTATCGCTCCATCCGGGGCTACGTCGTCGCATGCGATCAGTGCCAACGTCGAAAAAAAAGCGCCTGTGAATCCAGCCCGACTCCTCCAGCCACTTGATCTCCCTATTGACCCCTTTTTTCGAGTTGGCCTTGACCTCCTAGGCCCTTCTCCTGAGTCTACCTCCAGAAACGAATGGATAGCTGTGGCAATGAATCATAGAACCCGGTACGCCATCACACGGGCTTTGCCAACCAGCTGTGTTACACATGTTGCCGATTTTCTTCTCTGCAATGTCATCTTTTTATTATGGTGCTTCATGCCAACTCCCCACAGATCGTGGACGCTATTTTTTCTCCCGAGTTCTTTATAACCTGCTTCACTCTTGCAAAACCAAACATAAATTTACGACGACCTACCAGCAAGAAACGAATAGGCTTACCGAACGATTCAACCAGACTTTAGCTGATATGCTCTCCATGTACGTTCTCCTCTGACCACCTATAGCCTGGGACGTTGCATTCTCTGTTGTTTCACTTGCATTGAACTCCTCACGCCACGATACCGCTGGGTTTTCACCATTCAATTTCTTATTCGGCTGTGACCTAACTCTAGTTTCGACACCATCTTTCCGGCAGCTGTCGATTCGCCGACTGAATACGCCTGTGACACTTTCACCAGAGCGCTTAGCATCACAAGAGCAACAAAAGCAACGTTATGACGCATATCATCGCGGCGTTTCCTTTTCCCCGGGTTCTCTCGTGTTGTTGTGGACGCCGACTCGACATGTTAGTCTCTCTGAGAAACTGCTTTCCCGCTACTCAGGCCCCTACCACGTATTGCGCCAGCTGACCAACATTACCTACGAGATGGCCCCACTGAAGTCGTCATCTCCCTCCGCTCCACTGTCTACAGACATTGTTCATGTCTCCCGCCTGAAGCTCTACCGCTTCGCAACACCATAGAAAGCACCAAAATGGTGTTTCTGCACCCAAGGGTTATGTTACAAGACTACACCACGCTGAAGAAGCAAGATAGACAGCGAGAAAAACGACGTGAATCTTTGATGTAGGGCACATTCTCGCTTGCCATCTCGGCTTGCGCTTGACGTCGTGCAAATATATTTCAACTATCACCTCGTTTCTCTGTGTATCCTCCCGGAACAATATTTCTCACAATACTTCTATACCATCTCCGGAAGATTGAAAGAGCAGGCTGGGAGGTTGTAGTTATCCAAGAAAATCGGCTGGAAAAGACGACAAAAAAGAGGCTATAGTGGAAGAACAGGTAGAGGTAGATTGGCAAAATGTAAAAAAAAATGAATGGAAGACCGCAAACCGCTTTCTTTGGAACGTTATAAGAATGACAAAATTCGTGAGTAAAAAGGGGAAATTGAGTAGACATAGCAGATATTGTGGTGATGTGGAGAAATAGGATAACATTGCCGGTACAACTTTGAATTAGCTAGCACAGGACTATAATAATTAGAAGTCATTGGACACAGGCTTTCCTTGCTGCAGAGCACACGGAAACAAGTTGATGATACTGATGAAAGAGTTAGTTTCATCTGATAATTACCTATAGGCTTCTGATGTCCTAATGGCTTCGTTCGCTTCGAAAGCCATCAATTTCTGCATGACACTCTTTCTATCGAGGGAGATGGCCATTAAAAAAATAACAGTGCCTTCGATTACGAGCCACTCCCACTTTCACATTTGAATAAACACGTACTTGCTGGTTACAACGCAGGAGCTAGGAGATGAGACCGGTTCTTCCTTTGCACAGCGTACAAACGTTTGCGCGATAAAGTGTGCTGGTCACCGGATTACACCTATGCCTAACCTTGGGCGTCTATTCCACGCCCCCCTGCCTATTTCCTCTTCTGAGACTTTCACGATTAACGACCGTGCATTCCTTCGGCACACAGCCCATTCGGTATGCTCTGTTAGCTTCTATTAATGACACTGCCAAGATTGTTGTTCGAGGCTCCCCAGCAGAGACTTAAAATACCGAGGCTGTGTCAAGTCCCGGTGCCTTTATTAGGACAGCAATTGCTTTTCCTCTACACTGCGGCTCATTTTCTGCGCAAGCTTTTGTATGTTTTACAGACGACTATAGTTGAAACGCGCGACTATATCATTAAATATACAGTGCAATACAATATAATATAGACGGTTCTGTAGAAGAAGCAAAATGAAAATTCACAAGCCTTGAAACAGAGAAACTGGGCTGTTCAAAAACTGATTTTGTTCCTTCTAGGCAGGCTCGTAGCCAGAACTTTTTTAAGCGGGGTGCATTTTTTAAAGAATGTGAGAGCTCTGCATTTGCATAGTTTAATATTGATATAACAACCGCTTCCAGCCTCCCCCCTTCCTTTGGCCGAAGTCAAGCTCCTAGGTTGTTTAGAGGTCTCAACTGGGTGCAGAAGTATTTTTTAGGTTGCACCTAGATCGTTACAAAACATTGGCTAGGCGAAGCTGGTTGTTTCTACATTGATTCTCGATTAGAGGTCCGAGGTAAGCCGCCCACAGTCACGAACACCTGCCGGACCTTGAAACTCGATTGACAGAATCTCACTCCGAAGCCAAGCATTCGCACCTCTCATAGATCTACGGGCAGGTCGTCGTTGAGATCATGCCTTCCATCCCTTTGGGTTCTCTCGCAGCCGCCGTTGCCTTTCCCCATTCCCTAGCCTAAGGCTAACTGCTTTCTGCTCCATTTTTAGTGGAGCAGTCGTGAGTATTGGGAAAGGGTTATTTACTGTAGCACATACTCGTTGTTGATCATTGTACCTTTCTGGTAGGCTGAAGAAATTTCTTTACCGCTTAACCGCTTGTTGGGCCGACCGTCATATTCTTTTATCTCAACGCGAGAGCGTTAAAGAACTCATTTTGCGGAAACATTGGCGTCCGCGTCGGCGTTGGCATTAGACGTCATTGGTTGGGAGTGAAAAATAATCATCCTGTCCATGACCGAAGAATCTAGAAAGATGCCAATAAATTGGAAAAAAAGAAAGACACTTCCGGGTCCGAGTGAGGATCAAACCAAGGCTATTGCTAATTGCTAATTTAGTGGCCACTTTCGCGAACGGGGGAAAGCAGTGTGGGTGCTGACATTGAGCGAATCATTTTCATCGGTACATACAAACAGTTGTAATCATCATCATTGTTTGTCAGGTGGCTTGTCTCAGTTGCGCCTCGTGCGGCTGCACTAAGATATGACAATGATACTGTCGTGTAGGACGTCGTCTCTCAATATTATAATTCTCATTCTAAGCTTGTTTGAGTCTACTGCTGGATAAGAAGACCCACACAATGGTTTCAAATTTGCCCTATCCAGGGCCAGCAGTTTTTATTTTTTACCTAAGAACGTCTTAGTTTTGTCCCACTATCAAACTCTCTCCCGTTTTCGGCTGCGCTTACCGTCTAGTGGTACCCACACTGTTAGTGTTACTGTCCACTGGTTACCATATCTCGTACTGTCCACCGGCTACGTAATTTGTGACCACCCCAGATGCATTTTTTTACGTTTATGTAACTAGGCTACCTCCAACCTCTACTTTATCCCTGACCCACTCAGCCACCTCTGCTGGCTTGATGTACTGCTATTATTTTTTTTGTTCCATTGCTGGCTGCCTCGTACTGAAGTTCTCGTCTTTGATTTCTTTTTGCTTTAGCGTTCCAGGCTCAAATTTTAGAGATAACGGCACGCAGTGATTGCATGAATGTTACCTTATTGACATTGGCTGACTTTTTCACATTTTTTGGAAGCAGCTGCCGAATGCACTAGCCTATTTTTATTCCTTAATAGCTATTTTGTTCTTGATTAGGCCCTCCTGTTGTAAACTTGTCCTAGATACGCATATATATGTTTCCACACCAATGAATTGTTTCTAACTGTGCACATTTATTTTTTTCCTGTGATACTAAGCCCTATTTTTGCCTTTATCTTATTCAATTGTAGGACTGCTTTACTATTCTCTCGGTTTATTATCTGAATCGTAGTGTGTGTGAGATATATTTTTTGACACTTATTGGTTCGGCTGAGTGCCGCCATTGCAGGTGCTGAAAGCACTCCAGTCATTTCAGGTTCTACAGTACACAATACAATGAACCCCTGCGGATGACAAGGAAGGAAATCCGCCCTTGTTTGTAATACGCTAGGTAACATTTAACGCAGAGAAACAGGACAAGAAGGGATGGAGACAAATATACCCGTTTTATCCCAAGCGAAGCACCATACAAAACGTAGGGATGTTCACACGCTACGCCCACTTGTCATGCGTAGTCGAGTGCATTCTTTGTCATTCTCATTTTTACAACAGATGCACAGAGAAATGAATTTTTCTGATCATGGTCTGAGGCGACGTAGTTCTTCGAAGTATTTCTCGTTCAATAATACCAATCTGTTGCTTGAAGTTCTGAAAGCATATATATATATATATATATATATATATATATATATATATATATATATATATATAAGGGAAAGGAGTGTATACTTACAGACAGCAATAATGCCAAGTACAATATATGGGTATATGGGAGGTTATTAGACCGTATTGTAGATAAATGTGAAGAAATGAAGAAATAAAAATTCCTGCCCATGGTTTCTGCCCACGGCAAGTTATATTTTCACCCACTTTTATTTCTTCAGATTTACCTTACAATTCGGTCTAATAACCTCCCCAATAACCCTATACTTAACTTGGAATTGTTGTCTGTTAGATTTCATCATTGTGATAAAACACGGAAAAATGAGCCCTTAAGTACACAATTCTTTCCCATATATATATATATATATATATATATATATATATATATATATATATATATATATATATATATATATATATATATATATATATATATATATATATATATATATATATATATATATATATATATACCCAAAAAAAGTGGATGGAGGGAAGGCCGTTGTGATAGCTCAGTGGTTAGAGCATCAAACGCGTTATTCGAAGGTCGTAGGTTCGATTCCTGCCCACGGCTGGTTATTTTTTCATCCACTTTTCTTTCTTATTTTCTTCATATTTACATTCCATTGGTTCTAATAACTTCCCCTGTACATTCCTTGCATTACTGTCTGTTAGATCTCATTATTATTGTGTTAAAACACGCAAAAAACGAGCCCTTAGGTGTACACTTCTTTCCCTTATATATGTATATATATAGTAATTAGAAAAGTAGGCAGCTTAATTGGAAAACAAATATTTCGTTTGCCATCATGCACTAGAGAAGGGGAGACAGAAAAGTAAAGAAAACGAACTGAGTGAAAAAGGAAGGGAAGCGGAAACCATGATATGAGTATAAAAAAAAGATGTCGTACTGGAGGGCTCCCCGTATTTTGACCATCTCGTGTTCTTTAACGTGGACTGACACTACACAAAACACAGGTCTTCATGATTTCAGCTTCATCTAATGCGACCGCCATCGCTGGGGTGGACCCCATGACCTTTGTGTCAGCACCAGAGCAGCGCCCCCACGACTTCACCGAGGCGGACAGCGGGTGCACGCTCACAAGATACAATTCTTCATCCGACGGGGACAATGATTTCGGGCTTGCCTAATCACTACCAAACTTTGCTATTTGGCCGGCTTCTTGTGGTATTCTGGTTAGTTAAACAGCGAAAGCTGTTATGAGATCAAAACTCGGGTCATGCGCAGTCATCCGTCACCGGCTTCGTTGCCGGTGTCAATAACAAAAAAACGTAGCACAAAAAGACTGCGGGGCTCGAACCCGGGTCCTCAGCGTGCGAGGCCAATATTCTTTCACTGAGCTAGGCTGTTTTTTTCTTTATTGCCTTGCATATCAAGACTGTTCACATTTGACATATTGACACATTTGTCAAAAAAATAAGTGCGTCACAAAATACAACCACAGAATTCATTGACGTACCGTCAGCTCTTAGCTGACTATTGATAAATACTTGGACATTCGTAACGATCGCTCAATGAGCCCCATTCAGTCTGGTACATCCTTTTGGCCCTTCAGCACTTCAAGAAAATGGCACACAGATTCGCAAAAATATTGGCGTACTGATAGCGCTTGTGCATGTGCGTTTTCAAAGGCACATCAGGTTTTCCATATAGTGTGTAGGCTCAGAAGCATGAGTAGATCATACGCTACACCTGCCTCGTTTTTAACCCAAAGAAAACGAATGTCCTGTGGACTTAATGCTAATCCTTTTTTCAACGTTCGTTGCAATATGTCCCAGAAAAAGACCCCACTCCAGCAATCTATAAACACGTGTTCAATTGATTCCTGTTTATACCACAAGTGACAATTTGTACACCATGGAACGAATATTCTGTTATCCTGCAACCACGTTTTAACTGGTAAGGTTTCACGCGTTTTTTAACACGTTTCAAAACATACTGTCCTCGGCCTGCACAATATAGCTGAATGTACAATGGTACAGGCAGTAAAACATCGACAAGGTCTTTATACAGTTTTTTACGTGGTGCTTAAGCCAGATACTCTAACGAAAATCTCACTGAAAAAAAGTGGAAAGACGAAACTTCCTTTAAATGCGCTTGTGTTGTTTCTTGCGTATTTGATGACGATACGAGAAATCCCGGCAGCACTCTAGATAACCTTAGTTGTGTAAGAGTTCTCAAAAAGGGGTCATCTACATTACGCAGAAAAAAAAACGATTGACAAGTTGGCTTATGCACAAATGAACTAATCTGCTCTCTAACTCTTCTGAAGAGATTTGTGCGGCTAGATCTTTTCTAGACAGAGCTCGAAATGAAAACTGCAAATGCTCTGCGTATTTTTTGTGCACTTATTCTACTGCAGTGCAAAACCTGCATTACGTACCACAGCTTGCTCACAAGAAACAAGTTGCACGTTGTGGCCCGTGCGAATATCGAAATACCCCAGCCTTTCCATTTTTCTACATCATTCCGCAATGCCTGTGTTTCTTTTTTCCAATACGGTTCACTGTCATGATAGAACTCCAGCGGCACTCCTAAATACTTAACTGGTGTTTCCTGCCATTTAATGTTTAGAAATATTCTTGGCGTGACGTCCCATTACCCATGCCAGAAGCCAAAGCACTTATCCCAGTTCGCGGTGCTACCACTCACCTGGCAAAAAGTTTTCACGGAATTTGCAGCAAGCATTATACTTTCATAATTTGTACAGAATATTACAATGTCGTCTTCGTATGCAAGGAGGTTAGCCTCAGCTTTGCGCAATTTAAAGCAGCTCATTGCAGTGCTATAAATTACACTTAAACAGAAAGGTTCGATAAAAGTGGCAAAAATCAGGGGCGATAGTGGGCACCCCTGTCTCACTGACCGCAGCACAGGTATACGCTCACCCGCAGTTTTATTTATTACTAATCTCGTCGTGCATCCAGTGTAAGCCATGCGCACTCCGTCGCTAATCAAACTCCCTACGTTTAATGGGCTCAAGTAAGGAAAGGAGCAAGTCATGCGGCACGCGATGAAATGCCTTTTCGAGGTCAATTTGAAGCATGGCAACATTGAGATGCATAGTGTTACAACTTTCTAGGATTGATCGTGCTATGTTTATGTTGGTCATTATTTTTCTTCCCTTTATGCCACAAGTTTGATGGGACCCAACTAGTTTTGTCATAACTGTCTGGAGTCTTCTGGCTCATATTTTCATCATTTTATAGTCAACATTAGTTAGGCTGATTGGACTATAAGAAGTAACACTTCTTAAGTTTGCGGGATCTTCTGTTTTAGGTATTAAGACCGTGTGGACTGACAAGAACGGTGGTGGAAGTTGTTTACAAAAAAAAGCCTCGTTAAATACCTCCCTCAAAATAGGTAAAATTACGTGTATGAATTCCTTGTATACTGCAGCACTGAGATCATCAGGTCCTGGAGACTTACCATTGTTTCACTTATCAATTGCTTTTTTGACTTCTCGCTCTGTTATAGGCAATTCTAAAATTTCCTTCCCTTCTTCATCAACTCTTCGCGTTAATGAAATGAAATCACTATTAAAACAATCTGCGTGTACATTGGTTGGAGTGAATAACTCTTTGTCATATTCAAAAAACACACCGGCTATTGCTTCTTTTGAACGTTATCTAGTTCCTTTATATTCTATTTCTCTTATTTCACTTTTACAGGCATGTCTCTTCTCAGCTCCAGGAGGTCGTTTCGTTGGCATCTCTCCCGCTACCAAGTTTTCTGCTCGAGCTAGAATCAATGCTCCATGATAACGTTCTTGGTGTATCAACTCTAGCTTTTGTTTAGTTCTGTTTATCTCCTCTGAAAATGTTCCAGCCTGAGTACATTCTTCCGCTACTAGCTGTTGCAAGTTTTCAAGCAAGTGCACTTCAAGTTTTTTTTTAGCATTTCTCAGGGTACTGACTCTCTCAAGAGCTTTGAGTGTAATGGTCTGTTTAAAAATTTCTCACTTATGTCCCAAGCATTCAAGTGTTCTATTTGCTAAGTCTTCTATGCCCTCTAGAAAAATGCTATTAATCTTTTCATTCTTTAATAGCTATACAATAAATTTCCATAGGTCCCAAGAGAAATGTTCGTTATTCCTTTTATCTTTACCCACTAAGAATGAAACCAAACAATGATCACTAAATGTAACATGTGTAACCCTCTAATCATGGCACGAAGGAATGATTTAAGAAGACACGTATACTCTGTCTAGTCTAGCATGGCTTGAACGCTGAAAGTGGGTAAACGTAGTCCCTTTTCCACTGCGGAGACATTTACCCACGTGCTCTAGCTGAGACTTCGCCACCATATCGATTAGAACGGCAGTGCTTGAATCTCTGTATGGCCTGAAACTTCATTTATCTATACTCGAACAAACGCAGTTGAAATGCCCGGCCAAAATTAGCTTACGTTCACATTTCAAATACACATCAAGTTTTTCAAAAAAAACTCCTTTCGATCTTGAATCACAGTGGGTGCGTACACACAGATTACTCTTTATTTTTCTCTAGGTAAGGATAAATCACATATAATAAAACGACCCACCCCGCAGGTAGGTACTGACTCCACTTTCGCATTAGGGCTCTGCTGAATTAACAAGAGGCACCCTGCAGATGTACCCACCACGTGACAAACGCACACGTCGAACAGTCTCGTGAAAGGCATTACCATTCGCTCAGCGTGCTCTTCACTATTTACTTTATTTTCCTGTACAGCGACGATATCTAGATCTTGTTTTATAATCAGGCGGTAAAGCTGGTTTTGCCGCCGTTTGGCAGAAAGTCCACGTACATTTAGCACCAACAATCTAATCGTCACCATCGTGATGAGAAAAAGCCGAGTGAACGACGCTTACCTTACCGACACCTACCGCTTACCTCACCTTACCCACTGTCCGGCCGACGCTCAAGGCGTCGTCCCATCGCTGCCGCGTGAAAGCGATGACAAACGCAAGCGGCCAGCACCCCGAGACTTTTTGGAGCCAGCCACTCGCCACTGCCCTTGATCTGCCAGGGTTGGACGCTGCTGGGACGCCGCGCCTCCTTCACTCAGTCGTCGCTTTACTGGCGTAGTTTCGACTGTATCCATGTCCAAAGTAGCGTTGGGGCCGATGGCTGGTTCAGGCTTGTGTTGGGTTGCCGTCCGAGTCGAACGCGGTTGCGTTGGCGTGTCCATAACCGTATTGTCACCTGTGTCTTGCTTAGGTGTCTCCATCTCTCTCGCTGGTCGCCACTGCATGAAATGCCTCCACCGCTGACTACGACGCCCGGCGCCGCGGCCCTCTCTGCTTCCTCTTCATCCATGAACAATTCAATGTGGTCGGCATTTGTTGCTCGCCTTGTTGCCCTGGCGTAGGAACGAGTACAGTCCACCTGCTCATGCCCAAAAGCGCGACAACCAGCGCACCTGGGCACCCTGCAGTCGCGACGAATTTGTCCGGTGTTCCGGCAACGCAGGCACAGCGGCGCTCTTCCTGGCACGACCACCAGTGCCGTGCCGCTCCCGAGACGCATCTGTGGGGTATGCGATCCGTAGTAACGCCTTCCTTAAGTAATAGCCGAACGAATCTTGTGGTTGACTCAACTCTTTCAAAGTCTTCGTCTCTCCACTTGTCACTGATGGTTTCTTTCACTTCACCATACTCCCGGAAAGCACGCCGTACAGCCTTAGCGTTGACGTTAAAGGCTACCCAATGCAACTTGAGACGCACCTCTTGCCTCTCTGGGTCGACGACGATGCAGGGCCGGTCTTTCACGGAGAGTAGGCCAGCGTCCAGAAGTGTCTTCTTAGCCTCATCTGTCTTCATGTTAAGAAGCCAGACATGCGACATCTGATATGCTCCTATGCCGCTCACCTCTTCAATGATGCCTAGTTCTTTGAGCGGCTTTCGGAAGTCAGTAATCCCTTACGGACATGCTGCGATATCGCAGTGCAGAATCAATGTGCGTCTGAGTCTTTCTCCTGATGGCAGTGGTGGCAGAATTAAACGGCAGTGCTTAGGAAGTGATGTGCACGAGAGACTACGGCCAGCGGCGGCCGCTGTAACAGCTCTTGACGAGCCTGTTATCCTCCGTCCACACGCGTCGGTCACCAAAAGCAGAATGGCACTGAGCTACGCTAGTGCTTGTAACTTGTTGGCAAACTTGCTTTAGGCCGGCTTTATGTCTGGAAAGCAATCGCATTATTACGACTTATAAAGCCTTTTAAGCAAATGAGAGAACAACCAGTCGTCGCACAACACGAACAGTGTAACGAGTTGACCGTCCAATGCTCCAACTCATTACAAAAGCTTGTTCTCGTTCCCCTATTAACTGTGGTGCACAACCATCAATTCCTAATCGTCGTCAGCTGTTGCATGGATGATTCGCACAAAATTCCTTGCAAGTGTTTAGCGGATACTGCGCTTCTCAGAAGAATGACGAAAAATAGCATAGTGAATGCCAGCTAAGGTTCCGAAATGCTTGCCTGCAATGGGGAAAAGGTAATTTGGATAAATTCAAAGATTTCGAGCATTTGAGCTATTGCTGGAATAAACAGTGGTGTGTATCTCGCCAGTTAGAGGTCACTTATACCAGATTGCGCTGTGCAGTTCCACAACTAAATTATTACCTTAATAAAGCTCAGCTCAAGGCGTCACCGCTATGCATTTGGTGCAACGAAATTGAAACAATTGAACATTTCTTTTTATTCTGTCATCGTTATTCTTATCGGAGAAAAAGATTTTTAGTAGCCCCATTACAAAAGCTAGGAATACAAGTAAATTTACCAGTAATTTTATCATTTGGCGGAACTTCATTTGGTTACTGCCACAGGGATGTATGCTCCGCTGTGTTTGATTACATCAATGCAACTAAAAGATTACCATGCTAGTGAACCACTACCTTTTCAGATCTTTAGTTTATAATTCGTAGTTATGTCTTTCAAAAACAAAAGATGGTTTGACCGCTTGCTCAGCACACATTTTTGTTTTTTTGGTAGTATTATTTTAAGCTTCTTTTATAGATTAGCTTCATTTTCAGTTTAGTTTCATTTAAGTATCCTGCCGCCCGGTTCTTGGCCCATCCCCCTTTGTGGGTAAGCGCCATCCATCAGAGGCCATCAGCATCAGCATCAGCCTACTAACCAGAAGTTTGTTAATAATGCCCTAGTGGGTATCAAGCAAGTGTGCTTGCTGCAATTACCCAATGAGTGTTTTCGAAAGGCTCTTAAAAGCCATTTTTTTAGCTTTCACTGTGACTGTGCTGAGCCTTCCACTCAGGGTTGGCGTTTTTTTTATGGTTGGTATATTCTCAGAAAACCAGGGCTCACCAACAAAGTCTGCAGAGCACCGCGAGACACCGATCATTACCGTTGTCTGCAATGTTGCAGTGCTCTCATTACCTGTCGACAGCGCACCGTGCCTGTGCGACGTATTGTATTTCTCTAGAAATTTGAAGCTGATACACCTCTCTACAGTCCAGGAACTAGGCTCCATGCCTTATCTTGCAAGCAGACCTCTTCTGAGGGGCTTTACTGCTGAGTCTCTTTTTCATTAGGCTCCAATGGGCGGAGAAGACTACCTACACATTAGCACGTGACACGGCTCGTTCTATGTTATGAGAAATTTTTTGTATCTACGGCACCACAGCTGTCCTGTTTTGTGCAGGATCAGCGTTGGAACTACGACCTTGATGAGTGCACATTTTGTCCACTTATTTGCGCATCTTTTCTTAAAATAAGAATGACAAAAGATTGTACTTTTTTGCGCATTACATTTGGGTGCAGCGTGTGAGCATATATTCGTGATTCGGGCGAAATAAACAGTTTTGTGGAAAGTTAGCGCACATACCATAATCTCCGCTTTCGTCGTTCATCGTTGTGTTTCTCTGCACAAAATTTGGCCTGTAGCAGTTGTCTAGCTGAACTCAAAATGTATGCGAGCCCTTTACCAGCTCTGCATGGAGACGTTTTAGCAGCTAGAGTAAACGCGCACGCACGCACACACAAACACACACACACACACACACACACAAACCAACAAACATGTACTGAGTGTGTATATGTTGTATAGCGTGCACTCGAAAAAGAGAAATGAACTAAATAGCTTTCCATGATTGTACCCTCTGCAGCAACTAGAATACATTGCTATATCCTTTAAACGGACTGCAATCTGAAATATGCGCTCAAACGTGCGCAATATTCAATAGCCAATTATCTTTTGCTGAAACGTAAAATATTTTTGGCGGGATTATTAGGAGTTTTCATGAAAGTTGTAATGATTTTGTCATCTATTCAGCTGATTTAAAAAACGAATAATGTCTGCATGAACAAATAAAAAATAATGATGCGGTCGCACTGTACTGAACGACGTTCTCTCATTTGAATCAGTAGATAACTAAGTTTCAGAGAAATTTAGAAGGTTCTTAGAATTACGCAGCATGGCACGCTCAAATGGATTTCAAAAATTATAAATGAAGATGTACGGGCTCCCTCGCTCGAAGTAAAAGATGGCGGCACGCAGAGAAAGTGTACAGAAGTAAAAAAATGCGAATACTATTTTTTTTCTTGCAGCGTGGATGCAACCATATCTCGTGATGTTTTTCTTCGGTCGTTGTTCTAAAGTTGAAAGTTGACAACAACGTGAAAAGCGCAAAGCATGAAAAGGCGATGCAATGACAGGAAACGTGATATATGAGGGCTGGCGCACCGAGTGGCGTCGCCAAAAAAGCGTGGTAACGTGTGGCCTCTCACGTGGGACAGAGAGAATTCGTACTCTGTGCAATGGTTTTTTCAGTCACTCGAAGACGTGCTCCATTTTCCGGATTTTTTTGTCGACGCACCGTTCCGGAAAGATCATGGCCTGCTTTCTACACAGAATGGTGGTGGCGAAAAACATAGTTATTTTTCTGAATGTGCAACATTCACCGGCATATACCGAAAACACCGCTGTTGTCCGAGACATATCCATCCTTTACTTTGCATGAAATATATGCGCAAAAAAATCATGTCATCTCCACGAAGTTAATTTTCATGTGTGGGGCGAAGCTCCAACGCTTGTCGGTAAACTTGTGAAACATTCACCCGACACATCATTTAAAGACGTGACACGTTGTAATAGGGTGACTGTATGTACACAAACTTTATTGTTTAAACATCGATGCGTTTAATACAGAGGACGAGTATATAAGAGGAGATTGCGGCGTGGTTATTATCGAACCACAAGTGGTCGCGTACCTTGCAAATGTGGCAGAGTGAGTAGTCTAGGAAGTCGCCCTTGAAGCACGCTTCGGCGCTTCCAGACTGGTAACGACCCTTTCAGGCGCTTGACTGCTGCATCCCGCGCCCGTTCCGCTTCCATGTTCGCTTGTCGCCGCTTTCTTCTGTCATCGGCCTCGCGGGCTCTCAGCCCAGGTCCGCTTCCTGGCATTTACGTGGCGCCTCTGCTTTACTTGCTCTCAGAGCCAGGTGGACTCGTGGATGCATCCTCTTTGCTTGGGTCTTCCGGGATCTCACCGCAGCGTCTTGGCGGCGAGCAGGCGTTGCTGCTGCCTTGCAAACCCGGGGTGCTCGTTCGCCTCTGGGTGATGAATAGCTAACGCGTACTCCGTGTGTGCAGTGGAGTCTGTGGAGCCGGGGAGCGTGAGTTTGCGCCGCACCGCATAGTGAAAGGAAAGCGAAGAAGAGGCCCTGCAATGTGAGCTACCCAGCTCAATGTGTAGCGGCCGTCACGTGCTTTTCCAGGGTGGCTGTGGAATCAGTGGGGCACGCCGCCGTCTGGTGTCGTCTGCAGCACCACGCGTATGACCCCCCTGTTGATAGTGGCTGGAGTACTGAATGTGCATTTTTGTGCAGCTATTGCACTTCAAGGTTGATGCAATGTGTGAGAAGCCTACATTGAGCCTTGGGCTTCACGGTTGCGAGTTTAGATGGTATCGCTGAAGACCAAAAGCGGTTGTTAAGATAGCTCATGACCACTTCTTCGAAAATGGTTGGTGCCGCAGCCTTGTTGTTCTATTTCGGAACTGTGTTATTGCGTGCCTCAACGAAGGAAGCGTAGGATTACAGACGAGAACGGCAGCGTCTACGGCTCCTAACACGAGAGGTGGTGGTGAGTCGTTCTTGTGTATGACGATCAAAACAATCGGAAAGCAATTGGTGGCCCACTGTTCTCTAGCCCCCGCTAGAGGAGCTTAGCCCCTAAAGTTACATGCATGCTGTCTTGATGATGGCCATGTTTCAAGTAGTAACATGGTTAATGACGTACTTTGTCCGCAAATATCAAACACAGAGTAAAGGAACACACAACGAGAAGCACAAGTGTTGTGTTACTTTACTCTGTGTTTGTGATATTCGCACCCAAAGTATGTCACAAAGCAAGTGCCAACAAGGCCAACAATACGTCTAGTAACGTAGTGTTGCATCGTTTCTCCCCAAGCTTACTAGTTCCATATTAACTACAAGCTGCATTTTCTCCGTTGCGAGAAGCACAACTTTGTAATTCCACCTTATGAAGTATCACATTTTTGTCTCTAGATAGGAGCAAGAAAGAACGGCCTGTATTGTTTTACAGCAGAAAAATATTATCTTCCATTCCACGCTGCGACGGCTTTTCGCCACGCAAGTTTTGTTGTCATCTGATCGTATGGACCAATTTAACGTAGATAGGAACAATATAGCAATCAACTATAAGAAAAAAATATATACGGTAAGTAATTTATGTGCACTTCGTCATAGATTTACATTGTCGAAACCATAATTAGCCTTAGTTTCTGAAAACTTCCGTCCCGCACACTGGTGTACTTAACAAATTACCAAAAATGAATGCAAATCAACTGCCCCAACTCACCGTCTTCCTGCCGTAACGATGACTTTTTTCAGACCTCATCTTTAATGTTGCGCCACATTTCAAATACAAATGTGTTATGGCATTCCTGTCTGCTTCGTATGCTACAACCCCGGCTTCTTGACATTCTAAGAACGCACCTCATCGTCTAAAAAGCGGTTTCAATACTTGACCTATGCTTTGCTTTCATAAACGACCCTATCATACACAAGTTCTTGTGTATTTCATGCAGTTTCGTTCTCAAATGAGTTCACTGTGAGAATGCTGTGCTTGTCTTCAATCGGGGAGACAGGGACTTTCGACAGCGTACGCGCGGTCGCATTGAGCCATAGATTGGCGCGTCTTCCTTCTACTGAGCGACCACAGCGATTAACGAGGGCTCTTTCGGTGCCCGTGTTGCATTCTCTCCAGCTACAGTAAGTGCCGCAAACGACTTGACGAGGGCAGGATGCCGGAGACTTGTTTTCGGCTGGGCGGCGTACACTGTGGCGCTATCAGACACCGGTTTTAATTGAAGGCGGTGGCAAAGAGCATCCCTGCGTGTGGTGTTCTTTAGCCGCGCGGAGACAGTTTACATCAGAAGAAAACGAAAGTTTGTTTGCGCAGAAAAGAGGGGGAGATTTCCCCGAAGTTGCCGAAACTCAAAGGCTAAGAGTATTGAAGCGCTTCGAAGAGATAGCAGTAGACAAAACTCCGTGCTCTAGTTGTTCAGTCAGGTCATTAGAGACTGAGGGGTAAGCTTTTCTTCCTTGAATTCGAACATCTGAGTCTAGAATAAAATAACTGAGAAGGCAGCATATATTGTCCTCTTGAGAGTTCGTTTAGCAATGTCGTACTGAGCGCGGCCGTTGGTACATGCCTCTACCTTAAGTATAGAAATTAAATATTTTACAACGAAAATCAGGCTCCCTGGTGTCTTTAGTTGGGGTAACTATAAATATTTTGTCTCAAACACAGGTCTAAACAACGTGTGTGGCCGTAACAAGTCCTTTGTTACCGGCCTCGCAATGGCGAAGACAAAAAATGTACTTCAAAGGCCACAGGGTGCAATATTTTGGCGAATGAATGATGCCATTAGCTCCGTATTTCAGCAGCAGTTCTTTTCTTCGCTAGCGCAAACGTATTTTCCGCGGGGCGAAGCAGCTCCTCAAAACAAACAGTAATAATAAAAATTAACTATGGATCGCTCTCTGTGAAGCAGAGCGAGCCAATAGTCTTCTTTATTCTTTATTCTTTATTCTAAGTATACCTGCAGCGCCAGAAGGCGTTATAGCAGGGGGGTTACAGACTCGAAAGAAACAAATTTTCATTTACAGCAGACTCTTGACTTGGAGAGGACACAACCCATGGCATTAAACCCAATCACAATCTAAAATATATGACATTGGTTTGCTGAACAAAAGTATCAAGTGATGATAACATTTTCATCCTCCTGAATGTTTCGCAGCAACTTGCATACCATCCTTATTTACACATCATCAACTAGTGTGGTTTCCGCTTCGAAAAGTATGACGAAAGCATATATATATATATATATATATATATATATATATATATATATATATATATATATATATATATATGTGTGTGTGTGTGTGTGTGTGTGTGTGTATGTGTGACACTTCACAGGTGAATGTAGGGAAGGAAGATGAGGAAGACGAAGGGTCCGAATAAACTGGTGGTCTGACTGACGCCATGTCTCATTCGTTACACTAAGTCGGCAGGATCTACCATAGCAACATCATGATCCCACCAAAGAAGATGATCAGCCTGCCGAAATACACTGGAACTGAAGACGACATCCCTGTTGACAAGTGGTTGCACCTCTTTGAAACGAAGGCGAGCAACGTCAGCTGGTCCGAACGAGATCGCATCGACTGCATCAGCGAGTACCTGGAATGTGAGGCATTCCAATGGTACCTCACCAAGAATTTCGACACAGAAGATACGTGGGGAGGCATCAAAACAAGCATGATATCACGATTTTCTGCACCTGTTAGCGACCCTTTCCGCCAATTCATACACTGCAGGCTCAAAAGAGAACAGCGTATCAGGCACTACTACGAAGAAAAGACACCTTGGTGGCCTCGCAGACTTAAAAGACGTTCACATACTATCAGGATTGACCGATGGTGTACCTGAAGAGATCGAAAGGCACCTCGCTGGATTGACGCTCACCACCCCGGCCAAGTGGCTTGCTGCTGCACTTCAAGCGGACGACTCTGTCCACAGAGATGCTTCCCAATACTCGTCAAAACGGTAGCTCATGCACCGAGAGCCTCATTCTACGCGACCATGGCTCCCTGCAGGATCGATGCGCACCCCTCACATTGAGTACCGACATTGTGCATCCGCTGGTTTGCCGAATCAGTTTCACTGGCACAATGAGCGCCCTCGTCATGAAATGGTGTCTGCTCTAACTAACAACCAGGGAAACGAAGAGGGCGGCCCAAAGCTTCATTAGTACGTTTTTGGTGCACTTGTGAACAGACACATTGTAAACGCAACTCTGGATGCAGGAGCGACTATTACATGTATCAATGAAGTTGTGTTCAAAAAACTCAAGCTGCAGTTGCTCAAGGATCCATGCATTAGTGTCCAACAAGTCACCTCAGCCACAAAAACTTTGGGCCACGTACACATACAGTTGGAAATACGGAAGATAAAGCGGGCAGTTCAAGCACACGTTCTACTAGGCATGAAGACAGAATTTTTACTACGCCTGGACAACGCCTCCTTTTTCAACCTGTCACTGGATTAAACACAATGACTTTGCTTCGAGACAGCAAAGCTTTGCAGAATTTCTTTCAAACACAAAAGTGTGTCTTCAGCGCCGATATAACTCCTCTCCAAGCCGTTGATGTCACGCACCTTCCACCATCGCAACAAGCTGCTTTGAGAGAGGTGCTTCACAATTACGAAGACATTTTCTCTAAATCTTAGATGAACTTCGAATTTATCACGGATGAACGACACTGCATTGTCCTCAGCAACAACATCCCTATCCACAGACCACCGTATCGATGCTCCCTGGCAGACAAAGAGGAAATTGTCAGGCAAGTGGACTTACTTCGAAAGCAAGGTGTAGTGCGTCCATCTTTTTCTCCATATGCGGCTCCCGTCAATCTTGCAGAGAAGAAAGGTGAAGGACGCACATGTTTATGCATTGATTATCAAAAGCTTAACTCTGTCACTGTGCCTGACTACCAACCTATTCCGCGTATAGACAATGTTCAAGACTACCTGGGAAAATCGAAATATTTTTCGACATTGCATATCACATCAGGCTATTGACATGTCAAAATGAACCAGAGGACATCCCAAAAACAGCTTTCGTCACGCCGAATGGCCATTATGAGTGGCTTGTTATGCTTTTCGGTTTGAGAAAGACTCCTGCTACATTCGAAAGAGCTGTGAAATCAGTTATCAAAAAACATAACCTAAAGAATGTCGTTAATTATTTTGATGATATCGTAGTCTTCTCCGACACATTTACTGAGCGCCTACAGCACCTTCAAGCTCTATTCTATGCCCTAAACATGGAGAATATAAAACCTAAATTGAAAAGTGGCATTTTGCCCAAGATTCTATTAAATATCTGGGTCACAGAGTGTCACACGGTACAGTGTCGCCTATACGAAGAAACATAGAAGCTGTATTGCGATTCCCAAGACCGAAATCACCGAAAGAGCTTCAGCGTTTTTAGGCACCAACAACGTTTACCACCAGTTTATACCGCACATCAGTGACATAGTTTTCCCACTTACGAAGCTGTTGAAGAAGGACAAAGCATGGGAATGGGATTCCTCTTGTGAACAAGCTTTTGAGAATATGAAATACTGTCTGAGCAAAAACCCCATTTTACGAAATTTTTCTTGCGAGAAACCATGCATTATTTAATGCGACGCATCTAACGTAGGCGTAGGTGCAGTTCTGAAGCAACGAGATCATGATGGTAAAGAACGCCCCGTTGCCGATCACTCGCGAAAGCTACTCACGCACGAATTAAATTATGCCCTTAAAGAGCTTGAATGCTTCGCTATAATTGACGCTGTTGACAAGTGGCACTGCTATCTACATGGACGACCATTCACTGTGGTCACCGATCATGCTGCTTTACAATGGCTCAGAAACATAAAAAATCCACATGGCCGGCTTTTTCTATGGTCTTTGAAGCTGTCGATGTATGACGTTAACATTCGACTTCAAAAAGGCAGCGAAAACATCGAAGTAGACGCATTTTCGTTAAGCCCTATGGTTCAACTCCTTTTATTACCAGAACTTCATACTTACCAGGATGACCACCTTCGCTGCAAGTACACAACGGAAAACGGGGTCATTATCGTGACACGTAAAGAAATTCGCAAAGTGTACGTTCCTCTCAAGCTTCGACTGGGCCTTCTGCAGAAAGCACACTGTCAGTTCGGACACGTCGGAGTAAAGAAAACTCTGGGCTTGTTGTCATCCTCCTAATATTGGCCGGAAATCATCACAGACGTTTCATCCTACGTCCGTCTTTGTGACATAGGTCAGCGTTGCAAGAAGCCGAAAACCCAGAGATTCGGATCTCTCGCGTCACTACCACCTGCAGAACAACCCTTTGATTTTTTATCAATGGACACTATAGGTGGCTTTTCAGGATCTGGGTCGACAGAGAACTTTATTCACTTGGCGATTGACCATGCTACGCGGTATGTCTAGGTGTTTTCCCACAAGACCGAGACTTGTAACGTATACATTTCGTGCATCACCACCATATTTGCAGCAGGAAAATCCAAGAAGTTCCTATCTGAACGTGGACCAGATTTCACAGCTGGAAAATTCAAGCAGTTTCTAAAACGCAATGGTGTCTGCCAATTGTTCACATCCTCCCAACACCCTCAATGTAATGGCATGAACGAACGTACAAATCAGGCTATTGTAACATGGCTGAAGTGCAAAATGAATGAGCAGCCACAGAAGTCTTGAGTCAAGCATCTTTCAGATGTCGTCGATGAATACAACAGAACCCCACAGGAAGTAACACGATATCCACCATCGTACCTCATGTATGAAATTCCTTCATACGACATAATTTTAGACGCACCAATGGAGAGTGTGCAAGAAGCAAGGAAAAGTGCAATCAAGAACACGCTTGCCTATCATGAGAAGAACAAGATAACCTACGACAAAAAATTTCTACCACAAGATCTCCAACCTGGTGAATTGGTCCTCTACGAAACACCTTGGCAACCGAACAAAGGAAAGCTCAGTTCAGTCATGGAAGGACTTTGCACAAATCTTCGCAAAGTCTCTCCTGTGAACTATGAGATCGACCGATGCGTAGCTCCGTTAAGCAGAACTACTGACATTGTGAACGTCAACAAACTGCGTCGCTACTATTGTCCCAATAAGTCGACACTCTCTCGGGGGAGGGGGAAACGTGTGACGATTCACAGGTGAATGTGGGGATGGAAGATTAGGAAGACGAAGGGTCAGAATAAACTGGTGTTCTGACTAACGCCATGTCTCATCCGTTACACACACACACACACACACACACACACACACACATATATATATATATATATATATATATATATATATATATATATATATATATATATATATATAAACATCAACTGGTTTGGTTTGCTCTTGGAAAAGAATTACCAAAATATATATATATGTGACGCTACGATGAATGGGAGACGTGGCGTGGCTCATACCCCATGTTTATTCCATTCTGTGACTTCTTCCTTCTCTGCCTCTACCAACCATCACTTCATACGTCACACGATTCCCCCTCCCCCTGAAAGAATGCATGCATTACGAACAAGAAAAAGTAAAGAAGAAGAGGCTGAAAAGTCACAAATGTCAAAATTCAGAATTGGTTCTATGCTTCAGAGGAGTTCCGTACACTTTCAAAGACTTCAGGAGCGAGTGCAGCAGTCCGGTTAACACAGGAGTTCGGGTGGGCGAGCTTGACTGTGGCGTTCTGGAAAAGATAACCACGTCTTGCACAACTGCACTGACCAAGACACGGCCTCAGCAGCTGCGAAGAACGAACGGGGTTGAACGTCCTTGTAGCCTTTGAAAGTCAGACGTCGTATGCGCCGAATTTTCTGTCATGGGTGCTGTATTTTGTGTCCTGGCTGAGATAGAAGCATTGCTTCCGGCTGGCGTTTGCGAGAACCGAAGTTGATGATACAATGTCTGCGTTCCTGCATTTTGCAAATGGTAGCGTTCAGTCTGTTTCGGGGTTTTCTGTGGTGATACCTCCGTCGGTAGGATTGTACATGATGCCTTGATATCTGGTACAGAAGACTTCCTTGATGTTTTCTTCTACGAATATGGCTCAGATGTTGACTTGGTCTTTCCTTTAGTTGGTGCCGTTCCTGGCGACCATCCTTAAGCCACAAATCTGCTTGTGATCTTATTTTAGTTCGTCGTAGTGCTTGACGTAACTGCCGTACTTTGCGAAGTTCTTTGAGTTCTTGATGGCACTGCTGATGTTGCGGAATCTGTCGAGGTGGTACTCCTTTAGTAACACGAGCCTGCTTTTCTTTGATAGTTGGTGTTACCAATAAATAGTTGGTAGTCGTTGGGTTGTCGTGATTCTCAAAAGAAAATGAAGGTGGTGCACTAGGATCGACGGAAAGGTCTTTGGAGGCTTCTTCTGCACTGTTCACTACGAAGGGCTTTTGAGCTTGGCAGCGTACGATGTTCGATTTGTCTGAGCCTTCTTCTTTGTTTCGACTGTCTGGTGTGTATGCACCGCACGGTGATGAATGAACCCGTCCGGAAGAAGCATGGCTTGACAGGGTATTTTCGTGCAGCGTCAGGTCGTCTACCGTGGTCGCAGCGTCCTCATGAGGCAAATGGTTAGCGATAGTAGCGCTTGAAGAGCCGGGTGATGGAAAACCACGTGGTGGACTGCGTTTTCGAGGAGAAGAATTAAAAGCATCAGGTCGGTGAGCAACGCCTCGCGTCATATGCTTGAGCGAGGACTTTCGAAATGCTGACTTTCGTGTAGAAGGGAGGCGCGCTTGATGGTTAGGTGTTTCCCAAAACACGCATGGTCTTCTGAAAGTAAACTCATGTGCCACTTCGTCTTGAGGCAGTTGTCGATGCGCGCTGGGCTTTAGAATGGTTGAGGACTGCTTAGGAAATTGACGATAGTGTGCGGTGGTCTCTAGATGGTTGGCAATGAGTAGGTCTTGGTCATAGTCGTTAAAACGGGTAATCATCTGCTCTCTGATTTTTTGCCATGACTCATCGTTCTCAAATATGTGAATTAGATAAAATTTAAATGCCTCACCAGTGACGTAGTCACTGAAGTTCGTAACCATCTCCCGTTCCGACCAGGATGCAGCGGCGGCGTGGAACTCGAATAGGTTGAACCAGTCCTGTACAGGTCCGTCGTCCGCTGATCCGGTGTACTTGGGGATGTCGAGCTCAGCCGATGGTTCTGTCATGGTGCTGGTCGTTGTCCTTCTAGGCGATGATTCGGTAGTCAATGTACGGTCAGGGCGTCTTCTGGGGAACTGCGTCGATGATGAGTGACTGATGAAGTGGCTAGGAGGTCTTCATCCTGTCGACTTGTGTGACGCTACGATGAATGGGAGACGTGGCGTGGCTCATACCCCATGTTTATTCCATTCTGTGACTTCTTCCTTCTCTGCCTCTACCAACCATCACTTCATACGTCACATATATATATTTATTTATTTATTTATTTCGACATACTGCCAATCCCATCAGGGATTTTAGCAGGAAGGGCGTGAACATAAAAATTCGAATAGGTACACAATAAAGACATACATCGCGATAAAGTACAGAATGAAACTAACAGAATAGGATCATTTAACAATTTCAGATCAAAGAAGGCATAAAACATTAGTGTAAAGAAAAGTTGTCAGAAGAAAATAAATGCAGCGACTTGGTTGACACATTGGTTGACATATTGGCATATGCATCAAGAAACACAACAAGAAATTACAACAATAAGAAACTACCCTACAATATGGCGAAGTATTTCAAGGAAGGGCAAATTTATACACACTGAAAAACAGAAACATGTTCAAGAATCAACAGAGCGATTTCTCTTCACCTGGATTCAGTACTAAAAATTGCTTAAAGAAAAAATATGATGACATGATACTTCGCTCGTACAATGTTCACATGAACACACATATTAAAATCAACCAGGTGATTCCGTTTGCATAATACAAAGTTCATTTTCGACAAGGGTTAGAAATTTTGCTAAATCGGTAGTGCTGGAGATACTCGGATCCAGTTTATTCCATTCATTAGTGGCTAACGGAAAGAATGAGTACTTAAAACAGTTTGTGTTGAAGGAGTATTCGTTAAGTCTCATTGGGTGTTTTTGGCGTATTGTTCTAGTTTGATCAAACGTAAGATAGGCGGATATATCAATGTTTAAATGACCATGTAATAATTCATGTATGAATTTCGCACGTCCTAACCTTGTTCTATTCATTAAAGTAAGTAATCCAGCTTTTTTCATTAGTTTAGTCGGAGAATCTGTATGTCTGTACTTGTTGTAAATGAACCTCATAGCTTTCCTTTGTATTCCTTCCAGTTTCGTGATTTGCTGTTTTGTGAAAGGTGACCAAATAATATTACCGTGTTCAAGTAATGATCGCACAAGGGAAGTGTATGCAAGCAGTTTTAGAGAAGGCGGGGCCTGGCGAAGCCGGTATCTGAGTGTAAACAAGCGGCGTAGTGCAGCTGAAGTAACGTAACTTATGTGTGCATCCCATCTTAGATCTTCAGTTATAATAATTCCAAGATATTTATGCTGACTTACTCTAGTTATGGGAATGCCATTAATGGTGTAAAGAAAATTTGACCTAGTTTTTTTTCGACTTACTGATAAAATTGTACACTTGTTTGCATTAAGTGACATCTGCCATTTACGGGACCAGCAGGAAACATCTTGTAAAGCACTTTTTAAAGCTACATGGTCCTCCGTTGAGTTTATTTCTCGATATAGCACGCAGTCATCCGCGAATAATTTGATTTTTTCCTTAATATTTGTAGGCAAATCATTAATAAAGACAAGAAACAAAATTGGCGCCAGCACACAGCCCTGCGGAACTCCAGATGTGACGGAGGTGGTAGCAGAGGTTTCATCGTTAAATTCCACATACTGTGTACGATCAGTAAGATAATTTTTGATCCAGTTAAGAACAGTAGAATTTCCTAAGGTGGCCTCAAGTTTTTGAAGTAGTTTCTTGTGTGATACCTTATCGAATGCTTTGGCAAAATCGAGGAAGATTAGATCAGTTTGTTTTTGGTTGTCAATACTCTGGGATGCCTCATGTGTTAATTCCACTAATTGGGTTATGGTTGAAAGACCTCGGCGAAAGCCATGCTGATAGGGAGATAGTATACGTTTTTCTTCTAGGAAAACAGTTATTTGTTTAAGGATTATGTGCTCCAAGATTTTACAGATAGTACATGTCAGGGATATAGGTCTAAAGTTAGATATATCATTTCCGCATCCTCCTTTATGCACAGGAACAACTTTGGCCTTTTTCCACTCCACAGGTAAAGAGCACGTTGATAGTGATTTGTTAAACATGACGCACAGATATTTAGCTAGCACCTCTGCATATCTTACAAGAAAGATGTTAGGAATGTTGTCAGGCCCTGCTCCTTTTTTTGTGTCCAAGTTTAACAAGAGATTTATGACACCGGCCTCATTGACAATAATCGATTCCAGGGTACCTTCCGCACTAGTGTCGATGTCTGGAATGTTTCCGTCATCGACAGTGAATACAGACTTGAAATAGCTGTTCATTTTGTCTGCAGTGATCGGGTTATCTTTTTCCGGGGGTCTGTTGCTTTTGTTGTTTTTTGCAGGCTTTAGGTAGCTCCAAAACTTGCTGGGGGAATTTTTTAGAAAGTTTGGCAACGTTTTAGTGAAATAGTTGCTCTTCGCTGTTTTGATTTTTGTTTTTAGGTCACTCATAGCAGCAGTCAAATTATTTACTGTTACTGCGCCGGGTTTTCGTTTCATTCTCTTTCGTATTCGCTTTACTTTGCGTTTCGCATGTATTACCTCACGTGTTATCCACGGGTTGTGTTTCTTAATTTTTTTCACTCTAAGAGGTGCAAAGGTATTAATACAGTGGTGCATAATTTCTTTTAACTGAGACCATAATGTTTCAATGGTCGTGGAACTATCATTCGACAATTCTTCGAAGGACGGAAACTTTATAATTAGATAATTTAGTATGCTGGTGTCGTCGGCATATTGAAAATCCGGGTAAGTAATATATCTTGTGAACGGTTATATATATATATATATATATATATATATATATATATATATATATATATATATATATATATATATATATATATATATATATATATATATATATATATACAACTGCTTGCATGCATCAGTCAGAATGCTGCACCAAGTCAAGTCAATAAATCAATTTACTTTACTTTTTTCTATTTCTGCCTGTTTATCCTATACTTCTTTATGCGTGCGAGTTTATATCGAAAGGATAGGGCTAGGAGATAGAGAGTGATCGGTAAGTACCGTCTAGAAGTCTGCATCGCTTGCAATGCGTATGCGCACTGCAGCTTACTGGCGAAAACCTTTGCAATAAAACAAAAACAGTAGATCAAGTTTTCACGTACAAAAAAACGCTGTTTCGAGGACATAAAGAAGGCCATCAAAGTGAGGAACATTAAGCCAAAACGACTTGGTTTTGGCAAAGAATTGCTGGCAGCGTACTTTTCTGCTTGTGAACTGCTGCAAAGAGATTGAATCGCGAGGACGCTCTCGGGAAAGTTGCATTTCCGGAAGCCACTTTTTATATAGGGCACATTAGGCGTCTCTTTAGATATATATATTGTTATTCCACTGTCACATATTTCTGGTAAGGTATGACACGCAAACAATATTTTCTCTCATCCCCGCTTGCACCGAATAATGCCAGTAACAAGTGTCGAGCCTGGAGCTCGATAGATTTATGAAACCAGTGGTGGCAACAGGAAACATTTCGTCAAAACAGGCCTTCTATCATACTGAAGATGCGCCGATGGTTTTGCAATAGATCGTTACAAATGGTTCTTTAAGCACGGAGAGCTCTGTGTTAATCACAGGGAAGTTGCAGAAGTGGATGCTTGCGCTTCTGTAAGTAACAAGTTCCGCTCAATGAGGCCTTGGCTCTTGCACACAGACACCCAAAGCCCGCGGCTGCTGCAAATCATTGTCATGAATAATGCTGATTTCTTATACGGCCTAAGTAAGCCCTTATAAGGAAGGACGAAATCCAGATACATAGGCACCATTCTCACAAGACACAGCCTTGGTAAGTCAATATATGACACCTACATCTTGTTCAGTAAGTAGCTGCCTTCAGCTACTTTCCAAATGCGAAGCGTATTTTAGTGAACTTCGGCGACTTTTAGTGTCTCTATCTATCTATCTATCTATCTATCTATCTATCTATCTATCTATCTATCTATCTATCTATCTATCTATCTGTCTGTCTGTCTACGCGCTTACGTTTCGGTGCTCTCGTGGTCACCTCCTTAACTTGGCGTGAGCCAAATTAGCAAGGAAGGGTAAGATGGTCTGTCGAATATGATGCAGTGGTTAACACATGAATAAGGTCACAATCTCGTCATGTACGTCGTCAAACACTTCCCGCTAGACACTGGCACATACGCACGGGCAGGTATGTGCCACTGGTATGCGGGTATGTGCCATAGGTGATTCATACTTAGTAACTACCCAGGAACGAAGAGAACACATATCGGTGATGTTAAAGCGTGAGCGTCAAGAAATATCCGACATCGGTAGAGTATACACGACGAATGCAAAGAATAAATGTCAGGGTTCCAGCTGCATTCGCACCCAAGCATTCTGCGTGGTAATGAAGCATTTTACCACAGAGCTATGCCAGGTCTCGGAAATACTTTTGAAATAGACGCTGATCTTCATGAAACGCTAATAGTGATTTCAGTGCAGCCTACCCAATTTTATAAACATTACATATGTACTCCTTTAATACAGCCGTCACGTTGGGTTAACGTGAATTGTGGTTTGTTACCATGCGCTGAAGTTCATTTATGTAGCGGCGTCCAGAGCTATACATCCTCGGGAGCGTAAGCGCTTCATGTCAGCTTCTGATGTTGCTAATGTTCTAGTTGGTATCGTTGCGCAAGTGCAAACAACTGGTCACATAAACATCTGCAACTCTTCAACATATACCTGTGTTTGCAACATATGCACATATATTTAGCGTCATTTCATGGCGTGTCGCTCAACGAAAAATTTCCAACACCGTCACGTTCCCTCCACACGCTTCGCATAACGTTGATTTTCAGGTAGGTGGGATACGCCGAATTTAAATTCTGGTGGTGAGTTTCATTACTAAATACACAAGCAAACCTTGTGATAATGTGCAGCTTGCCTCTTCAATGTGTAGAGCACTTTATTTATTGTGTAGGTATGCCTAATTTAACTCTTTTTGAGACGGTGAAAAGCTGGCGCACAGCACCACTGATTCACAGTCAATGTTTAATCTTCATATTTTACATAAGACAACCCATTTCGTAAAGTGCATACTAAATTTCGGTTCACAAAGAAAGTATTTTGATATTCAGCAGGAAAATGCCTTTTTTTGCGTTATCTGCTGCATGCCACTACTCTTACTGTACTGCATTATAAAGGGGTCATCAGAGAGTTCATTTCAATTCACAGAGTCCAACTTTATGCCGCCTTTCTCTCATCGCACACCGCAGAAAAAAAGGCATTTTAGATTTTATGTGTAATTATTTGTCCCAGTGTGACTTCCAGTGTACATCAAGAAATTCGGAACATTTTAGAATGAACGTTTGCACGTGAACTGACTTTTTCTTGCTCAACTTGTGATTGGGCACTCGTGTGCATATATAATAACGTGTTTGAACTGTCATGTTCTTTCATAGCGTGTGTTCTAGTGTATTGAATTTTGTGCCCTCATTTTTTTCACTTCATATTCTGTCTTTTAAGCGAGAAGGAGTAGCCGATACCACTATAATTGCGCCATTTCAATAAATCAAAAAAGGTATTTAGGTAGAGTCATAAAAGACATTTGCTTCGAAGCACTTTGTTGTCGTTCCTTAGCCACTGAGAATTATGCCGTTCAGTCTGTCAATATGATTGTCGCATCACGGAAAAGTTCACATGCTAAATTATAAATTCTGCAGGTTCTACAGCTGCGAATATTACAAATTAACGCTCATCATCTCACGTGAATAGTGCATTGATAGCATTGTTCTCGTTCCGCATCAGGGCACTGCCTCTATTGATGACTATTATGAACCGACAGTATCTTAGGCTATCTAAAATTGTGTGATCACCTTTTTTGTATACTAGCTAGTGGTCAAGTGTAATAAATCAGCATATTCATTCTTCGCTACTTCACATCAATTCCACCATTTAAAGTTATATACATAACCCCCTCCTTCACCTTTCCCACATCATTACTATGATGTTCTTTACTGAACTTCGCCATTGGTTCGATGCATTTGGGCTGTTGCACATTTATGACAAATCACCTAGTCTCTCTGATAAGCAGAGAGTCGATAGCGACTCCACTAACAACTTTTCTTACATCCTGTTACCAGCAAAAAGAGGAAAATGACAAAAACATTTCCAGAAAATGGAGAACGCAAAGCGTGCGTTGTCAAAGCAATTAACTCACCGATTCGGATGACATCGGGTAGCGCAGCGCTCATGTAGCTTCCTTTTGGGAGTGTGGTAGCTAAGGCTGCGATGAAAAATGTCAGGCGCTGCCACCGCCGCTCACTCGGGGCCACTAACCGTCCCACGTCACGTCGATGAAGCCGAGCCATGCGTCCGCCACCACGTACCGCGTATCAGCGCGAAGGGCAGTTCCTCAGAAGTATCGTGCAGGTCTTCATCACCACCCACAGCTTAGCGCCCGTTGATACACAACGATGAAAGACGTGACTCGAATATCATGAGCGAGTTTAGTATGTGTGAGAAAAGGGCTGCTAAAATTATTTTCGTTCGCTGTACCGTAGTCGAGATGCTGTGTCTGAACTTCCCAGATTGAAGAGAAATATCGGCGAGATCAAAGGACTTACCACTGCACAAAGGCAGGCGTTCTGGATTAAAATCCTTCCCAAAGGTACGCGTTCACGTTTTCAACAGTTGCCTCCTGTAGGATTGAAAAGAAAGACACTTCTCATTTTTTTGGTTACCGTGTGCTGAAAGCTTAACGAATTCGAGTGTTGATCTCTTTCCTAACAACCATGTTTTTAATGTAGAAAATGTAGTCTGCTCCAAAAAAGACTTGCTCAGTTATTATCTTATTTTCTAAATTGGGGAATGTACACATAAAGCTTATAATTGTTCGAAATACCAAGAAATTTGTGACTTTTCGGCTCCCTTTTTTATGTTTTGCAAATTCATTTTTCCTACCAGCACGACATCTTTTTTTTGGAAAGCAGAAGTATATTAAGAAAGAATCCCTGCAAGTCTAACTGACGGTGTTCTTCAAACATATAGCAGTTCCGCTTGCCCTAAAATTGCTAGAAACTCCAAAATCAAAGTTGGCTTAAATGAAGGGAAAACTTGACACACAGATACAGCGTAACATACGAATGTCCCTAGTCACCTTTGCCTCTTGTGGCTTCCTGTCATGCTGTCTTCAGTAAATCGAATTACGCTGTCTTTCTCAACGCTTTTGGCGAAACCTATAAATTTTGATTACTTAATCTTACAGAGATGCACCACCGCTAACTTTCACACCACTGTCCCGTGCACTCACGAGCAAAAACGTTCCACTTGTCACCGCTGGTTACTGTTACAACACGTGTTTCCAATCAAACGAAGTCAAACTGTCACAAGCTTTCTCAATTCTTGTTGTTGCTGAACGTCCTTGCAGAATGCCTTCTGACGGAGTAACGCTGTTCGGGATAGATGAACGATCCGATATGCTTGCTATCGAGAGCGAATCCAGTTGGAAGAGACAGCGATCACGTGGCGCAACCACTCCCGTTGTTTCTCCAGCTTGAATAACTGGCGATGACTCAACGACGTTTTTCCGACTTCCCACGTTCCCTTGCTTGCGCACCAACGACGTCCCTCGAATGCAGCCGCACGCCGACTAAGCGCTCCGAATCTCGTCGTTGCAGAGTGGAGTGTCGCGAGCACGCCTTTTTCGGGAAGAGTGAGGGATGGAGGGAGATGTGTGGAGAGGAAGAGGGAAGAGAGGTCTGCGAGGGCCACTTCGGGAGAAACCAATGTCGAAAGAGATAGGGAGATCGATAGAAAGACGGAACGACAAACAGGAAAGGTCACAGAATATCTTAATACGAAAGAAAAAAAAGAGCCATTGAAGGGCCAATGCTAGGTATGTCATCGCTACGCTCGCACGCGTTTGTGCGTCGCGCTTGTGCGTGGTGTTTTCTGTGCCGCCACCTACAGAGCTCTCCGAAAAACTTCATGTCCGATGGTGCGAAACCCGCGGATTTCGAATCACTTCTCTAGCTCTCTCTCATCTGTGAGCTTCGTAGAGGGATAGCTATCTTTCAAAGGCAGCCTACTTGGCCGCCATTATCTTCACATTCTTTGTATCTGCAAAAGTGTACTGGTGCCAGTCTGAGAGCCCAGTGTTTGTCGCAATACGCATTTATACGTCATTGATCAATTTTACAAGAAACTGCACGTAAGCGTGTGTTTGTGTTTGTGCATAAGCGGGCACAAACACTAACTGGAGAAGGCCGCCCTCCTTTGTCCTCTAAAAAGGGGACGGTAGTGCGCTGTGATGAACCGAATTCCCACGCTTGTATGTATGTAGGCGCGCGTGCTCGTGTGTGCGTGTGTCTGAGCACGCACGTATCTGCTCATGCATGTGTGAGCATGTGTGTGAGTGCGTGTGTTACTTCAATTGTAGTAATAAATAATTTGTACCAAGATCAATTGAAAAATTCGGGGACGCTTAAGCTTCGCCTTTAGGAGTTGAACGCGATAGCGAAATCCGGCCTCTAGTGCACCCTTTAACCAATAAGTGCATACTTATTATTATTTTTGGTTACACACACACACCAACACACACACGCACACACACACACATACACACACAAACGGACACAAATGCACGTGCCTGCAACCGTGACGTAACTATAGTATTGCAGGGACTGTGCAGTGTGGCCACTTCCCTCTGATAGAACGGCCCTCTGCTGTAGAGGAGACGCGTTTTTCACAATGTTTCACAGGTGGCACACAGACACACACACGCACACGTGCGCGCGCAAATGTTACATACAGGTTTTTGATCTGAAACAAGAGTCACAAGGCATCCAAGATACACGCCACGCGCTCACCCTTTCGGAGGCCATAACGAGTCCCACAATGCCTCACAGAGGGCAGCACAATATCTAGGGTTTGGTGTTTCCTTGACCAACACCTCTAAAAAGGCATGATGTGATTTCCGCTAGTTAAATATAAATGTCCAATTTTATGGCTGTTTCAAAGTTATGGTGCGTTTTTAGCGGTGCGGCGATAGCTGCACTTCCGTGGCACTTTTCGACGTAGTTTGATAGCCTCCCAAATGCGCCTACCAATTGCCGAACGGGCTCGTTTTCATCGTGACGCCTGTCAAATAAAATGCATTAAGGAGACTCCTTCCATCCACTACATGGCATTTATGTAGTGTTTTTTTTTCTTTAGGCGGCTGCAAGTAACCTCATGGCTTTGTGGTAGGACACCTGCTTTGCACGCAAACGGCTCGGATTTTATCTTCAATGAGACCGAAAATTTTATTCTTTGTTTTATTTGCTTATGTCTTGATTTTTCGCTCACGGACGATTTTTCACTCACATTCAACGTAGCCGACGCCGACCGCGGAATTTCTTTAACACTAGCTCTCTAACGCTATTGCGTTAAAAAAGCAATGGGGTATCTTACTTCCTGTGTCAAAGCGGGGCAAGCCGCCATGCCTGTAATCAGCTTTCATCATCACCTGCGTCCCAAAACAACGTTTTGCAATAAAACTACACGACTCATTTCACGCTGTTTGCGAAAGAAAAAAAAAGATATTGTAGGAATATTTACGGAATCAACCATATCATAATGAAAAAGAAACAGGTATGAGCATGTTAGAGGTGGGTTGATAATGAATATTGGTTACAATATGTGAATTATTTCATGTTCCTTGAAACATAATGCAGTAGTTTGAGAAATACTGGAAACACTGATATAATATAGTAAAACACCCTTTACCTCCAAAAACCAATCACTCAAAAATAATGTACTCCCAAGGCACATTTTCTCGTGACGTTCTATGGGGCAATAAAATAGCTGCAGTTTGCGAAAGATATAAAAAATAGACACTGAGAGATAGTGATGTTTTAACCAAATAGTGTCAAAAAATTGTTTTGCATAAATTAAAGAGTCCGTAACAATGCCGGCGCCATTGGTTCTGAGTGCGAAATCCCCGCCTTGTCCGGGCCTGAAGAATCGCGAAGGAGACAAATAAAAAATAATAATAAATGTTTAGGGTTCAAGTGAGAATCAAACCCATGCCGTCTCCGCGGCAAGCAGATGTTTTGCCATATAGCCACGTTATTGCTCCAACTGCTTCCTGAAAAAAGCCCTACATTCGTGTAATATAGTAGAAAGAAACACTTGACACTTCATATAATACCGCATGATATGTTGCGAGGCAAAAAAATACAACAGCAGGCGTCTAAACGTGTCAAGCAGCTACCATTCGTAAAGACATCACACCTCATACACAGTGAAAAATTTTACACCCAAAAGGGTGTAAAAAGGGTGCTTTTACAAGAAAGCACTTTTTGCAACACCCTTTAACACCCATAAATGGTCGATTGAAAAAAAGCACCCTTTTGTTTGGGTGCTTGCCTCGATAGCACCCTAAAATAGGCTCTAAGGGTGTTTTTGTGCCTGAGAAGGGTGTAGGTGACGATTCATCAGATGGAATATTCAGCATAAGAAGAACACATAATTATAATATTGGGGCTTTTACGTCTCAAAAACCTCGATATGATTATGAGGGTCGTCGTAGTGATAAGCTCCAGAGATTTTGACCATTTAGTGTTCTTTAATGAGCGCTGATATCGCACAGTGCACAGGCTTCTACCATTTCGCCTCCTTCTTAATTCGACTGCCACGGCCGGCATCAAACCCACGACCTTCGAATTGGCGGCCGAGCAGCGCAGCTACTGCACGAATATGTGGACCTTGCGTTAAATGACGGCCTAATTGACTTAGAATATGTGAAGGTGCTCTCCGAATACAGCAGAATGCCAGCAGAAGCAAATCGCGTTTCAACTATAATGGCAATTAACTGCAATCCATGTTACGAAAGCTTTCCTTAGCGTTGGTTATAAGCTACATGTTTGCTATGGAATATATACAGGAACATAATGTTCGCCCCAGTATGGGTGTGTGTGTGCGTGAGCCTGCGCATGTGTTCGTGTGTAAGCGCAGTTTTGTGTACATCCATGCATGTGTGCGTGCGCGTGTATGTGCGAGTCCGTGCTTGTGTTAAGCGTACCTGTGCACATGTGTACGCCCATGCAGGCATGCGTTTACGGTCGCGTGTGCGTGTGGCCGTATGTGTATATACGTGCATGTGTGTGCGCCTGTGAATAAGTATGTGTGTGTATCAGCCCGTGCGCCCTCGAATTTCGTGTGTGTGTGTGTGTGTGTGTGTGTGTGTGTGTGTGTGTGTGTGTGTGTGTGTGTGTGTGTGTGTGTGTGTGTGTGTGTGTGTGTGTGTGTGTGTGTGTGTGTGTGTGTGTGTGTGTGCGGGAGGGGGGCACTGCTTCGTAGTGTTTAAGGTCCCACGCCTGTTCAGACTGGGAGTCTATATGGGAGGTGGCTTAAGGAATGGCGGTGGTCAACGCATTGTACACGGACTATTCAGTACATGGAAAACAGCTGCACATTGTCGTACCTCATTGTTGCTTGCGAACTTGCTGTGGTAGCTGATTAGCTCCGTTGAGGCACTTCTACGCTCAAAAACGTGGGTTATGACAAATTCACACGGAAACTTGTCACTGCACTTATGCACAAGCATCGTTTATAATAACAACGTTTAACAAGAACGTGCCCTGCCTTTGCTACAGGTGCTTAGCTAGCTCATTGGGCAACCATATGGAATTATGTGCTGATCATATGGTCAGCAAAAATCTGTTATAACAACCTCGGCACGTTTCGTGGTGCGTGACAAGCCTTCTAAACATCCGCGACTGTGGATTAATTTGTTCCAGCTTCGACTACGCATTCGGTGTTTGCGGCACCATACGCGGAATCGCCGGACACGGACAATGCGAAAAAAAATTCCTCTGAAAAATGTGTAGCGATGCTCTCCCGCTAATGCCACCGAGGACTAAATAATTATTGTTTCTGGCCATTCCAGGGTGCACTTTGTTTTCCGCAAGTTTTGCTTCACTATTTCTCGCCCACTGCAGTCGCATTCCGCCAAAATACTCAAACAACACAAGGCTGGTAAATAACCTGCGCCGCTGTGCGGAAGGAGAGTTGCCATTTAGAAGGAGTAATTCTTGAAGCGCAATTCCATTGCCTTCCGCGTGGAACCGCCACCCGCCGTATGTACCACAGCGTTTGCCTTTCGGCGCCGAATTGGCGGTTTGCCTCCCCCCCCCCACTCACCCGTGCCAGCCGTGCCCCCCTGCCCCCACAACGGCGGTGTAGATAAGCGAATAGTTGCGTCACCAAACACCTGCGTCGACAGCTGCGGCGCCGCCGCCAGTGCCTCTCCTCTCTCTCAACGTTGCTCTCTCTCTGTCTGACCGTCTTTCAAATGCGTTGCGTTGGTCTGGGGTCTTGGTCGCTGTGCGAGTTTTAGCGAACAGGCGCATCTTCAATGGTGGTCACGCATGACACCGTGTTCGAAGTGACGCTCGGAATAAGGAATATTCATGGAGCGGCAAACGCGGAGAACGTGGGCCTGTTAACGATGAGTGTACTGTTTTCGTAGGTAGTAATCATACAGCGGGGTTTTTAGCACAGCGGCCGCGTCAGCAGCACGGTTAAGTGAGCTCTGCACATATCTACCTATAACTTTAGCAATTTTGGTTCTAGGAGGGTCAGAGTAGTGTCTATTTGTTCGTGAAGATACAAGGAGTTCAACCGCTACAAATACTGCTATTACAAACGAAAACTTTATATTTTAGGAGCGGAAAACAGTGTGAATTCGTGAAAACAACAGTCGGACCACGTGTTTTTTACGATCGCTTTTAGCTTTGTTAATATTCTACCGGGAAACTTCTTACTTTAAAGTTGAAAGTCCTTAGGGTAGACTTGACGCTGCTGTAGCTTGATCAGACTAGGTTCATTAGTTCCAGAGTTATTAAGCAATAAAAATTAAGCCTATTCACTCAAAAAATTAAATTGGTAATATCACCTTGCAAACGCATTTAAATTTTGTCCGCTTATTATAATAATAAACAGCACCCCATAGGCTACCAGGAGGCCCTATTTCGTACACTCTAGGCCCTTAATTAAGGTGGTAATCAGCAAAAAGCTCATTTGAGTAAAACAATTTTTCAAAAGGAGCTACAAACACCACCGAAAAATAGCTAATACCTTCTTTTAGAACACAATAGTCCGGTTTTTTCCGTGTAGAAATATTTTTGATAGCTTAAGGTAACCTGAAGATACAGAGTTAGAAAGAATTTAACGAGAACCGCTAATAAACGTGTGGCGCCCGCATCTTCCCTCGCCCTCGCTCAGGAGGAGGGTGGCTCACTGCTCGGGAGAAAGGTACGCCCGTCAGATCGAAGTCTTGGACCACGTGTTTTTTTTTCCTTACGATTGCTTTTAACTTTGGTAATAACCTACCGGGAAACTTCTAACTCATACAGTGCAAAGCCCTAGTTGTAGACCTGTCGCCGCTCAAGTTTCATCAGGACAGGAGTGATAGTACCGGAACTAGAAACAGCACCCCATAGGCTAACCGGAGGCCCAACTCCGTACTCTCTAGGCCCTTAATTAAGGGGGTAATCAGCAGAAATCTTATTTCATTAAAACATTTTTATAAAAATAACCACAAACTTGACTGATTCACTGCTGAAACCTACCTTTAGAACATGACAATCCGCTTCTTCTTGTGAAAAAAGTATTTCGATAGCTTTAGCCAATTAAAAGGTATGCAGTTAGAAAGAAGTTAAAGAGACACGCTGATAAACGTGAGGCGCCCGCGTCTTCCCTCGCCCTCGCTCAGAGGAGGAGGGTGGCTCACTGCTCGTTGCAAAGGTACGCCCGTCAATTCAAAGGCTCGGACCACGTTTTTTTTTCTTACGATCGCTTTTAACTTTGGTAATAACCTACCAGGAAACTTCTTACTCATACAGGGCAAAGCCCTAGTAGTAGACCTGTCGCCGCTCAGGTTTCATTAGGACAGGTGTAATAGTTCCGGAGCTATATTGTGATCAATTTTAAGCCTAATCACTAAAAAAGTTAGTTTGGAAACATCCCCTCACAAACGAATTTAAATTTTCTCCGCTTAATACACTAATAAACATAATTGCTTAATTTTGCGCACTTGCAAATGAACAAGTCTAGAAATGCATCTCTCGTGAGTGATATGCCGTGTCTACTGACACACACTAACACATTCGGAAAATTCAGCTTAAAACTCTCATGACCGTTACTTCAGAATTTAAATAAGGTAGAAGTTCATGGGAGGACCCTTGGAACATGAGCTGGCGCTGGAGCCAAGATTTCGAAAAGCAAACATATTCAAATGTTGGCTTCAGCAACACACCAAGAACTTTTCGTTGCTTGTACCGTGTCCAACATGTAGAGTGTTTCAGCAGATATGTTTGAAGTCCTTTTAAAAACAGAAATGACTAGATTAATTAGGCAACATATGCAAGACTGTGTTTACTGCTGAGGCAGTCATGTGTTAAAATAACTACAGGTTGTGATTTGATGACCAAATATAAAAATTGGACCAGGGTTTATGGACAAGACAGCTAAAGCAGGGATCCTACCTCTGGGATGAAAGTATGTGTTATCTGAGAAGCACACAACTAATTCTGTACATGCCAAACACTTATGCACTCTTATGAGGGATGACAGCATTTTCACTGAAAATTGAAAATGAAGTGAGAAATATAACTATCAAATTCTTATTGTAGACTATTTACTATTTACTGTCATGTAAAAATTAACCAAGTGTCCATTCTAGGCTGTGCCATGGCTCACTGAAGCACACTGTATGTTTTCGAATAGCTCTCACGAAATACATGTTTGCAGGCCTACGTCTAGAAAGCAGGCGAATAGGAAGCACAGCGTCAAATTTAGATCAGATGCCATGGACGGAGCTTCTTGTGAGGGTAGAAAGAACGGAAAATTGTTCATTTTTGATGCCCTTATAGAGGCAGCCAGAATTGCACTGATTGCTGAATTGTCACAATTGCTCAAATTGTTAGAAGCGTGATTAAAGCCAGTAAATCTTTTACTTTTTCAGACCTCTTCGCTAGTGCCACGCCCAAGATTATTTGTTCTCATGTAAAAGAGAAAGCAGAGATGCCTTCACTGTTTGTACATGAAGAGGTAAGTTTCTTGTGCGTTCTGATCAATGCTACATGTTGTGAACGTTGTACTTTAAGAACTATTTTTCGCACTGGCTCACTACCCTATAAGAAATTTGATTCTTAGATGAGTTCAGGCCTTCGTAAGTGCCATTTTCGAGCTGTAGTCTTACACTTCACCTCAATTCGGGAATTTTCTGTATGCTGGATACTATCTTATCCTTATACGAAATTATTGGAATGTATGGTTTGTATGGTTCGAGTTCAGTGTAATGTCAATTACACACCATTTCAAAGGATACACACTACAGATTCTTTATATATGGTGCTGCCAGAACAGCACGAACATCATTTTATGAGAAGTAATACTTGCACTTATTACAGGACGAGAGGGTGCCACTGACGTCCTATGTGGTATACCCCAGCCCCAGCCTAGAGCAAGCCTAGTTCCTGAACCTCCACGTGGATGACGGAAATTACTTCCGTGTCAGTAATGACGAAGAAGGAGTGACAGCACTGATGAGTTGATTTTTTTTTATTTTTAACATTGTCTACGGCCGCAAGGGGTTTAACAACCACCGTGATAGAGCGGCTTTTTCTTGGCGTGAGTTTGGCGTTTATCAAAGAAGTTGTTCAGGCAGTACGACACTGAAAATTTTAGTGTCACAATGCCTCAACAACTTTTTCTAGTGTGGTCATGGTAGATGAACAAATATTGTTATTTGTGTAAGTTATTTTGCTTTTAAATATGGCTGGACCATTCCATGCCAAATGTCTCAGCCACATTGGCGACCATCTAAAATGTATTTCAAAAAAAATGTGCTGACTTACTGCGTTAAAAACAGTGAACAGTTGGAATATTTCAGTGAGAAAAAAGTTTTGTTCATGTGGCTGGCTTATAACTTCCTGGCATAATGCCGTCTGTGTGCTGTTTGTGGAAAATTTCGTTTTAAAACTACCGATTATTTTTTCTAAAGCAAATTCGGTCTACCTGTTAAGTAAATGTGCTTCTGTAAGGTATTTGAAGCTCAATAATATTAGTGCAATTTTTACGCCACATTTTCTTCCAAGAATCAAGCCAAAATGTGTTATGTTTGCATTTTTATTACAATATTGCACTTTGTATGAATATCTGAGCAGTGAATACTTACTCAACAGAAAGTATATTTTGAGGAAAAAATATCTTTAGACCTCTCAAGCTGCTGAAATATATGAGAAAATATCACGAATTTCACAAAATCGTGATTTTTCTCCGTATTGAGATGCAATTTGCTCCATGTTGTGATACAATGAAAACTCATCATTAAAGTAAACTGTAAGAAAATGAAATTCTTTCTATATTAAAAATCTTACCGCAAATGGACAGGAAAGAGCGCTGTCAACTGAATTTTATTGAAAGTGCTACGAGCGTTTTTATACTGAGCACAAGAACAGGGCTCATCTGCAGCAACACATGTGTGACCATGACAAAATATTTTTAACCGAGAAAAGAATACTCTTTTTCGGAAAAGATAAGTGAAGGTGTGCTGATGCATTGATCATCGGCCTCCCTGATAAAAAGTTCTAAAATCTCTCATTCTTTCTGCTTGCTTTTTTTTTCAAATACCGTGTGTTATGAAACCTAGGACTGCACTTACATTCTTTACGGTGTCCGGCCATGAGACTACTATAGCGATTCTTAACATTTAAAGCATGCTGTCTTGCTCGATTATTGAAGCATTGCCCAGTTTGTCCTATGTTTACTTTTCCACATGTTAGCGGTATCTCATACACATTAGATTGGCATTCAGTAAACCTATTCTAGTGACGAATGGTGCAAGATTGACTATTCCTGTTGCTGTAAGTACATGCACTTTTGAAAGCTTGCAAGGGGTGGAAAACAACAATACCATATCTGCTGGCACTGTTCCTAAAATTGTGAGACACCTTATGTATGTAGTACCATGTAACATGCAAAGGTTATTGGTCATTCTGTTTTTCTTTTGGTCCTGTTTCTTTTAACTTTACTTTCCGCAGGAGGGTTTCGCAAACGAGTGTGATGATGCTGTTGGGGTATTGGCTGGTGTTATCAGCCCAGGAGGGCTAAGAATGTTCTGCCTTTTGATAGTGGGCATTCAAAATTAGTAAAAAGAGGAATTGATACCACATGTATATAGGCCAACCTTCAGAAGTCATGTTAACACAAGGGTGAGGTCAGGCTTAAAAACCAGATTAAAAGACTAAAAGATGCTGGATATACCAACAGAATCATCACACCCGTTTGCGAAACCCTCCTGCAGAAAGTAGAGTTAAAGAAGACAGGACCAACAAAAAAAACAATGACCAAAACCTTTGCATGTTATAACACATCACATGTCTCCCAATTAAAAAAATAGCCAGCAGATATGATATTAACGTGTTGTTTTCCACCCCTTGCAAGCTTTCAAAAACGTGTGTACTAAACAGCAACAGGAATAGTCAATCTTGCACCATTCGTCACGAGAATAGGTTTACTCATTGCCAATTTAACGATTGTAGAAGTATTTTTTATCAGGTAAACCAATGATCAGTGCATCACTACACATTCACTTATCCTTTCCGAGAGGGAGTATTCTTTTCTCAGTTAAGATTACTTTGTAGTGGTAACACGTGTCGTCGCGCATGAGCACGGTTCTTATACTTTGTATAAAAGCGCTCGTAGCACATTCATTAAATTCTGTTGACAGTCGGTGCTCTTTCCTGCCCTTTCTGTCTCTTCCTGAAGTTGTCGCGCTGTGACTAGCACACAACCACGATGAACCAACTCGCCCAAATTAAACTCTTATTACATAACACGTAGACCGAGTTTTGTATAGAAAGAAGGAGCGATGCTTTTAAAATAAAATTTTTCACATACAACACCTACACGGCATTCCAGGAAGTTCAGAAGGCAGCCACATGACCAAACATTTTTCCTCTCCTAAATATTCCAGAAGTTCACTATTTTCACTGCAGCACGAGTTTTTTGAATACATTTGAGATGGTTACCAAATGGCTGGGACATTTGGCATAAAATGACCCAGCTGCGTCATTAGCTGTTATTATGCATTACCCCTCTTGTTTTTTGTGTGTCCTGACTCAGTTTTGCGTTCGTTTCTAGCTTATTCTGTTTCTGATCATTGTATTGGTTTTTAAAGTATTCACTAAAGTTATATGTGCGAAAACCCATATATGTTTGCATGTACATCATTTCTCATAACCAAATGTTATACATCCAGGAATACAAAGCTTAAACCACTGTGATTGTATACATTTGAAAACACTATCCATATATATTTTTGTGTGCATCACTTCTTGGAAACGATTGTGTACATGAAGGCGTATATAGTGAAATCATGGTGATTGTATATATTTGAAATAACTATAAGTATATATTTGCCTGTATTTCATTCCTATTAACCGATTGTATTCATGAAGGAGTAGTAAACTGAAACCACTGGGATTGTAGGTACTTGAAAGACTTATAGGGATATATTAGCGTGCATTTAATTTGTAGTCTCTATGTACTTGAAGCAGTATACTAAACTGAACCAGTGTAATTGTATGTTTCAAAGAATTGTCAATAAAGTGAAACTGAAAAAATATGATAAACATTTGAAGTGTTGTGTGTGTAGCGTAGGTATACGTCAACATGTTACACATCTGGTGAAAAAGTTGTGTGGTAGAAGAAAAGTATATAAGTTTTAATTGCATATTAAATAAATGCAATATGCAAGGTCAGCAAGGGTTTGTTTTCTGTAACGCGCATTATGCATATACTGTGAAGTATATATAGATCCAGCAGAAGTTCATACACGACTGTACGTGTTTATATTTTTGCCCACACGCAATGAATGGAGCTCGACAGGTGGCGCACCATTGATAATCAGGACCACTTTCTTCAAGTAGTGTGTAATCAGTACATGCTGATATCTATTAGTGCAGTCTAAAAGAATACTGGCCCCCCTGCCATGGGCACTCAACACCCTTGTGCACCCTTCTCGCACCCTCCTCAGAGGGTGCTAAAAAAGTGATGGACATCGAAGGCACCCTTCCTTAAGGGTGTTTTTGTAACACCCTACAGTTTTTTTACATGTACACCCTATTCTGAGGGTGCATGGAAAAGCACCCTTTTTGGAAGGTGCTGAATTAACACCCTTAGGGTGTCGTCCATGGGACCAGCTCACTTACACCCTTTGGGTGTAAAAATTTTTACTGTGTACTAAATAGTTTCTTCTGAAATCCAGCAACTTGTATAGGATTTAGCTCATTCACCCCGTGAGGTGAATCATGCAGTGCACGTCATGAACGACTCAGTCTGTTCTTCTACATCGTTATATGTGCGCCGCATTATATAACCTTTCTGCAGAACAAAAAAATCTTGCATGTTTCAGGTAGTTGGTTAGGCTAGGGATGTTTTGCTGAGAGGGCATTGTGAAAGTGTTTTTCATTCAGCTGTTTTGTTTAGTGAGCTCAATGTGCGCTTGACAAGATACATTTAGGTAAAATCAAAATTAAGACCAAGAATGGAAGCTCCCACGAAAATAATAGAAAGCCATAAATTCAGTAGCGTACTTGGAGTTCTCTCAACACTGCAGTGTACATCCTAAATACAGGCTAGAAGTCGATTTACCTTTGCCGGCTGCACGTGCCGATTTGTTGCGGATAGTAAATGTCTATAGGTGGATAACAAAAGAACTCTTCCTTGCAAATTGGAGACTACCGGTGGCTAAATGGTCTGCAGCTCTTGCTTATCAACGATGATTATGAAAGCCCCTTCGCTAAATGATCACTACGCCTGCCAACGAACGTCAGGTGTAAAGGGATACCAGTACACAGTAAAAAAATTTTGCACCCAAAAGGGTGTAAGAAGGGTGCTTTTACGAGAAAGCACCCTTTGCAACACCCTTTAACACCCATAAATGGTCGATTGAAAAAAAGCACACTTTTGTTTGGGTGCTTGCCTCGATAGCACCCTAAAATAGGCTCTAAGGGTGCTTTTGTGCCTGAGAAGGGTGTAGATGCCGATTCATCGGATGGAATATGCAGCATAAGAAGAACACATAATTATAATATTTGGGATTTTACGTCTCAAAAACCTCGATATGATTATGGGGGTCGTCGTAGTGGAAAGCTGCAGATTTTCATCATTTGGTGTTCTTTAATGAGCGCTCATATCGCACAGTGCAAAGGCTTCCACATTTTTGCCTCCGCCTTAATTCGACTGCCACGGCCGGCATCGAACCCGCGACCTTCGGATTGGCGGCTGAGCAGCGCAGCTACTGCACGAATATGTGGACCTTGCGTTAAATGACGGCCTAATTGACTTAGAATGTGTGAAGGTGCACTCCAAATACAGCAGAATGTCAGCAGAAGCAAATCGCGTTTCATCTATATTGGCAATTAACTGCAATCCATGTTACGAAAGCTTTCCTTAGCGTTGGTTATAAGCTACATGTTTGCTGTGGATTATATACAGGAACATAATGTTCGCCCGAGTATGGGTGTGTGTGCGTGAGCCTGCGCATGCGTTCGCGTGTAAGCGCGATTGTGTGTACACACGTGCATGTGTGCGTGCGCGTGTATGTGCGAGTCCGTGCTTGTGTTAGCGTGCCTGTGCACATGTGTACGCCCATGCATGCGTGCGTTTACGGTCGCGTGTGTGTGTTGCCGTATGTGTGTATACGTGTATGTGTGTGCGCCTGTGAATAAGTATGCGTGTGTATCAGCTCGTGCGCCCTCAAATTTCGTGTGTGTGTGCGGGGGGGGCACTGCTTCTTAGTGTTTAAGGTCCCACACCTGTTCAGACTGAGAGTCTATATGGGAGGTGGCTTAAGAAATGGCTGTGGTCAACGCACTGTACACGGACTATACAGTACATGGAAAACAGCTGCACACTTTCGTACTAAATCATTGCTTACGAACTTGCTGTGGTAGCTGATTAGGTCCACTGAGGCGCTTCTACGCTCGAAAACGTGGGTTATGACCAATTCACACGGAAAGCTGTCACTGCACTTATGCGCAACCATCGTTTATATTAACAACGTTTAACAAGAACGTGCCCTGCCTTTGCTACAGGTGCTTAGCTAGCTCATTGGGCAACCATATGGAATTATGTGCTGATCATGTGGTCAGCAAAAAGTTTGTTATTACAACCTCGGCACGTTTCGTGGTGCGTGACAAGCCTTGTAATAAACATCCGCGACTGTGGATTAATTTGTTCCAGCTTCGACTACGCATTCAGTGTTTGCGGCACCATACGCGGAATAGCCAGACGCAGACAATGCGAAAAGAAATTCTTCTGGAAAAAGGTGTGGCGATGCTCTCCCGCTAATGCCACCGAGGACGAAATAATTATTGTTTCTGGCCATTCCATGGTGCACTTTGTTTTCCGCAAGTTTTGCTTCACTATTTTTCGCCCACTGCATTCGCATTCCGTCAAAATACTCAAAGAACCCGAGGCTGGTAAATAATCTGCGTCGCTGTGCGACTGGCTGGGAGGAGAGTTGCCGTTTACAAGGAGTCATTCCGCGCCGAACGGCCGTCCGCCGTATGCGCCATAGCGTTTGCCTTTCGGCGCCGCCTTGGCGGGTTTCCCGCTCTTCCCCCCCCCCGCCCGCTCAACCCGGCCAGCGTTTCCCCCCTCCCCCCCAACGGCGGTGTAGATAAGCGAATAGTTGCGTCACCGAACACCTGCGTGGACAGCTGCCGCTAGGGTTCCTCGAAGGCGGCGGAGGGGAGAGCGCGCATCGAGGAACCCTAGCTGCCGCGCCGCCACGCCGCCGCCAGTGCCTCCTCCTTCTCTCTCTCAACGTTGCTCCCTCTGTCTCATCGTCTTTCAAATGCGTTGCGTTGGTCTGGGGTCTTGGTCGCTGTGTGTGTTCTAGCGAACAGGCGCATATTCAATGGTGGTCACGCATGACACCGTGTTCGAAGTGACGCTCGGATTAAGGAATATTCATCGAGTGGCGGACACGGACAACGTGGTCCTGTTAACGGTGAGTGTACTGTTTTCGTAGGTAGTAATCATACAGCGCTAGCTGGGCGCCTGCAGCAGCTCTGCTGAAGTAGGCTGCCAGCCATTTACAACAGTATGCGTTCGCGGGCCTGTTGCAGATGCCCGATTAAACGTGTGACTTAACGAGTTCACACTGCTATGCGCGATGTTGTGTAAGTGCCTGCATCACTCATACAGTGAGTGATGTGATCACTTAACAAGGGCGGGATTAGTTGCTGATCGCACATTGTCTCTACACTGCACAAAGTGATTGATATTGTTTTAAGATGTGCTTTGGGCTACATCGTAATAACATTTCTATTAATACTCAAATGTGCAACGTGCTTCTGTAGGGCTAAGCGTAAAAAAAGAAAGAAAAAGCAAAAATTATGTACAGAGGCGCACTGTACGAAATGGCTTTTTTTTGCCTAAAGACGGTATAGTTGGAGGTGCTGATATGCCGCGATGCTCCCAGCACGTGCGCCTCGGTCTTTTAAGCTATTTAGGACAAGTGCCACCAGCTACAGGGAAAGATCTAGCAGACTTCCAAAGGCGCGTTGTTGTGGCCATCGCCGTGCGTTGTTTTCCCTCGTTTCTGTTTGCTGTTTCCGTTCTTTGCCTTCATCTGCGATAACGATCGGCGTTATTACAGAATCGAGAGAGTATACGTGACTGTTGGGGCTATGTGCGGTTGCTCTAGCATAAGCCATGGCTGCTGCAACGTAGTCGGCGTCCGAGCGCGTTGCCGCGTTCGAGCGCTCTTACTTGCGTGATTGTGTTTAACAGAGTACATAGGCACGGGTTACGTTTGTAAATCCCGTAGTCAATAATCGCTAATAGCGTGCCCCTGATTGCCATCAGAGGATGGGCTTGGTTGTCGAAATATGCCAGACGCTTTTTCTCAAAGCAAGCTTTGAATTTTTTTTTAAAGAAGTACTTTCATACGTGCAAGGCAGTGCCTATTGCAGGCCCGCAACTCATTAAAAACTGGACGAGCTATCACATCTTTTATCAAATTACAATGAATTAAGATGATTGAATTATAGATGACGAATTTCTGTGCTAGATTAGGTGCACAAAACGCATGTTCGCAGCCCTACGTCTAGAAATCAGGCAAATAGGAAGCACAGCGTCAAATTTGGATTAGATTTCATTGACTTGTGAGGGTAGAAAGAACGAGAAAATTGTTCATTTTTGATGCCCTTATAGAGGCAGTCAGAATTGCACTGATTGGTGACTTGTAATAATTCCTCAGATTGTTAGAGGCGTGATTAAAGTCAGTAAATCTTTTACTTTTTTTGCAGACCTCTTCGCTAGTGCCACGCCCAAGATCATTTGTTCTCATGTAAAAGAGAAAGCAGAGATGTCTTCACTGTTTGTACATGAAGAGGTGAGTTTCTTGTGCATTTTGATTAATGTTACATGTTCTGAGCGTTGTACTTTAGGAATTGTTTTTCACACTGGCTCACTACCCTATAAGAAATTTGATTCTTAGGTGAGTTCAGGCGTTCGTAAGTGCCATTTTCGAGCTGTAGTCTTACACTTCACCTCATTTCGGGAATTTGCTGTATGCTGGAAAACTCTTATCTTTATCATACGAAATTATTAGAATGTATGGGTTGTATGCTTCAAGTTCAGTGTAATGTCAATTACACGCCGTTTCAAAGGATACACACTACACATTCTTTATATATGGTGCTGCCAGAACAGCACGAACATCCTTTTAAGAGAAGTCATATTTGCTCTTATTACAGGATGAGAGGGTGCCGCTGACGTCCTGCGTAGTCTACCCCCCGGCCCCAGTCTAGAGCAAGCCTACTTCCTGAACCTCCACATGGATAACCGAAAAATCTTCCGTGTCAGTAATGACGAAGAAGGAGTGACAGCACTGATGAGTTGATATTTTTTTATTTTCAACATTGTCTACGGCCGCAAGGGGTTTAACAACCACCGTGATAGAGCGGCTTTTTCTTGGCGTGAGTTTGGCGTTTATCAAAGAAGTTGTTCAGGCAGTACGACACTGAAAATTTTAGTGTCACAATGCCTCAACAACTTTTTCTAGTGTGGTCATGGTAGATGAACAAATATTGTTATTTGTGTAAGTTATTTTGCTTTTAAATATGGCTGGACCATTCCATGCCAAATGTCTCAGCCACATTGGCGACCATCTAAAATGTATTTGAAAAAAAATGTGCTGACTTACTGCGTTAAAAACAGTGAACAGTTGGAATATTTCAGTGAGAAAAAAGTTTTGTTCATGTGGCTGGCTTATAACTTCCTGGCATAATGCCGTCTGTGTGCTGTTTGTGGAAAATTTCGTTTTAAAACTACCGATTGTTTTTTCTAAAGCAAATTCGGTCTACCTGTTAAGTAAATGTGCTTCTGTAAGGTATTTGAAGCTCAATAATATTAGTGCAATTTTTACGCCACATTTTCTTCCAAGAATCAAGCCAAAATGTGTTATGTTTGCATTTTTATTACAATATTGCACTTTGTATGAATATCTGAGCAGTGAATACTTACTCAACAGAAAGTATATTTTGAGGAAAAAATATCTTTAGACCTCTCAAGCTGCTGAAATATATGAGAAAATATCACGAATTTCACAAAATCGTGATTTTTCTCCGTATTGAGATGCAATTTGCTCCATGTTGTGATACAATGAAAACTCATCATTAAAGTAAACTGTAAGAAAATGAAATTCTTTCTATATTAAAAATCTTACCGCAAATGGACAGGAAAGAGCGCTGTCAACTGAATTTTATTGAAGGTGCTACGAGCGTTTTTATACTGAGCACAAGAACAGGGCTCATCTGCAGCAACACATGTGTGACCATGACAAAATATTTTTTAACCGAGAAAAGAATACTCTTTTTCGGAAAAGATAAGTGAAGGTGTACTGATGCATTGATCCTTGGCCTTCCTGATAAAGAGTTCTAAAATCTCTCATTTTTCTGCTTGCTTTTTTTTCAAAAACCGTGTGTTATGAAACCTAGGACTACACTTACATTCTTTACGGTGTCCGGCCATGAGACTACTATAGCTCTTCTTATTATATAAAGCATGCTGTCTTGCTTGATCATTGAAGCATTGCCCAGTTTGTCCTGTTTATTTTTCCACATGTTAGCGGTATCTTTGACACATTAGATTGGCATTCAGTAAACTCATTCTAGTGACGAATGGTGCAAGATTGACTATTCCTGTTGCTGTAAGTACATGCACTTTTGAAAGCTTGCAAGGGGTGGAAAACAACAATGTCATATCTGCTGGCTCTTTCCGTAAAATTGTGAGACACCTTATGTACGTAGTACCGTGTGACATGCAAAGGTGATTGGTCATTCTCTTTTTTCTTTTGGTCCTGCTTCCTTTACCTTAACTTTCTGCAGGAGGGTTTCGCAAACGAGTGTGATGATGCTGTTGGGGTATTGGCTGGTGTTATCAGCCCAGGAGGGCTAAGAATGTTCTGCCTTTTGATAGTGGGCATTCAAAATTAGTAAAAAGAGGAATTGATACCACATGTATTCAGGCCAACCTTCAGAAGTCATGTTAACACAAGGGTGAGGTCAGGCTTAAAAACCAGATTAAAAGACTAAAAGATGCTGGATATACCAACAGAATCATCACACCCGTTTGCGAAACCCTCCTGCAGAAAGTAAAGTTTAAGAAGACAGGACCAACAAAAAAAAACAATGACCAAAACCTTTGCATGTTATACCACATCATGTGTCTCACAATTAAAAAAATAGCCAGCAGATATGATATTAGCGTGTTGTTTTCCACCCCTTGCAAGCTTTCAAAAGTGTGTGTACTAAACAGCAACAGGAATAGTCAATCTTGCCCCATTCGTCACAAGAATAGGCTTACTCATTGCCAATTTAATGTTTGAAGAAGTATTTTTTATCAGGTAAACCAATAATCAGTGCATCACTACACGTTCACTTATCCTTTCCGAGAGGGAGTATTCTTTTCACAGTTAAAGATTATTTTGTAGTGCTCACACTTGTCGTCGCGCATGAACACGGTTCTTGTACTCCGTATAAAAGGGCTCGTAGCACATTCATTAAATTCAGTTGACAGTCGGTGCTCTTTCCTGTCCTTTCTGTCTCTTCCCAAAGTTGTCGCGCTGTGACTAGCACACAACCACGATGAACCAACTCGCCCAAATTAAACTCTTATTACGTAACACGTAGACCGAGTTTCGTAGGAAAAGAAGGAGCGGTGCTTTTAAAATAAAATTTTTCACATACAACACCTAGACGGCATTCCAGGAAGTTCAGAAGGCAGCCACGTGACCAAATATTTTTCCTCTCCTAAATATTCCAGAAGTTCACTATTTTCAATGCAGCACGAGTTTTTCGAATACATTTGAGATGGTTGCCAAAATGGCTGGGACATTTGGCATAAAGTGACCCAGCTGTGTCATTAGCCATAATTATGCATTACCTCTTTTGTTTTTTGTGTGTTTTGACTCAGTTTTGTGTTCGTTTTTAGCTTATTGTGTTTCTGATCATTGTATTGGTTTTTTAAGTATTCGCTAAAGGTATATGTGCAAAAACCCGTATATGTTTGCATGTACATCATTTCTCATAACCAATTGTTATACATCCAGGAATACAAAGCTTAATCCACTGTGATTATATACATTTGAAAAACACTATCCATATATATTTTTGTGTGCATCACTTCTTGGAACGATTGTGTACATGAAGGCGTATATAGTGAAATCATGGTGATTGTATATATTTGAAAGAATCATAAGTATATATATGCCTGTATTTCATTCCTATTAACCGATTGTGTACATGAAGGAGTATTAAACTGGAAACCACTGGGATTGTAGATACTTGAAAGAATTATAGGGATATATTAGCGTATATTTCATTTGTAGTCTCTATGTACTTGAAGCAGTATACTAAACTGAAACCAGTGTAATTGTATGTTGCAAAGAATTGTCAATGAAGTGAAACTGAATAAATATAATAAACATTTGAGGTGTTGCATGTGTAGTGTACGTATATGTGAACGTATATCTGGTGAAAAAGTTGTGTGGCAGAAGAAAAGTTTGTTTTATTTGCCTATTAAATAAACACAATATGCAAGGGCAGCAAGGCTTCATTTTCTGTAACGCGCATTATGCATATACTGTGAAGTATATATAGATCCAGCACAAGTTTATACACGATGGCACGCGTTTATATTTTTGCCCAGATGCAATGAATGGAGCTCGACAGGTGGCGCACCATTGATAATGAGGACCACTTTCTTCAAGTAGTGTGTAATCAGTGCATGCTGATATCTATTAGTGCAGTCTAAAAGAATACTGGCACCCCTGCCATGGGCACTCAACACCCTTGTGCACCCTTCTCGCACCCTCCTCAGAGGGTGCTAAAAAAGTGATGGACATCGAAGGCACCCTTCCTTAAGGGTGTTTTTTAACACCCTACAATTTTTTTACATGTACACCCTATTCTAAGGATGCATGAAAAAGCACCCTTTTTGGAAGGTGCTAAATTGACACCCTTAGGATGTCGTCCACGGGACAAGCTCATTTACACCCTTCTGGGTGTAAAAATTTTTACTGTGTAGGTGTCGCTATCACGCATGAAAGGCCTAGTAAACTATGTTGAACTCTTGAAAGAAGAAACATCAAAGCGTAGCTGAAGCCTTGCCCAACCAGTGGCTCTCGGCACACAGGCTGTTGAAAGACTATCCCATTTAGACCGATATAGGAAAGGCGCTGCTATATAACTGGCTTCAATAGCACGACGCCTCCGGTAGAAGTTCTCTGCAAATATCGACTCCAATATCTGTGTCCGCGCTTACTTTAACTCCTCTTTCGGGAAAACGGGAGGATCAAAAGGGTGTAGGATTTCTGATAAACTTGAAGCTTTTGTGCGGGAACAGGGATATTGAAGTACCCGCACCGGCAGAACTGGTCGAAGCGACGATGTTTGCTAAGTGTGTAATCAATATCGATTGAAAGACTCTGCTATTTATTAAACTGGCGAAAAGCGCCTGCATCGCCTTTGATATAAACGAGAGGAAAGGTTCTTTATTACGGGTTTACACTTTTTGATCGAATACCAGTGTCGCAGCTTTTAAGGGCGTTACACGCGTTCGGCAGCATTAAAGTATGTCGAAATTATGATGAACAACATGATGGTGGCTCTGAGTAAAACTTTGAAAGTGAGTAAGAACACTAGTTCCCGAGAGGTGGAGAGATAACAGTGGCTATGTTAAGTGAAGCCTGTTAGAAATTGCTGCGTGTCTAGGCAGCCGTTTTTGTCAAGAGTTCCTCTGTTATCTGAAAATTTTATCAATTATTTGATTCTTTGTTTCATCACTGCCTTTAACTGTTTTGTCGCTCCTTATTTGCTAAAAGAACTGTGAAAAGATAACATGGAATTAAAAAAAACACCCGAATAGTATTTTTCTTTTGTGATCACACATTCACACACAGACACACACACGCACACACGAACACGCACGTTCTCACACACGCTCATACACACTCACAAACACACGCTCAAACACTCATACATACACACGCTAATACACGCTAACACACGCATTCCCACGACAAGCGCTCACACACAGTGACACACATGTGCACACAAACACACACGCTCACAGACTCAAACATATTGTCACGCTGTGTTGGTGGCAGAAGACGAGAGCGAAGAAGTGAATGGCAGCTGTGGCTCAGTAAACAGTCCTCCACTTCGAGTTCCTGCCTATCGTTTCCTCTCGCGACAGACTGGTGGACGTGCTGGGTACTGTACTGCAACGTCTTATGCCTGCTGGTCCTGAACCAGAAGCAACCACCACCAGTGCACCAGGGTCTGCTGACATCTATCGAAGCAGCCGCCGCCTTCAAAGACTACCACCACAGTACGGCCCCTTGGCAAGTTCCGTGAGGACAATGTTTGCCACATCCGCAACCCAAACCGAGCATGACCGACTCGCTAGCGTACCCTGAGTCATTAACACGCCTCGCACACCCAACCCATTCCATGGTGATGCCAGTGAGGATGTCGAAGACTGGCTTGACCATTTCGACCGGGTCGCTGCCATCAACGACTGGGACAATCGCCGTAAGTTCAAGAACGTGTATATCTCCCTCTTAGACGCGGAAAGAGTGTGGTATGGCAACAACGAAATTTCATTCACAAGTTGGCAGGAATTCCATTGGCAGCTTCGCGAGGCGTTCACTAACCCCGAACGGAAAGAGAGCGCAGCAGGCACTTTCTTCGCGATTTCAAATGCCGAACGAGAGCATCGCCATGTTTGTCGAAGAAATGTCGCTATTGTTTCGATGGGCTGACCCCCACATGCCAGAAGACAAGAAAGTGCGCCTGCTAATGCGAGGCATAAAGGAGCAACATTTCGAGGGCCTTGTGCGCAACCCTCCTACGACTGTGTCCGAGTTCATACGTGAAGCCACAATTTTTGAGCGCATGCTTCGGCAGCGGGTGTCGCAGTATGAGCGTCAGACGGCCATGTCCACTGCGTGCTCACTTGTACCAGGAGGTGATAACAGGGAGGTCCTCACAGAACTCATACGGCAAGCTGTACGCGAAGAACTTTGGAAATTTCATGCAGCGCCCCCTCCCAGTAGCGCTGCTCTTACGGATGTCGTTCGTGACGAAATCAGACAGTTCGTTCACTCCTCACCACCATCACAAGTCGAACCTCCCACGCTTTTCTACGCGGATGCCCTACACGCCTCTACGCCGTCGACGGCACATTTTGTTCATCAACCTACTGGGACCCCCAGACGCTTTCCAAGTCCAGCCCATCGCCTGCCTTCTCAGGCCGATTTTCGTCCTGGCCCGCGGAAGTCCACCGTCTGGCATGCATCCAACAATCGTCCTTTGTGCTACCATTGTGGCGAAGTTGGACGCATGTACCGCGACTGTTACTGCCGACGAATAGGCCTACGCGGATTCCACCCAGATGCACGTTGTCCACGCTATGGTGAGCGCCCACAAGAAATTGCGATAACTTGGAAGGTAGTCATCATGCTCCTGTCCCGCCGCGACGACAGTCACGGTCGCCATCACCCCGTCCGTCCACACCAACGCACCGCGCCCGACCCGCCTCTGAGTCCCCTGGTGTCGGTGGCGCAATCCCACGCCGGGGAAACTGAAAACGGCGACCTCCGGAGGTGAGGCCGCTGTCACGCGAACCGACAAATACCCTCCGCCGCTGCCTTACGACGTGCCGTTAAAGCCTGTTTGTGAAACTGCCAACAGAATGTCCGCTGCCATTACCATTTTCGTCGACTGTTATCCGGTAACTGCGCTTCTCGACACGAGAGATGATTACCCGGTGATGAGTGCTTCATTGGCCACCCGTGTACACAAGGTGCTGACAACGTGGGACGGCCCTGAACTAATCACTGCTGGAGGACACCTCGTATCCCCTATAGGAAGGTGCACCGCCAGGCTTGAGATTTGTGCGTCGGCTTTTGTAGCATCATTTCTTGTACTGCCCAATGGTTCTCGGCCGGTCATTTTGGGCATGGATTTCCTGCAAGAGTATGGAGCGATCATTAATCTGCATGATTTGTTCATCAGTTTTGTTAACTGTGTTTCTCCAGATTCCGACATCGAGAACGAACATCGTGGCGTGGCCTTACGCGTAGTCGATGATTGCGTCACGTTGCCACCTCGCAGTAATATCTTCGTGCTTGTTGAATGTCCACGGGAGCAGTCGATTACGGGCATCGCCGAAAGTAACCTGACGTTATTGCTTGATCGGGAAGGGGCCATTGTTCGAAGTCTCATACAACTGCGAAATCGCCAGACTATGGTTTTAGTTACGAACTTCGGTTGTAAACACAGGCACTTTGCGAAACGCACAACCATAGCTTACTTGGAGGTATTCGATACTTCGGACGCCTTCCCTTTGATTACGACGATCTCGACTGAAAACAGCTGCGATAATGACGTGACTAGTCGCCTTAACGTCAATCACCAGTTGGAAGAACCTAAGAAGGCAAGGCTCCTCCGTCTCCTCTCACCCTTTAGTGACTGTTTTGCCACTACTTCGAAAGTCCGGCAGACTCCTCTAATGAAGCACAGAATTATCACTGAGCCCAACGTGCAACCCGTGCGCCAACATGCTTACCACGTGTCGCAGAAGGAGCAAGTTGCTATCTGTCATCAAGTGAAACAAATGCTCGACGACGACGTAATGCAACCATCGACTAGTCCTTGGGCGTCACCAGTTGTTCTGGTTAAAACGAAAGATGGTTCATTACAATTCTGCGTCGACTACCGCAAACTGAACAAGATAACAAAAAAAGACGTATATCCTCTTCCTCGTATCGATGACTCCTTGGATCGCCTGCGACACGTCCGTTACTTCTCTTCCATGGATCTCCGTAGCGGATATTCGCAGATTGAAGTAGATGAACGGGACCGAGAAAAAACAGCGTTTATTACACCGGACGGTCTCTATGAATTTAAAGTTCTCCCTTTTGGCCTGTTCTCCGCTCCAGCCACGTTCCAACGAATGGTGGACACAGTTTTATGTGGCTTGAAGTGGTTTTCTTGTTTAGTGTATTTTATACGACGTAGTCGTTTTTTCTACGACTTTTGAGCAGCACATTGAGCGGCTTGAGGTGGTTCTTCTGGCTATTCGCACTGCTGGCCTCTCTCTGAAACCGGAAAAGTGTTATTTCAGATATGAGGAACTGAAATTCCTTGGCCACATTGTCAGCAGCAGTGGTGTTCGCCCCGACCCTGACAAGGCTATGGCAGTTGTTTTGTTCCCGATACCAAAAACTAAGCATGATGTACGCCACTTTCTGTGAATTTGTGCTTATTACCGCCGCTTCGTGCCGAACTTTTCGAAAATCGCCGACCCTCTTCAACAACTCGTCAAGGTTGACGTGGCCTTCGTCTGGGGCCCCAAACAGTCCAGCGCTTTCCGCGATCTTCAACAACGCCTACAAACGCCACCTATCTTAGGTCACTTCGACAACGAAGCAGACACAGAAGTCCGCACTGACGCGAGCAACCTTGGCCTCGGAGCTATTCTCGTGCAATATCAAGATGGCGTGGAACGCTTCATCGCCTACGCTAGCCGCACGTTGTCATCTGCGGAGAACTACTCGACGACTGAAAAAGAATGTCTGGCGGTTATATGGGCCATAACGAAATTCAGGCCCTACTTGTACGGATGCTCTTTCCGAATCGTCAGTGACCACCACTCTCTCTGCTGGCTAGCGAATCTGAAAGATCCTTCGAGCCGTCTCGCAAGATGGAGCCTTCGGTTACAAGAATGCGATATAAAGATGGTTTACAAGTCTGGTCAGAAACACACTGACGCTGACTGTCTTTCCCGCGCACCCGTCGAGGTCACTGAAGAAGATAATGATGAAGACTTCAGCTGCCTTGCTATTGTCGCATCATTAAACGTAGCTGAGGAGCAGCGCGAAGACTTAGAATTAAAACCACTGATCGAATACCTTGAGGGACGTCGTCTACAACCCCCACGTCAGTTCGTGCGTGACTTGTCATCTTTCTGTCTACGTCAAGGCATCCTCTACAAACTTTCATTCAACGAAAACTGTTTACCTCCTCGTCGTTCCTGCTGCTCTCTGCGATGATATTTTGCGTGCTTGTCACGACGAGCCATCGCCAGGGTATCTTGGCTTCGTGCGTACTCTGGCGCGGATCAAAGACAAATACTACTGGTGGAAACTTACGAAAACCGTCCAGCAGTACGTCAAGACATGCACAACCTGTCAGTGCCGCAAAACTATAACGATAAAACCAGTCGGTCTGCTTAAGCCTTTGCGACCCCCTCACGCACCTTTTGAAAAGGTCGATATAGATTTACTCTACCCATTTCCGAAGTCTACGGCTGGTAACCGCTGGAATGTGGTTGCCACGGACTACTTGACCAGATACTGCGAAACACAAGCCACCCAGCGAGCAACTGCTTTCGAGGTGGCTGACTTTTTCATCAAGAACATCGTTCTCCGCCACGGTGCTCCCGCTGTCGTCATAACAGATCGTAGTACTGCTTTTACGGCCCAGTTGCTCCGACAGATCCTGTTGCTGAGCAGCACGACGCACCGAACAGCAACTGTGTACCACCCGCAGACTAACGGGTTAACCGAACACCATAACAAAACGATTGCAGATATGCTTTCAATGTATGCTGCCAAGGATCAGAAGAATTGGGATAAAATCCTCCCGTATATTACATTTGCCTACAATACGGCTTTACAGGAAACCACCGGCTTTGCTCCTTTTTGTCTGGTTTACGGCCGCAACGTCACCACAATACTTGACATCATGCTGCAACCAACTCTGCCGGACACGATTACCCCGGACGCAGATGTATTTGTTCAGCGTGCCGAAGACGCCCGTCAGCTGGCGCGCTTTCGCATTTTATCGCGGCAAAATCAAGAGGCTCGCTGATACAACATCCACCACAGAGAAGTGATATACAAACCCGGTGATCTAGTCTGGGTTTGGACTCCTATACGTCAACGGGGACGCTCAGAAAAATTGTTATGTTGGTACTTCGGACCCTACCGAGTTATTCATCGCCTCGCCGAAGTGAACTACGAAGTTGTCCCAGCAGACACGTCCCACCGTTTTCGCAGACCACGCTCCTCGGATGTGGTTCACGTCTCCAGGATGAAGCCGTACTATTCGCGTTCACTGCAAGTCAAGAACTTAGTGATGTTGAAATAGCCTTCAAGACAATTGTGCATTATTTTCTTGCTTCTTTATTTTTCATCCCGTTTTTTTTTCTTTTCAAAGGACACAAGACATTTCTGACTACCTTTCGTTGTTTTCGGACCTGTTGTATTCATGCGATGCTTCTTTTTTTTTCTTTGGGGAGAGGGTAATGCCACGCTCTGTTGGTGGCAGAAGACGAGAGCGAAGAAGTGAATGGCAGCTGTGGCTGAGTAAACAGTCCTCCACTTCAAGTCCCTGCCTATCGTTTCCTCTCGAGACAATATACACTGACAAACATGCGCCCACACACGCACAAACTCACACACACTTCAGTCAAGTACTTGGCTTCGAACGCAGCCTCTCTTGTTTAACGTTTGAGGATGAAACCAGGCTGCCTCTATAATTTTTTTGAATAACAAAAAGCCCTGATAAATTTTTAGCCGCACCTATTTTTGCGGGAGAGGTGTCTTTTTACGGAGGGTCCACCTCCATTGTTTTGTTCAGTCTTAATTAGTTGTAACTCTCGAAAATCCACAGTGATCTTATAATAACATGAAATATAAGATACACTGTGTTATAACCGCTACGAAAAGTCCGTATGGTGTGAAAGGATCATGATAAGTGCAAAAAACGAAACTGTGGTACTTCGCGTTAGCATCACATTCGGCAAACATTCTCAAATTATGAACGGTAATCGACCGATAAACCTCAAGAGGACGGTGTATAACAGCATGGGAGAGGCGTTCGCCCTGCAGTGGGCATAGTCAGGCTGCTGCGGATGATTATGACATGTTATGGCAGTTCTATGTGTCTACACTGCTTACAATTTCAATAGCAATGCATGATTTTCCAAACAAGCTTTCTTTATTGGGTCATCTGTCATTCTTTCTTCACGTTAAGGATACTGCATGTATACCCGCCCCAATGCACTTTATTTTGTATGCGGACAACACGAACGTTTATTTTACACCAAATCACTCAGAAATGCCAGAAATAAATGTAAATGAGTATATGACTTCATTCTCAAACTAGCTGAAGCAGAGCAGGGCACAGTTAAATTCCTTAGAGTTTGTTTTAGTCAAAAATTAACGTGGAACATCCATGTTAATCATATAGTTAGGCGGCTTTCAGAAATGGTAGAATAGCTGTGTAGAACTGGCTTGCTCATTCTTCACTAATAAAAGAAAATTTTCTGCCATGCCCTATTCTATTCGAGGCTTTGTTACGGTTTACTATTTTGGTGTACAACAAAAAATATAATAAACATCTTTGTTACAAACGATACCATTTCGCTTATATTAAAATTACTAGGGCAGAATAGACAACTTGCACGCTTCAGTGCTCTGTCATTAACATGAAATGTTAATGGCAAACCAGATATAATATTTAAACTACTTCAAGAAGTACCCAAAACAAGTGGCATAAACAAAAAGAGAATGACTATCGCTATCTTGCTAAACGAAACTTACAGCGTTTACAAAAAAAAACAGGACAAATATTGGAAAACAAACACTGCACTGCCAGTCAACGCTATTAGTTAACGAGTTCCAGAATGCCTTGCAGTTTTACGCCAGTGTAGGGACCTCTCGAAAACAACTCGAATAAACTTGGATCAGGAAAGAAATAACTGATCATGACTAATCCATAATGTATAAAAAGAGGAGGTAGAAATAATTGGGCTTTGTCATTTTCCCAAGTGCTGAGAAAGCGTGTGGTTTCATTGCGGTATACGAGGCATCTAGTCTTGTTCCTGTCTTGTTTTAGTTTTCCCCTTTTTTGTGCTTATCACTTGTGTATATGCACTATGTTAGGCGTATCATGTGTTGCTTGTTTCTGATTACTGTATTCTTTTGTTTGCGCGATGGTGGCACATGACATGTCAGCTTTGTTGCTTGTTGTATCTGCAAAAATATTATATCTGTGATGATCTACAGTTTCATAAACCTTTCATAGATGTATTAAACGCTTTTTGCATCTGAATCATTTATATTGCATTGTAATATATGAAATAAACTGACTACTACTACTACTATAGCAGTACTAAAAAAAGCCTCCCTTTAAAAACCACCTGAACATCTTGCCACCTTTTGGCAATATGACAGTTTACAGAAAGGTCCAGTTCACAGAAATATCCCTCAAAGTTGCACGGGGTGTTTCAAGCACAGCTTTGTTTTTGTTATGAACAAAACATCTGCTTACTGGTGAACATTCGTTGCCCTTCTCACTTTCAAGTTTTCTGTACTCCTGAATGTGTTTAACAGCAAGCTTGCGATCGCTGGCAGAATTCAGTGAAGTGCTTATATAGTTGCCACACGTTTTTAAAGAATCAAAGCGACCATGCTGAATGCGGCGTTCACTTTCAATTCCTTTGAATGCGCATTCGCAACGACAGTGGGTGGGAGTGAAGAGAGTATTAGGCGTCAAACATTCCGCACTTTGAAACTTCTTTCCCCTTCAATGCCGAGGGTCGCGTGGACAAGATTGTTAGGTTACCATATGCCTTAGTGTTTTAATTTTTAATTGTTACGTAGTTTCTGGCTCGAACTTTCTCGGGCTTGTGCTGCTGATCACAGCTGTGATTTACAGAACGTCAACGGTGAACAAGAATGCAAGTTACTGGAATGCCTCAACTGTTCAATACCTTCCTCAACATGCAAATTTTTGAATTATTTTTCTATTTTGTAAAAACACTGTACTAGTCTAGCTTAACGCAGCACAAGGGCTCCGCATAAGTGCTCACATTCACCTAAAGAAAGCTTGTGTCTCCATCTTATATTCTAACGTTCAAGGCATGTTTTACAACATCGAACTCAGTGAAAGAAGAAACGCATAAAGAGCTATGGCTATGACGCCCCCGAATTCTTCATCGTAGTGTCTCGCCTCGAGAAAATATTGTGTGAATAATATTGCGCTTCCCTTTCTTACATTATAAAGCGCTGCTATGGCTGGAAGGAATGAGAATAATAATGATTTGAGTGACAATTCGCAAGGCTGAATGAGTAGTACATTCACCCACCGTGTTTCGTCAAAGAGATTGCACATGTTAAGTAAAAAGATTCTTGTGTGCACGCACAATACAGATGCATATGTTCTGATCGCCGTCTTCATTCTCTTCAGAGTAACGGCAAGGGACAGCAATGGTGCGTACAAAATCCCACTTTGACAAATATGCGCCATCGTTCATCTTGTGCCTCAAGTGAGATGAGTGGATTTGTAAACGTGTAGTCTTTTGCAAAATGCACATTTAGTGCCTAAAGTTGCTTGTAAAGGGGAAATAAAGAGGCCCTGTTCTGTAAAAGAAAATTCACGAAAGTATCCGTGTTCCACCAAAATACTGGCGTCGGTTCAGTGGTAAAGCATGTACGGCGCACTCTAAAATAGTATAAAGCCGCTTGAACAACTAGTTCCGGAACTGCCTGATATGCGCAAAAGCTTATCGAGGAAATTGAGTCCACTCAGACAGCAATAAACCAAAACGAAACTTTTTTAGGAGCTTGTCGCAAAAATCCTAAAGTGGTTCACAATAATATAACAGCAGAAAAACATTCATTGAGGGCATGTCAATAAACGGACATAAGCAAAAGGCCTAAGGATGTTTTGCATAAGAAATATTGTATCAAAACTGTGGCTTTCCCATGTGATATACTCGAAGCCACATCTGGTGCTGGAATGTAGACATTCTGGAGACTTTGAGAGCCGTCACAAGGTCATAATGTGCCTTGAGCCAGTCAACGTTAACGGTCTTTCAGTTGCGACGATGGAAGTTGGAAGGTGGCTTAGCACGTTTTACCATGTAATTAGCAGGATATCTTTGAGAAAACACCTGATAGGGCCCGTAGTACATTATAAGAAGCTCAGACTAAAATCCTGAAGCAGAAACAGGTGAGATTCAAAACTGCGCGTGGAAGTCGAAGGTTAAAGAGTCAGGGAGGGGTTCTGAAGTATGACACTGTATCGGACGATGCTTCTGAGTCGCCGTCAACCACTTGCTTGAATTAATTGGCATGTTGAGTGACCGCAGACGTGACGTTAGTAGCCGCCAGGGTTCTCACGGTATACGGAAGAACCCTATGAATGGCTCTGGGGGACTTGCTGCTGTAGAGCCAAAGAACAATGTACTTTCTGGAATGGCATTAGGTGCAGCCTTGTATGTGTAGGTGACGTACGGGACTAAAAGATATCAGTATCAGTGCTTTTATGCTATATAGATGAATATGTTACCAAGAGTTTGGTATTCTGATTCCATTAAGATATAGCTCAGAGGGTGAGAAGTGTTAATGACAAGGTGAATAATTCAGCATTAAGGTATACGTGACGCCGATTCCTCAGTAGCTGAAGATGTGCACGACGGCGAACAACAAAAACCCGTAGTATTAACGAAGCAACACTTCAATAAAATATAATCAAGAGCTTATTTCTGTTGACAAAGAAATTGGTTGCATAGGCTGAATTACACTGTCCAGCAACGGCCTTCTTGGTTGTTTATTTTACACCGGTTAGAGTAAATACATGGTAAAACTTATCAGGGTTGTCTTGTGCCAAAAGCATGAGGTGAATACAAGGTGCATGTTAGTGGAGGACTGAAGAATATTGAACTATCTGGTGCTTCTGGACGTGTACTTAAACCGAAGAGTAGACAGACTTGTAGCACTCCACCACCTTTCGAACGCTGCTAGCGCAGCCGCAATCGAGCCCTCGCTTTTAGGGTCATGCAGCCAACCAACTAAATGACGATGCTACCGTAATGGAACGGGGAAAACTATGATTCCGACGATAATGAACAAATAAGACAACGATACATCACATTTCCACAAAGTGCTCGGCCATTTATAGTTCATGTACACTTTCCAAAGAGGAAGCTGATTTTTTTTTGTATTCCCAACGTGGGAGCCTAGCTTTTTGGATAAAATAAAGATTAATGTGATAAGTTATACCGAGTTCATTGCCCTGGCTTTTCTGAACACGAGCTCTTGTGTTTTTTTTTGTGCTTGGATCAAAATTTTTACAGTCCCTGATTTCATTTTTCTGACATAATTGTCCACTCAGGGGGATACATTTAAATAAACAGTGACTAACGTCTGCTATGCAGAAAGCACCCTGTTAGAGTGAATCGTTCCTATGATACAACCTCGATGGAAGACCTCTTCAGTAGTCAACTGAAGAGATTTTTTGCCAGAGTGGCTGCACAGCGATGTCAATATGCTCTGTGTCTTGATTGTCAGAGCGCTGCATTTATCTCAATGCTGAATGATAAGGTCATCATGTGAACAGAACTACTTCATTTACAAAAAAATGAATATCTCCAAGTAATGCTTCGCTCGAAGTACAGAAATTCACCATAGACAGTTATTCACAGACTGTTTCGCATCAAATTGATTCTTACAATCATCAACACCTGATGATTATCACATTTTTCATAAATAGCTTCAACTATTCGCGTGGCTTTGTAGCAAGACTATAGCGCTTGCTAAGCTGAAGACTCAGGTTCGATTTCAACTCGTAGCCGTGATAATAATTGTTTGCGCCCCCCTTTTTTTTCTCTCTCGGGGAAACCCTATTTTTTGTTAAAAACTAGCCAGACTACACTTAGATTTGAATTTGTGTGAAGCGAGTCTCTCCTAACTGTTATCTAATAGAAATCCGATTGCACCTCCGGAGGAGAGTATCTGCTAATTCTGATCTAAATATTGAAGGCCGCAAACGTGGGCTGTCTTATATTTAACCTCTTCCCGTCTTTTTTTCGCAACATTCGCAAACGGTGTCGTTTGCAATGTTGCAAAATTGTACGCATTTTCTTTCACAAAAGCATTCTGTTGCTTCAAAAATCTGCTTTCATGAGTTGGATAATAAAATGATGACAGGAAAAAAAGGTATAAAGGCAGGCACAGACTGTTAAGCGTTTTTCCATGCAGTTTTCCATGAAATCAAGGTATGATTCTTGGAAGAGCCCTGCCGTGGTGATCTACTGGCTAAGGTACTCGGCTGCTGACCCGCAGGGCGCGGGTTCGAATCCCGGCTGCGGCGGCTGCATTTCCGAAGGAGGCGGAAATGTTGTAGGCCCGTGTGCTCAGATTTGGGTGCACGTTAAAGAGCCCCAGGTGGTCTAAATTTCCGGAGCCCTCCACTACGGCGTCTCTCATAATCATATAGTGGTTTTGGGACGTTAAACCCCACATATCAATTCTTGGAAGATTACGTTCATGTGCGTCTAATGTATGCAGGCTACAAAAATATTAAGGGCGTGGAAGGCAGTGTTCGTACAAATGCAGTACTTCAAAAGTGTTCAGAAAAATTACCTTACGACACAGAATTATTTTTTGTACATTCATAGTCTGTTGATGCTACCGAAAGATGGTATGTTTTTGAACGAAGAGGTATTATGTGCCAAGGTTTTTTAGGCCGATTGAAAAATCTAGCTAGCACCAGCGAACCTCAAGTACCTGTTGCTCACACAATGACAGAATAGAAAGAAGTCTGCTATTCTTTGTGCAGTTACCAAGGATGACTCCAATGCGAGAGATATTTTCTTTATTTTCATTTTATGTCAATTACATTAGTCTCATCGTCTCCCCGAAAGAATTCTGCACTTAACGCGGTTTCAGACTACTGAAATTCACCAAGAATTAAGGTCAAGTGAGGACGTCAAAATCAGTTTTCACTCTAGATCACGTCATACTGACGCAACGAACAAAGTGTTGGGACTGCTGCATGGCTGCCCCACTGCTAAGAATCTCATTCTCTTTAAACAAATTATGTCCGAAGGTCGGCGAAAACGCCCACTGGCAAGAAGAGAGAGCTGGCACAAGTTTTTATCGGTAATTAACTCCTATGCAGATGTGGCTAAGGCCTGGCACAAGGTAAATAGGATGCAAGGTGAAGCAGCACACTCTCTCCCTTTAGTAAACACTGTTGTCAACAGCCTGGAAGATCAAGCAAACTTTCCGGGTGCACATATTTAACGAGTGTCTTGCTCTGAGCACTACTCTAACACGTTCACAAATATCAGAGAGCTATAGAAAGCCAAAAACTACAAACAAAATGCGTCAAGGATAAGGCGAATTCAACGATACAGTCGACATAGCTGAAGTGCTGCAATGAATCTGCACCAGGTTCTGACTGTGTTGTGTACCAAATGATAAAGAACTTACCTGACGACACACAGAACACCCTCCCCTGCCTGTATAGAGCTCTATAGACTTCCGCTGAGATCCTGTCTACGTGAAAAGAGGTCATTGTAATCGCAATGTCATTGATATCGCACAGTATCGGGTCTCCCCCATTTTGTCAAAATGCGATCGCCACGGCCGGGATCGAACACTCGACCTTCGTTTCATTCACCGAGCGCCCTACGCACTGTTTCATGGAAGCGGACTAGGTCGTTTTTTCGTTATTCTATGGAAAGCCATAGAGTAACACATTCATAAGGCATTGTCAGCTTCTATTGCGGCTGACGACGATCAAGAATTGCGATTAAGCTGTTTGTAATGGGTTGGAGGCATTCGGCTACCGACTCGAATTGGGATTTGCACTGTGTGACTCCTGCATGTTACATTACTTTACTATCACGTTATCAAACGAATTCAAACGGGATTCTTTGTTTGACATGAGGACTCTACGGGGTATTTTAAACATGACACCAGTATAGGCACCATGCCTACAATTTCATGGCTGAGGTGACGCTTTGACCGACATAATGGCTGTATGATAACAAAAAAAAAGGTTTGCCATAACTTTACGGTTCTTTGAAGCTATGCGGAGGTATGCTAGAAACACGTAACATTGTTGTTTATTAGAATGAATGAGCGTAAGCGCTCGTGACCGATTTAAGGTGGGTGATAAGCATGCCGGAAAAACATTTCACACAACACGCTGAATTTTCTGGTTTTCCCCCCACAGGCATTTCCGCTGTTAAGTTTTCTCGCTGCGTTTTCCGCTTTGCTACAATTGCTGCTTCCGCCATAACGTTTAAAGATTCATTACCTCCATCCGCGAGCTCTCGGGCTGCTGGCACTGCGCTTTAAGTTTTGTAGCACTACACTGTACTTTTTTTCGCTCCTGGCATAGACTTCTCTGCAGGAATATATATATTTTTTTTCTGAATGAACGACAACACTTGGCGGTAGGTGAGTTTCTGTTGGGGCTCTCGTTTAATATCTAAAGTCACATAAAGAACTTCCGTTTCATAGAGTACTTAGCAACCAAAAAGTTGGGAACGACATGAACGTAAAAGCGATCGTCTCATGAGCCTGCATATAACTGCTAATGAACAATCTGCAACACTACTTAGAAATTAATTCCTAAAATAAACACGGCATTCTAATTATTGGAGCAATTTGAAAACAAAAGCTTGTAAAAGTACTTTGGTCGAGCAAGTTTTTTTTTCCCTTTTGTACACTACACAATTTTACGTACTTTGAACTCCCATTTTAAGCTCTATTTCTCGATTGCGGCAAAACTATTCGCAGAATATCGCGAGTTCTTCAACATTGAGCCATTTTTGACAAAAGCTCATTATGCAATCACTCCATTTACATAATGGGACGTACCGGAGCTTCTTTCACTGCCTCCATATTGGGGGCAAAGCTCCCAAAGCCGTAGGACGTGCGTCCGCGATGTATGTAGCAGTAGTAGTAGTCATCGTCGTAGTAGTAGTAGGTAGCCACCTCTACGGCCAGACTAAAGAAGTGGCACGCGCGCACCCTTTTCAATTGAGGAGGAAACCCACGCATACTAATTATCAATAGAGGAATGGTTGTTTCTGATGAAACAACTTACAGAGACGAGTATCGATGACTTAATCTCCAACAAAATTTGCCTTGAATTTGACGCCTATTACAAAAAAAGAAGTGTTGGAGAAGGACGCGCTTTGAGCACTATCTGGCCTGAAAAGGTTGACACGTTAAACTTGCTGGGCGTAACCACCTTGCTTTTAGCAAGATTTAGTGAGGGTTGGGCTGCATCGCCATGAACTAGCGGTGGTGAAAGGCGGGAACTAGACACGAAGAGTAGGCCGTAAGACCGTGCGCGTGTGCCACTCCTCTAATCCGGCCGTGCCACCTTTTGTTTAGTCCTTGGATTGTCCGCTGAATCGCGGCACGCCTGTATGATGAATATATGATGAAAAGATACGAGATGGTGGTACTTGGCGTGTTTACTAGATGAACGGACGGACAGAACGACGCACGGACAGACAAACGGATGAATGGACGGGCGGATGGATGATGCACAGACTAATGCAGGGACGGACGCATGGACGCACGGATAGATGGAAGCACAGACGGACTTACGGGTGCTTCGCCCCAATCTTCTTCATGCACTCCGTGCATATGCTTTTGTTGTTTGTTGAGGCAGAATGCTCGCGATGTGAAAGTGGGCGCTGTCCTTTGAGTGCATCATGAACGGTATGCGTGATATATTCCTATAATTCTCTAAAAACTAAGACAAAAAGAAAATATCTGAGGCATTAGTCTAAACAGATGGCACTCCGCGGCTTTTATCTCTGCGAGAAATGATTTCCGCAAAGCGGGCGACCGTATATAGGCAGTCTAGGTATGGATGCTGTGCGCAACGAGCCACCCCACGCCCGATCACTGACAGCCCAGATGCATTAGGGATAATAAGTCAGAAGCAGTGCCCAGTAATTATCTCCACTGTGCAATAATTTTCATGGTGACCGGTCTAAGCTCCCGTGTAAGGGGAAATTACTAGCGAAATTTCTCACACGACGATTAGAGGTTATAGATCCGTTGAGGCTAATTTACAGTTGTACGCAGTACGTTACATTGCTTGAGCGCAGTTGGGTTTGTTGAACGCCGGCATTTCATTCATTTCAAATGTTGTCACGCAGAACGCCTTCTTGTTTACCAAAGCTGTGCCTAATGCGTTATTGAAAGTTTTTGCTTATTTATTACATATTGTATATTCTTTTCGGTGATTTGCCATATATCGTATATTTGTTTACACAATGCTAATGATCTTTAGAAGCAGCGCATTGTACACGGCTTTTACAGTGCAGTAATCTGTAGTCAATTCTACATGAAACAACGCTGCCAATTAAAGATAAAGCCAAATAAACTATGGTGTAAATAAGACCTTGCTGTTTATTTATACCGGGTATCAAAAGCATATGATGCTTCTTATGTTCAATTACCGACGTATTCTTTGGACTGCTCTGGAGCAGGTGGCGAAATCAGTTTCATATGCTAGCTAAAGCAAGATTATTTCTGAATGAATGTGCTAAATCACCAGGTCAGCAACAACATTTCGCTAAAATCTTTGTAACGCCAGTTGAGAATGTTGTATATGGTTCATTATGAATGATGCGCGCATTCGTCGCAAGTACCACGTAAGTGTCTACGAAAATAATTTTTCTAAGTAAACCGAAAGACCACTTCCAATTGTTCTGTTTGTTACGAGTAAATCATTATCGCATAAATTTTTTTGCTGAAGTTTCGGTGAAGCAAGTACCATAATGTTTGCTGAAATTAGTAAAGCAAACACAATGGCAAACAGACGTCATTATACCAAAAAATAAACAAACGATGATGATACCTAGGTGAGAGCTAATGTAGCTCACAATTGTGAAACAAGAGTAGCCCACTGTATGAACGGAAATGTGGCCGCGTGTTCGCGCGAACGTGCGGTTTGATGTGCTTGTTTTCGTGTGTTGTTGAAAACTGCCAAAGCTGAACTTACTTATTGCCAATATGGTTTTCTATGGCATGCCCACAAACTTTTGTTTATTATCCATTAACCTCCACAGAGTGAATGAGCAATACTAGTTGTTACAGTGAACTGCGGCAGGAACAGTCACTACTGGTCCAGCTATCATCACCACCTGGCGCCATGTTACTGCTCCAAGTCAGCGCCGATGTAATCTCAGAGTCAAGTGCAACGCGGCAATTAGAAGCACGAATCGTAATCCTCGTGTGATTCTGCAACACCTCAGCGTTAGTGCATACCATCTGGTGTAGTTAATATCGATGCCTTGGCCGTATGAACGGTGTAGTGGAACCCATGCAGAGATTTTTCTGCATATATAACAAGCCTCCATAATTGACGATAAACGAGCGAGGAGTGTTTTCAAAAACAGTGTTTGCACATTTAAAAAAAATAATTAGAGCGCAGACACACGACACTTTCACAGATGCATGTAAAGAAATAGATTAGAAATGCTTCTGTTTTCTTACAATACTTTGTGGTTGCCTCCCCTGAATCAGATGTTCCTGGTCCTTGTCGTTTTCCTAGAGACGTCTATAGCGGTGGAACACGACGGCGATTTCTCGTGCAAAGTATTGAAGCATAATGTCGTAGCGCACTGCTGAAAAATTGCTCATGGCGTTGTCTAAAACGTTGAGGCAGCGTATATTCAGTTGGACTGCAACGTAAAGCTTGCTCAACTCCTTCATATCTGATGAACAATTTACCGGCTGCAGTTCACGCCGTGCTTAGAAGTGCTGCTATACAATACTGCTCTTGTTCCAGAGCCTCTGCTTCAGCAACCAGGTGGCACTCTCATAAGAGGCTTGCGTCTTTGGTGACCCGGCAATCACCACTATGGCTTCATCTACCAGGTAATTGCGGAAGTAACAAAATTTTTCCGTCTTGCTCAGAAATGTGTTGGTATGGCAGCTCCGTTAAACTGCTTCCAGAAAGATATCCACTGACATGCGCCCCCACGACATGGCTCGACAGTCAGCTTTGGGAGACGCGGTCCAAACCTCCAGGACGCTTCTGTCCTTGGGGCAGGAGACATATTGATTGCCATTCAAGTAGAGATCCACCGCGCATTCCGTAAGCTGAGCTCTTCAATACGACGCCACTGGCACGTCAGAACCTGAAGTACCTGGTCGTCATTGTGCCCCGCTGACTCGTACTCTCTCTCAAGTTCGTCCACCGGAATCACGTTCTCGATTGCGGATTTGATCTTCCAAAGCTCGTCACAGCTTGCGACGAGCTTGACTATGACCTTGCTGAATACCACTCGGTCGTTGCTGTCACACCCCGAGAGCATTGTCACCTCATCCGTGACTCTCGTACCTGCATTTGTCTAGCAGAGCGCTTAGCTGTCAGGCGGTTCTTGTATTGTAATGATTACGGCTTACTTGCTAGTAAGGTTGCCGGTTCCGCTCGTTGCTTCCATGGCTTCGACACCATTTGTCGTGGAACGACGGCGTGCGACGCAAAGCCAAATTACAAAGAAATGGCAGCATATCCACAGAGTGAATGATGGAGAGTGGGGCGAAGCATTCGTCCGTCCATGCGTTTGTCTGTGTGACCGTCCATGCATCTTTTCTTGCACCTGTCCCTGCGTTCATTCATGCATCCGCCCCTGCGTCCTTTCATGCGTCTGTCCATGCATCTGTCTGTGTGTCCGTTCGTCCATCTATTCAACACTCCAAGTCCCACCATCTCGCATCTTTTTGTCATATATTCCCCATATAGAAACACCGCCATTCAGTGGACATTCCAAGGACTAAACGAGAGGTGGCACACACACACTTTCCTACGGCTTGCGCTTCAGGTCTACTTCCAACCTTCAACCACCTTGAGTTCATGGTATATACTAGTTCACTGTATTCATGGCACTGCGGACCAATGCTCGCTAAACCTTTCTAAAACCAAGGAGGTTACGCCCAGCGAGTATAACGTAGCAACCTTTTCCTGTCAGATAGTGCTCAATGTACATGCCAGTGACTGCTAATGTGAAATGAGAGACAGGAGGATTCAGCTTTTAATTTCTTACGGCTTGCGCTTCGTATCTGCTTCCCCCCTTCAACCACCTCGAATTCATTCATGGTATATACTAGTTCATTGTATTCATGGCCCTGCGGCTCAACGCTCACTAAACCTTTCTAAAACTAAGGAGGCTATATCCAGCGAGTATAATGTAGCAACCCTTTCTTGTCCGATAGTGCTCAATGTACATGCCAATGGCTGCTAATGGGGATCGCAGCGTGCGCATTGACTAAAAGTCAAATGCTCCTGTCTCTCATTCCCCATTAGCAGCCATTGGCATGTACATTGAGCACTATTTTTTTATTGTTAAACAACGCACAGAAGAAATCTCTCACCGGCACCACATTGGAGGTCAAATGTTATACCTATTTTGGGTATGTGCCACAGGTGGTTACGTATTACGAGGGACGCACAAGCCACGCCATAAGGAGCTTCACCCCTAAAATGTCTTTAGTGGTTACAATATAACGCAGAACGGTACATGATGATGACAGTGGTACACGCACCTAATGGTGCCTGCAAGGGAGACAGGAGCCCACAATCGATTCTTCATCATCGTCTGCTGATTACCGACATAGCGATATTCTGTTCCTAGTGTGTACTTCAACCACCCATTGTACGAAATCTTTTCGAACATTTTATGCACCCACTACGAGGCCTGAAGGGTGCAGTAGTGTGTGCTGGCTTTTTATAGAGGGCGATTGGTTTTGAACTATGACATCATGATAATTCTAAGTTATGACGCCTGATGGCGATGTACGCTTGTCCCACGCACTATTACGGCAGTATTACTTGTTATATTTTGAAACATGTACGTACACAGGACGCGTGCGTTGGTAAGGCATAATAGTTATTTTCTCTTCATTTCCAAGCAGAGGAACTTACTTTCATGTATTTACAAGCAGAGGCGTGGCTGTGTGGTACAACACCCGCATGCCACGCAAACGACAAGGGTTTGATTTTAACTCAGACTCGGCATTCAGTATATATTTTATTTGCATCTTTGTTGACTTTTCGGTAACGCAATGATGATTAGTTTTCGCTCACAACCGCCTACGCTAGAACCTTTTGAAACGAGCTCTGCAATGCTATAGCGTTAAAATACATTCAGTGGAACAAGCATGCCACGCATATGCGGCAAAAATTAAGTTTACTGCGAAAAAGTCGATGTTGTCTTCAAGCACTTCACATTGTTGCGGCTTGTCATCTTATCGATCTGTGTTCGTAATATGCTGCGTGAAATTCGTGTAGGAAAAAAAGCTGCAAAACATAGGAGAAATCAGGCATTGCGCCGGGCGTGAAAATAAAGGATGATAAATGAGAGTAATGCCATCTACGTGGCCCTGCGCAAACAGGAATACGCTTAGCTTTCGCAAGTGCCATATGCGGCATAATCACTCGCAGCACTCGCGCTTATGGACGTCCTATAAAAGCCCCATCTGAGGGAATATGCAAGATACGAAAGACTGATTGGATGGAAGCTGGCAGCTGAGTTTTTGACCCCGGTGAGGATAAATCTGTCCTGATATACTCTGGTTCGACCATCCTCGGAAGTCACGTCTAAAGAGTTTGATGCTTTATACATGGCCGCTCTAGAATTTCTTTAGTTGAAGCTAGCATCGCAGGGAAGGCAGCCTGAATTTATGAGACAAATAGTAAAGCGGTTGCGTTAATGTAAACGAATAAACAAATGTGATATCAGAGGTTTTTATTTCCGTGACATTTTCATTACCTTGATGATGCAGACCATGGTGGAGATGACATGAATTTAGCAGTGCAATTGTTCATTAACCAGAGGTATACGGTGGTAGTTGCGCACCGTCCTGAATAAAACGTCACTAATCTGCTAAGATCACAGAAAAAAAGTATTTTTGCTTGCTACTCTTTCAATATTAGCTACATTTGTTGACAAGAGAGCATCCTATACAATGCGTTTAATAGCGCTTGTTCTCAGAGAAAGGACAAAAAAAGAATATCGCCTTTTGTCCGGAGAAGCAAGGTGAGGCCAAGATGGCTTCAGACTGTACATTTGTCATCATCTGTCGAAGGCTGAGGAAAGGAACTGTTCTGGGAAGATTGCGTCGTGTTTAGAGAGAAGGGAACAACGCGAACGGCAGCTTTTTACAAGTAAACACCGCTAAGTTTCTATTCTAATATATTTCATGGGCAACCCATTTGTGCAAATTTATTTTGTCGAGCACATATCCGCTAGCGTGCGCCCTACCGAGATTCCATGCTTTCGATAAAAGAGAAATAATGATTATCATTTTACTGTGTCTTTGGCCTTTTAGCCTGCCTCGTACGCAACAGAACTTGCGATGAAACTTTTATTAATTATTTGGAGAGTACTGGTCAGCTCGACAAAGTTATTTGCACCTTTAATGCACCAAATGCGAGACTTCATCAGGGCGTGTGCTGTCTGGAAGCCAAAAAACTCAGTTTATTCTGTTATTTCTATTTTCAATTTTTTTTATTTTTTCTGTCTTTTCCTGTATCCGCACAGTAGCAAGTCAGTGATGGGTAAACGCCGGGTAAGTTACCTGCCTTTCTATAAAAATTGACAGATTTAACCTATAGTGGGAATGAAATATATACGAAGCACGAATAAGGAAGGTCTATATATCACTTTAAAATCAACACAACGTTATAAAGTGGGCGGACGTAGTACACAGTAAACACTTGTAGATTTGCTATGGACGCTCACATATGTAGACAATATGCAGGTATGTTGTTTATGGTAGCGTAACGACAGTACCAATGACATTTGGAATACCAGCACCAGCATTATTAGGCGTATAAACTATGCCGTACATGACTACTATGTCATAATTATTATGTCTCGAACACAAATCCACCTGACATTACTCCGTAATACGTAATACATTATGCGAAATTTGTTATATGTGAAGCTAGTGAAACGGCCATGACCGCGCTATGATATCAGCATGTAGTCATGCTTACATGACGCGCAAATTATGATTATAATACTCGGACGTGTCATTTGCCTTCATCGTCAATCACGTCAAGTAATACCAAATTTGGTATATAATAAGTTAGTGAAACGGACGTGAGCACGCTATAAGCGTAGCATGTAGTCGTGTTTTACATCACACGCGTATCATATATGTTATCATGTTATGACGTGTAACTGACCTTCGTCGTCCATTCACCTCATTTAATACCAAATTTGGTATTTGTCAGGCTAGCGAAACAGCCGCGAGATCATCATGAGCGTATTATCATCTGGTGATGTATTACATGACACGCAAGTCATGATTGTCATGTCTGGATGTGTCATTTACCTTCGCTGTCTATTCACGTCACGTAATACCGAATTTGGTATATCTGAAGCTAGTAAAATGGTTGCGAACACATCATGAGCGTGGCATGTAGTCATGTGTTACATGACACGAATATCATGTATATTATATTTGCACCAGTCATATACCTTCGTCATCCTTCACGTCATGTATTATCAATTTTGATGTAGGTGAAGTTTGCGGGACGGCCGCGAGCCCATCATGATCGTGTTATGTCGTCATATCTTCACATGACGTGGATGTCATAATTATCTTGTTTGCACCTGTCATATATTATCGTCATTCATTCACGTCCCATAATACTAAATTTGGTATCAGTGAAGCTAGTGAAACGACCACGAGCGCACCGTGAGCACGGCGGGTAGTCATAACTTTCATGACATGCATGTCAAGACTTACACGTTGTGGCCTGGCACTTATCTTCGCATTGCAGTCATGTCGTACCTTACCAGTTTTGCAATATATCATGTCAATGAAACCGATGCAAGAGCAGCAAGATCATGAAATGTTAGTTATGACATCCATGGCATGCATGTCTTCATTTTCATGTTATGACTAGTCAGGCTGAACAGTGGAAGTGCCTCAGACAGGCTGACTGATGTTTCGTTAGGGGGGCTCTGTCTTTCTCAAAGGCGCCGTGTCATCTTTGGCATGTTTGTTTTAAAGGGGTCAGCGGTGACATAAACTACTGGTGTGGCGCGTGTCCCGGTTGATAATCACTGGCGATTATCAACAGAAACACGCGCCACTACCTGGAGATGACTTTACTACTAACCCCTTCAAAACTAACACGCCAAAGAAGACACGGAGCCTTTGAGAAAGATAGACCCTCCTATCGAAACGTCAGTCAGCTTGTCTGAAGCACTTCCACTGTTCACCCTGATTACCCCTCGACGTTGTTTCCATCCGTCGGTTGCCATCTTAATTTTAGATTTTAATGTTGCGACTAGTAACTTATGCTCGTGCTACAGTCATGCTATGCCAAACCAACTTATAGATAGATAGATAGATAGATAGATAGATAGATAGATAGATAGATAGATAGATAGATAGATAGATAGATAGATAGATAGATAGATAGATAGATAGATAGATAGACAGATAGATAGATAGATAGATAGATAGATAGATAGATAGATAGATAGATAGATAGATAGATAGATAGATAGATAGATAGATAGATAGATAGATAGATAGATAGATAGATAGATAGATAGATAGATAGATAGATAGATAGATAGATAGATAGATAGATAGACAACGATCAAACTGGCCGAAGTTTGCTATGAAGTGCTTCGCAGAAGAATGGCAATTTGGGCTAGTTGGTTTGAATTCACGGTAATAAGGGCTCCAGCACGAGCACGAATGTGCTACAAGAAACAGACGAAAGTCGAGGCACGGAAGGCAAAGCGCTCGTGTTGTCCTCTTTGCCTTTCGTGCCTCGACTTTCGTCTGTTTCTTCTAGCACATTCGTGCTCGCGCTGCAGCCCTTATTACCCTGAAGTGCTTCGCCTTTAACCGTTTTTTCTATTGCTCTCTATAAAAATGGACTGAGTCTCCTGTACAAATGAATACTCAGAGAAGATATATCCTCTCACTGAAATGCAGAGGAACAGCTTCATTCATGTAGGAGAGAGTATGCCAGTTGCAGGCACGTGCACATTTTAATCGAACCGTGTCTGGACCGAGGCATTCAAGCCCTCGAGAAAAAAAGGAATAAAGCTTGAAACTGGAAATGCAAATTACAACAGTAAGACAACAAAACCTGCTACTTCAGAACTCATTTGGCCGCAGAAAGTGCTTCTGTCGTAAGCGGGTGACAATCTGGAGCTATTTATTTTACCATGAGGGCTCCTTGGGCTACTTTTGCAATTGTGATTGCGTTCACGGCAGTTTTGTCTGTGGGTTATAGAGGTACGTGGGGCCTATAATTTTGATTCTCTTAAAACGTCCATGTCATTGCGCCTTGTCGGTCTGCTAGAATGAATGACTTCGTTTCAATTCCCAACGTGGCCCGGTGAGCAGTGGGGTGGCAGGCGCACCGTAATGTTCCAGTTAAGACCACTTCTAGCATATTGCACTGCGCACTACCACGTTTCCATGGCGGTGCATAAATTGGCCCTTCCAGTATGGTATCTTATCTTTTGTAGAGCTATACCCAGGGCACCTGCATTACAATGGCGTCCTTTTTTTCAATGAAACCAAATTTATATACCAACACTGATCTTAGCATGAAGTACTAACAGTTGTTTAGCTTCCGTGTTTCTGCAGCGCATTCGATAAGACATATAGCGCCCTGTACACTACGACCATTTCCTTCATGCCCGTTAGTTTACTGAACGTGGAATGCCAAAATAAGGATACAAATTTACCAGTGTTTCAAATGTGGCACATGTAGGTAATGAACAAAAGAAGGGCAATATATCAATTGCTTGTGTCATCCAAAGGCACAACCTAATGACACATACAAGCAATGAAGCTGAGTGAGGCGTCAGTAGTAGCATTTTTCGTAGTATTTAACTATACTGCGAATTGACACAAGAGAAAATAAATAAAACTCCCGACAAAGCATATTGTTTTCTATATTGATCACGTGGCCTGCAACATTCACATAATGGGACATATAGTTTACCTATTAAAGTAAAGCGCTTCGCTTTCCTCTTCATTTCATCGGGTATTTTACTACGCCAAGTCTGAGTGCATAAACCATTAAAGCGACTGACATAGCACGATTTGCCATTGTTACGTATGCAGGTTAAAAGCACACTGTTTGACATTTGACCCACTGAGGAAGCGGATGCAGGTTACGTATGCAGGCTAAAAGCACACTGTTTGACATTTGACCCACTGAGAGGAAGACGAAGAAGTGTGTTTTGAATAGGAGCTACTTCTGCTAACTCCAGCGTATTTCAGTTGTAAATTAAGTCTGTTGATCAGTTTCCGCTGCTACCTTGGAGGGGATGGAAGTAGACCACCCCGGGCGCCTGCCGGCACCAGCGGCGTCAGCGGCGACCGCCTCCAGGAAGCGGATGGGACAAGCGAGCGACAACGACAGTGAAGATACTCATGCTTACTATCTCAGTAGTGAGGACTTCTCAGATGACGGTTTTCAACCTGTGCTGAGCCGCAAGGCGAAGAGAAGGAACATGAGGACATCCTCACCCTCAACTATTCAAACTGTAAGTGAAGCGCCAAAATCAAACACTTATACCATCCTGTTTCTGCCTGCACTTCCTACCGTCAGCATGAAACGCCTTAACAGACAGTCTGTGTCGAGGTCTCTGGAAACGCTCGTGCCAAATGAGATCACGGACATAAGAGTGAACGCCAGAAAGAATATACTGGCTGTTGACGTTTTGCACGCAAGTGCGTTGGGCGTTCTGCGCACTGTAACTGACTTGGACGGCAACCAGGTGCGCTCTCATGTTCTCTTGGTATGTGATGTAGTAACCAGCGTGATCTACGACATTGATGTCGCTATTTCCAATAAGGACTTACAACTTCTTGTCAAGTCAACAACTGATACTCCAATTGTTGATGTCACCCGGCTAGGCAAGTCTCGCTGTGTGAAGATTGCGTTTAAGAGCACATCAGTCCCCTGTCATGTGAAGGTGGGGTACTTCAGACATGCTGTGCGGCCTTTCATTCCGAAGCCTCTCCAGTGCCGTAAATGCATGAAACTTGGACATGTGAGCAGCGTCTGCGAAAATTCGGTGGTATGCCACCGCTGCGCCGAGCACCATGAAGCGGATAAGTGCGTCGCAACTGTTAAGAAATGCTCTAATTGCAATGGATCCCATGAAGCCACATCGAAGGAGTGCCCGCGGATTCAGAAGGAAATTGCCATCTTGAAGGAGATGGTGCGCGATCACTCATCTCATCGAGAAGTCGCAGCTAAAGTCAGAAGGCGTCGTTCACGTCGACGTCGGTCTTCGAGGACGCCCGCTACCTCCTCGACACGTTTGCGTGATCCCTCATCAGTACCACCTCCTTTGCCTCCCAGACCACATGCCGTGGGAAAGGCTGTAAAGGACAAAGCCAGTGAGCATACCCTAACTGCGACAGAGTGGCCTGCACTTCAAGGGGAAGCAGCATCAAGCGAACCGAAGGAGCTTCATGACGGCCAGTCCGCGCTCCCGGTTCGAGATCTTTCCAACCAAGACAGGCAAGTGACTGCAATCGTGCCGGTTCGAGATCTTTCCAACCAAGACAGGCAAGTGGCTGCAATCGTGCAATCATTAATTGCCACGATTCGCACGCTACTGAGCAGCATACAATCTCCGTCTGCTAAGAGTGCACTGCAAATACTGGATGCACTGAATCCAGTTCTTGCTAACTTCGTATAAGCACAATGGCTCAACAAAATCTCATCTTCCGCACTAAAGTTAAAAGTGCGCGATTTTTCAGTGGAATGCCAGAGGTATGAAGTCCCGTATCTCGGACTTTCGCCAATTTGTTCGGGCCAATCAATTCCCTATACTTGTCATATGTGAACCAAACGTATCAACGCCTTATAGATTGTCCGGTTATGAAGCTTTTTGTTCAGCCGCTTGCGAAGAACGAAGCAAAGTAATTGTTTACATTCGCACAGACTTGACTTATCTTTCGCACCCAATAAGTTCAAATGACGACAATCAGTACGTGTGTCTTCGTGTGAAGAAGAATGCAGTTTCGTTCACGCTTATTGGTGGATATATATCTCCGTCATCGCGATTTGACTGCGACAGATTAAAAGACATCCTAATGAGAACCGGTGGGCCTTGGATCATCACCGGTGACTTCAATGCCCATCACATGCTTTGGGGGAGCACTAGGATGAATGCCAGGGGCCGGAACCTTGTTACATTCGCTTCCGATTACGACCTTTCCATCATGAACGATGGTACCCCCACATATCTGCGGGGTCTCACGTATGGCAGTTGCCTTGACCTGACATTGGTGTCACGGTGCTTCTCTCCCAAAGTTAAGTGGTTTTGCGATATTGAGACTCATGGGAGTGATCACATACCCACCTACGTGACGATCGATGGTATCATAAAAAATTCTCTTCCGGTGTTGCAATTGGCACTGACTGGTCGATGTTTGCATCGCGTGTTGAGAACGCTTGCCAAGAAGGCCTCGCCTGCAGCCTGGAAAATACCATAGTGGAAGCTTTGCAAGCGTCCAAATGCAAATTACCATTTTCGTCTAAAGTAACACAGTTTGACATCGAACTGGAAAAATTACGAGCTATACGAAGGCGTGCGCAACGACGATACAGACGCACAAAATCAATTTACGATCTGAGGGAAGCAAGGCGGCTCCAGAAAAAGATTCAACGACGCATTTACAAACTGGAGAGCGAACGCTGGAAAGCATTCTGCGAATCTCTAGACCCTCATAAACCACTGTCATATATCTGGAGAACAGTTTGTGGTCTTCGCTCCTCTCCACAACAACGGCACCCGTTTAAAGCTTTGGCACTCCATCATGGAAAAACAGAACTCGAGGTGGCTGAAGAATTTTGCACGAGAGTTGCCGGGAATATTATGAACGAGAGCATCGACGCTGTGATCGTTCCTGAGACGCGATTACCAGAAATGGACACTCCGTTCACCATGGAAGAACTGGAAGGTGCGTTAGTCGCTTCTAAGCGCATGTCATCGCCAGGTCCTGATGGTATTACTTATAGTGCGTTGGGACACCTTGGACAAAAAGCTAGAAAAGAACTTTTAACATGCTTCAACAACTCCTGGCTCAGCGGCAGTGTTCCCCGAGAATGGAAAATAAGTCGATTAATACCACTTTTGAAACCGGGAAAATCACCATTGGACTTGACAGCGTATCGCCCTATTGCCCTCGCAAGCTGCCTCGGAAAAGTGACGGAAAGAATGGTTCTATTTCGTCTAGAGTGGTACTTGTAACGATACACCAAATACCCTTCTTGCATGGCAGGCTTTCGTCTGGGCCGCTCCTCCATTGACTGTGTCATTGATTTATTGACATTTGTTCAACAAGAAAAAAGTCGCAAGCGCATATCAGTGGCACTCTTTCTTGACGTGAAGGGTGCATATGATAATGTAGCTCACGATGCCATCCTCACTTCTCTCGCAGCAATGGGCATTGGTGGACGAATGTTTCAATGGATAAAAGATTATATAACTGGCAGAGGTTTCTTTGTACAAACATATGAGGGTACAACTACCCAACATTACACCTACTGCGGTGTACCTCAGGGAGGTGTTTTAAGCCCCACATTGTTCAATGTGGCCCTCATTGGTCTGGTGAAGGTTCTGCCTAAGTCGGTGTGCCTATCCATATACGCCGATGATATTTGCCTCTGGAGTGCTGCAGTTACTCGCCCTCAGGTGCGTGCACGAATACAGCGGGCAGCAACCCTCACAACAGCCTACCTTCAGAAACAAGGCCTAAATATATCAACTGTGAAGTGCGCGTTGATGGCGTTTACACGCAAACCAATGACGCCATGTCCTGTTTACATCAATGGGCAGAGTGTCAAATATGCACGGACGCATCGTTTCCTGGGCATAATTATCGACAGAAGTCTTTCGTGGAGCCCACATTGTGCGTACTTGAAGAAGAGACTGCTATCTATTGTGCATATCATGAAATTCTTGTACGGTAAAGCATGGGGAACTTCTGTGGCCTCCATGCTACAGCTGTACAGGGCCCTATTTCTGGGTCTATTGCGCTACAGCTTGCCGGTGCTGACTAACACTTGCAAATCGAATACTCATTCATTGGAGAGTTTGCAGGGTCAGGCACTGCGTATCTGCCTAGGACTGCCGCGATGCGCTTCTACTTATGCCACAATCATGCTTGCCAAAGACCATCTGGTCAGGACAATATATAGTTGTGGATTGCCTCAGAGCGCACATTCGACATGCTAGCCGTGTCCCCGACCACCACTTGGCCCTTCTACCTTCCGGAAGACCACGTGCTACGTTTTCAGACGTCATAGCCAAGCACCTAAACAGCATTCCATCAGGATATACGCCAGCTGCGAGAACGGCATGCCCTTTGTGGTGCCTCGACCAGCCGCAAGTACGTCTGGAAATTCCGGGAATCAAAAAGAAAAGCAGTCACTCCAGAGTAGCATTGAAGCAAGCAACACTGCTAATATTACATGAGTTGTACTTAGACCGAACGCAGATATACACTGATGGGTCCGTCTCATCCAGCAGCTCATCAGGTGCCGCTGTAATTCCGGCTGCAGAAATGACAATCAAGTTTAAGTTGTCGCATATGACTACATCTACGGCATCAGAGCTTGCTGCTATAAGGGCTGCTTTACAATATCTCGTTCAAGAACGTCCAGGAAAATGGGTCATATTCTGTGATTCGAAGGCAGCGCTTCAGAGTTTGCAGTCTACCATGCGTAGGAGGAGCCATGACCAACTGGTAGAAGAAATAAGACATTGCCATCATGAAGCTCTAGCACGAGGGCATGATATTATATATCAATGGCTGCCTGGACATATCGGTATTACCGGAAATCAATTAGCCGATGATGCAGCCCGCTCAGCCCATGAAGAAACCCGTGTAGTCTCGATTCCTCTATCAAGAAATGATGCAGCAAGACAACTTTACCTGCTGGCTCCAGATCTCACACGCACGTTCTGGTCGTCTACCACCTTCTAAAGGTGTCAATTTTATGAACTGGATCCTTCGCTCAAGCTAAAGCTACCATCACACCTTTCCCGCTTCGATGCGACGCTGTTATGCCACCTTTGGTTGGGTGTTGCATTCACAAAGGCGTACTCCTTTCGCATTGGTATGGCAGACACTCTTACATGTGACTACTGCGGAGATGAAGAGACCATCGAACACGTCCTGTGCAGCTGCGCTTGCTACGACACACAGCGATGATCGACTTGACCCCGGACCATTTTGTGTGCAGAAGATACTAGGACCTTGGGCATCTGCCTCAGTTGCGCAGAAAGCAACTAAAGCACTGCTACTTTACCTTAAGTCAACAAACCTGAGCGATCGCCTGTAAACTGTGTGTGCTCCCCGAGTGTGCTCGTGATTGTATGTACCTTCTCATCTTTCTGCAACCTCTTTTCTCCCCTTTATCCCCTCCCCAGTGCAGGGTAGCAAACCGGATGTGCGTCTGGTTAACCTCCCTGCCTTTCCTCACATCTTTATCTCTCTTTCTCTCTCTGAGGAAGCGGAGCGCTTTCCTATAAATATGGAACTCATCTGTTCGCTTGACAAGCTGGAAAGTTAAGATCTTAAGTGGATATAAGAGCCCTTAGGTCATTGCGTGGCCTAAAAGTTCTACTGTCTGCTTTCGTCTATTAAGACAAACCGGAGCAGTGCGGCGCAATAAATTTTTTTATTTCATGTCATCTCAGTTCTGTGAGCTCAGTGGCCTTTCGGCTCTATATGAGCCGGCTGATGTTGGGGCTGGGCGCAGTGCTTCTATGTGAGACTGTGGTGCGTAAAATGAGTGAGAATACTGGGACTAAATGGATCGGAGCCCTACGAATACACATGCAGGGGAAAGTGCGTCCTGGCAGTATTTTACGCAGCCGCATGCATGGTGCACTTAAACTCTTATACCAGCGAAACACTCCCGCTATAAGAAGGGAAGTCAGCTCGGATAAAATATTCTTAGCGGAACCCGTCGTCATTACTCTGTGAGTGCACAAATCAAAGGATGAGGATTACCAAAAAAAATGAAATCAAATATGCGTTTGAGTTGTGACGCGATAAAAGTCGATATTTATATCATTTGCTCTCTACCAGCGGATATACGCAGCGTGGGGACGCCACTAACAAGACTCCTTTGCAAGACCAAGACACTCTGCAAAGTACACAGACTCTATTTACAGCGAACAAAGTACAAGAGCGTGTATACTAAAGTACACACGATCTATATAAGGTGACTAAATTATTACTATTTTTTTATTCTTCATAAGTCTAACCTCGCGATCTCGAATGGCAGATCAGTCTGCTTCATTTCCTGAGTAACTCACAAATGGTTCCTCTAACCTTTTCTCTTCTTTATTATTTCATACCTACTGCGCGATGTTGGGGCCATCAGGTTGAGGCCTGCAACAACACCGCTCAACAAATCATTTCGAATTGTTTCATTTTAATAACACTATAAACCCCGCTTGGGGAACGCCTCATACACCTAGTTTGTGAATATGCGTACAAATTCTAGTTTTCATCATTACGTGTATTTTGAACTGATGGCAAACTTCTGACGAATATCGCGTCATCCCCTAAAACCGAACGTTACAAACTCTATTGCTGCTTCGTTTCGCCTTTTCTCGATTGCCAGAAATATTACCCTGACTTTAAGCTATAACTTCGCATTAAATGACAAAAATATCTACATTGTTTCACATAAGAAACAACACGAAAATGATTCCTGTCAACTTGGGCACAAAACACCACTAAATATTGCTTTGCGGTGCTGAAATGTACACTTTTAACTCTTGTGTCGTGAACTGCAACAAACTACGGTGAGCCTGGGTGAATTTCCGATGCATGCTCTAAAGAAAGTTACCAACCATTTGTACTTGTTTTCTAAAGAATATTACATATTTTCTATGCAGTCGTCGAAAACTTGGCGCATATAAAAATAATTAATATCTCTCTTTTTTGTGAAAAATTAATCCTTCGCCACGAGTTGTAAATGATGACATTCTATACCGCAGAGATAATTAAAAAGCTAAAAGTTCGATGAATCAGTGTGCTTGAAAATTTGTGGTGTCCCTGGTGATAGCACGATGGGCCATGGCTGCTGGTGAACCAAACAAGTAAGAAATAAATGCAAGAAGCCATTGGGAGCAATCTCATCCGACCCGACAATATTTATTGAGAGGGAACAGACGTAGCTCTTCGAATTCTAGTGCATGCGAATGCGTAGGCAGCTGGCTGATTTCGTGGTGAACCGAACAAGTAAGGAAGAAATGCAAGAAGCCGTTGGGAGCAATCTCATCCGACCAGACAATATTCCTTGAGGGAGAACAGACATAGCTCTTCGAATTCTAGTTCATGCGAATGCGTAGGCAGCTGGGTGATTTCGATATCGATAACTGTGAGGTCGCACAAGGCTGGCCGCAAAGAATGCGCGTGCTTCATTTTTGTCAATGATTTTGACGCATGAAGTTGCCAGAGATAGTACGCTACATTTCTTTACACGCCGAAAACTATTTTCGGAGCTATAGCACTTAGTGCTTTTTAAAGAAAAGTGCCTAATGGAACTTTTACGGCTGCTTATCGCAGGCACTTTAGGATAGCGTTACAAATTTTGCTCGTTATGAATTGAAGATGAACAATGAGCGACGAAGACAGCATTTATGTCTACAATATCTTTGATAATGCATGTGGTTTTCTGTCAAGCCCTAGTTGAAGACACCGCTGCGATTTTCCTAGCCGCGCATATTATTATAGTTATTTAAACGCGAGTATTCTAACGGTTTCATGATGAATACAAAACGGTGCTTTAGACACTGAACATTAAGGAAGAAGTTATTAACGCGGGGTTTACTTACAGCTTAGTTGAAAGAAAAGGCACATGGACGAAGTGCGCATGCTTTTCGTAAAACATAAAGATGCGTCCATCACTCCTATAAGGAAAATTACTTGAAAGCGCGCCAACCACCAGCTGGTTTACAAATGATAAAATAGCTTGTTTGCAAGAAAGTTCCAAGCTTCACTACTTTCTGCATGTACATTGGCTAACACAGTGCGTTATATTCATCATGGAATTCACCACCTCACAACACTACCTGTTTCCTTCAATTTTACAATTTTATATACTTAGTAATGCATCTAATGCGGTTCAAAATCAAAACCTTGTCTTAGCCGCTACCTCAGCCAGTGTGGCTTTTCCGAATTCACTTGAATCATAACGCAATTTTTGGGTTCATTTGAAAGCAACGGTAGCCTAAACCTCTTTATAAGTACGCTGCATTAATATTCATCCTGTCACACTTTGACGAAAACAAGAGGAAATGCGAGTTGGCGCATCGTGAGCAGCATCGTGAAGCGTACTTCAGCCTGGTTCTGCGGAATGCCTCTTTAATTTAATGTCATCTGTTGGCCGCGGGGAAAGCCACAAAGTCGTACTAACAAGCTCCTTCTGTAGTTTTATTAGCGCATAACTAACCGAATGCAGAGCCCGAGGGGGCAATATTTTATTCATATAACTCGTAAAAGTTTGCGCCTGAACGCGTTGAAGTTCAGTCGAGGAGCTGTATGGCTGTGTGCGTGATGTCAGATAGCTTGAACGTATAAGATTTGCGTGACCACTGTAAAATTGTGAAATGACATACAGAACCAAAGCAGAGTATTATTGATTAATATAAGTACCTAAGTAATAAGGTATTGTCCTTCACAAGAAGTACAATCAAAATTCAGTATAACTGAATCCCATCTACCACAAAAATACTTTGTTGCATCCAAAACTTTAATAAAAGTGATTATCAGTAACATTGTAGTTATGGCAAAGCTAACAAACTTTTTAACCGACAATTCATTTTATCGTAATTTGTTATATCGAGTTATGAGTGTATTGTCGAATTTGTCTAAATGCTGAAACGCGTGTAATGCTGCTCTGTTTCCTTGGATCAATCGAATGCCCATATTCACCTAACCGTGGAAGACATAACACAAGCATTATCATTCCCACTGAAACAATTCTAAAAACGAAGCGTCATCATGAAACAATTATTAGATTTTTTTCCGTGAGTTGCGACTAGGAAATTTGTAAATTTTGGTTGAACATCAGTTCACGAAGCTTGAAACGAGATGAAACTGTTGTGTCTGTCGGCATATATTGTTATTTCTTCTACGTTACGACTATGTCATCTTTCATATTTCACACTTCCGCTTTCGGATTCCTGGCCTCCTATGGTAAAGAAAATGATTACGTAACCACAACATTCGCGGCCGTTCGGAGTCATCACTGCTGTTTCGTTCTGTTTGGGCAAGGTACAACGATCGGTGTACGTTAGGGACCTGGTTAATGGAATAAAAAATGAGAGGTGACAGTAATAATTTTATAGAATGCCGCATTACGAAGTGCGCTAGTGTGTAACACGCCTGCGCACGCACGCCCGCCCGCACAGGCACACACACAAACACGCACAGACCCGCATATACACTCATTCGCACATACACACGAATGCAATTGTGCTTCAGTGCGCTCTTATCATTCCTTAGTCAGCATCAACGTAGCCGAGACAACAAAAAAATCATAAAGATTTTGTGCAGAGCTTCGGGCCCATTAACGAGCATTAACTGATTTTCCCAAAACCTGCATCATCATCCTATCTAAGTTGTGACGTATTTTCGCGTGTTTATAATTGTGGGCGTTTTCTAAAAACCAGCTTTAAGATATGCTGCTCTGTTGCTTAGAATAAGCTGGACACATCGATATCTAATTGTGATAGTTGTTCACAATAATTTTTACTACACATACCAACCGAGTTCCATGGTTTCATGTTTTTTATTCATGTGTGGCCGCATACAAACACTGAGCTTTTTAATTAGGGCAAATATATGATATTATCGCCTTTCTGGTGCGCATGAAAAGTTCTGTGTCAGGACGCAGGCTTTCGAAATTGCTCATGTTTCGTGCAGCTTCTTCAACAATGAAGTTTGCCTCAACTCTGAAGGCTGTTATGGTACAATGTAAGGATGAGAAAAACTGGTTGAAGGCATTGCTATTTCATATCCATTATCTTCGCATTGCTTGTAACGTAACACGACTCATCAAGCATCAGATATGACAGTCCTAATAAAAATAATCACGTCGCACTATAAAAAATCTTGGTGTTGGGACCAAAGTATTCGACTTGTACGAACACCTTATTCTTGCTATGGGGTTGTGCGAACAATGTTCTCATTTAGCACCGTTTCTGCGTTTTACGGGGCCAGAATACAGGCAGTTGATTAAACAATACCTGTATTAAGTTTGTTTTTAATGTAAGTGCATAATTATTAGAACTCAAGTTTCAAAACTTTGGCGTGGCACAACTAAAATTATTATGCCCAATCTATATTTGCTTTTTCCCAAAGTTTGTACCAAGACTAGAAAATACGTGGCACGTTACCTTCACGTTTTGTAGCAGCAGCGTTAACTATCCAGACCCAGCACTGCTGTACGTTTTGCTAATGTTGAACGCCACCCACGTGAACAGGATCATTGCATTCAAGTACAACAGAATGAGTGCTTCGAAAAGAAGGATAGCACGTAGCTCCGACAAATATCTTGATCGAATGACAAAAGAAGAGATCACAGCTTCTGAAGGAAACTGTAGCTTTACTGCGACGAGCTCCGTATATTTCGGTATTTAAAGTGTCACCTTCTGAGTGTTTTGCAGAGCATTAATTTTAAGAAGAATAGACCGTTTGCTTCATTCTAAAAGCTACGGCTGTTTAAATGGAGTTCAGTTAAAGCGCACGCCAACCAATAATCACTTGCCCATTCTTACCTTTCCCTCGAGCTCAAGTGGAAGCAAACAAGGCGTGAAATTACTGAGGTTTGTGTTCCAAATGAGAACTCGGTGCTTGCACACAATTAGGCTCTGCAAATAGGAGTCCTCTACTTGAAGATTAGGGTGACAAAGAACGTGTTCATTAGCACAAAGGATGCATAAGAGATGTGTATGAGAAAAGAGGCGTGATCGACTTGCGGTAGATTCCAAGAACACACATTGGCAGAAATTGTACTTCCGGATGGGTGGTATTAGTGTTTCTTTGGTATGCTTCAGGAAAGTTAACACGTAGCGCTATAACTTGTACTGCGCAGTAATCTGACAGTGTGAATATTAGCTCATCTCGAGTAAAGCAACTAAGACTTCTCACGTGCTCTTCTCAATGCTTTACCAAGTCATCCCGGAGTGTGGAGGTTTTAATTACTGCGAGAGACCTGAAGTATTGGTCTTGTATTACAGACTATTGAATACTGATATATGCGTCTGAGCATATAACAGACCTCTCTTATCTAAAAGCTCGACAAGTCAACTCGGTAAACACTTGAAAAGTGGCAGCACACCCCACACATTGTTAAGCAGCTGAGCAGAAACGTCCCCCTCACCAAGTCTGTCACAAGGTTTTGTTACGACTTAATAATTTCTATCACAGTTAGCGCTGATGTTTGTCGAAAATTATAATTGGGGTTTCCCGTCCTAGCCTCTCACTTTTCATTTTCAGTGGTGGTGGTATTTGCTCAATTTGTTTGGAGCATACCACCTGGGTGTTCTTGCACCTGTAAAAAGGAGGAATTCGGCTTTTACTGAGTATCATATAGTTTTACCGTAACGTGCACTGTGATGCACTGAGACATAAATACGTTAGAAATCAGTCTTGGCAACGCCGACAAACACCAATAAATTTTGAGCGGCCCAGTGTATAAGCAAAACTGTGCACTATAAACATGGTAGCGATAAAGAGCTCGTTTAACAGCAATTTAAGTTTCGGCGTTGCTGACGTCGTTGTTGATTCTGTGGGAAAAATCATTTTATGCGTGACCGAAAATCGAGAAAGATGCAACTAAAATAAATATTTAAAATTTGGCAGCATATCCACGGAGTGAATGATGGAGAGTGGGGCGAAGCATTCGTCCGTCCATTTGTTCTTGCTTTCGTCCGTCCATGTGCCTGTCTGCGTGACCGTGCATGCGTCCATCCGCCCGTCCGTGCGTGCGTCTGTTCGTGCGTCCGTCCCTGCGTTCGTCTTTGCATCCGCCCGTGCGTCCGTTCATGCGTCCATCCATGCATCTTTCTGTGTGTCCGTTCGTTCATCTATTCAACACTCCAAGTTCCACCATCTCACAACTTTTCATCATATATTCACCATATAGAAGCACCGCCATCCAGCGGACTTTCCAAGGACTAAATGAGAGGTGGCATCCACAGACTTTCTTACGGCTTGCGCTTCGGGTCTACTTCCCACCTTCAACCACCTTGAGTTCATGGTATATACTAGTTCACTGTATTCATGGCACTGCGGCCCAACGCTCGCTAAACCTTTCTAAAACCTTGGAGGTTACGCCCAGCGAGTATAACGTAGCAACCTTTTCCTGTCAGATAGTGCTCAATGTACATGCCAATGGCTGCTAATGGGAAATGAGAGACAGGAGAATTCGGCTTTTACTTTCTTACGGCTTGCGCTTCGTATCTACTTCTAACGTTTAACCACCTCGAGTTCATTCATGGTATATACTAGTTCGTTATATTCATGGCACTGCGGCTGAACGCTCGCGAAACCTTTCTAAGATTAAGGAGGTTACACCCAGCGAGTATTACGTAGCAACCCTTTCTTGTCAGATAGTGCTCAATGTGCATGCCAATGGCTGCTAATGTTGATCGCAGCGTGCGCGTTAACTAAAAGCCGAATGCTCCTGTCTCTCATTCCCAATTAGCAGCCATTGGCATGTACATTGAGCACTATTTCTTATTCTTCAGCAACGCACAGAAGAAATCTCTCACCGGCACCACCTTGCAGGTCAAAAGGTTTTACTTGTTACATACTACAACGGCTACGAGGGATGAGCAAGTGCCGCTATAAGGAGCTTCACCCCTAAATATCTGAGCATATCTACGAAGTGAATGATGATAAGTGGGGCGAAGCGTCTGTCCTTCCGTCCACGTTTGTGTCCATCCGTTCACCCGTCTGTGCTTCCGTTCATCTGCTCATTCTTGCTTCCCTCCATGCATCCGTCCATGCATCCATCAGTGCGTCCATGCTTCCGCGCCTCTGTCGCATGGGCGGACGCATGGATGCACTCACAGACGGACGTAGAGAACCACGGATGGACTCGCGAACTGTAGCATGCATGAACTGACGCGTGGATGAACGGAAGCACGCATGAACAGAAGCATGGATTGACCCATGCACGGGTGGACAGAAGCACGGACGAACAGGCAGACGGGCGGACAGAAGCACAGACGCATAGACGGAAGCACAGACGCACGCACGCACACAAGGACGGACAGACGGGCCGATGAACAGAAGTATGCGTGGACAGACAGACGGACGGATGCACGGATGGACGGATGGACGGGCGAACGGATGGGCGCACAAACGGTTCGACACCCGGATGGACCGATGGTCGCTTCGCCCCACTCATCATCATTCTATTCATAAATACGCTGTAAACACCACGCCTCCTTATTCCCTAGGATGAACTGATGGATGAATGAATGGATGTATGAATGGATGGATGAATGTATCCGTATGTGCCCTTTAGACCGGCCGGTGGCTCACACTACTTAGACATAAAGTTGAGAACTATCACCTTGTGCTTAATGATTAAATTTCACTCGCGCCTTAATTGTAGCCACTAATCAGTTGGCCTCCTGCTAGTTATTTCTACCCGTTCAAAGTCTATTTTGCCTTTACTGTCCCTAAACCCCACTGCTTTGAAAAATGCCACACAATTATATTGCACTACAGAGTATAGAGCACTTTAAAGAACATTATCAAATGTTCAGCTGTTCTCCTCCTCTCCATACGCACAACATACCATGTCTGTGCATTCGTATTTGGCTCAGTACGTCTTGGTCCGCAATACTCCCGTTCTAGCCTCGAACAGCAGAAAACTACCTCGAGAATTATCATAGATATTTTCTTTTGAAGTTTACTGCTTGAAAGTTCGGTAGGTCTGCAGTGATGATTTTGTAAGCATTCCGATGTTCCAAATGTCCCTCTCTGTTTCTTTCAGGACATATACACACAGCCATCGATTGAGCAAGCCATAAACTAGAGGTGGCTACCTACTACATAAAGGGCAGGGAATGACCCAAAGCCTAAGGAGCTTCGCCCTTAAAATTCTAGGTCTGAGTAAAAATCGAACCCGGTCGTTTTGTTGGAAGGCGGGTTTTCCACCACAATGCCATGCGTCTGCTTAAGAATGCCGTGAAAATAACTTTCTGTGCTAGGAAATGCCGTGAAAGTAACTTGCATGCCTTACAAATGCACGTGTACTGTATATTACATGTTGTTTTACCATGCAACATGTAATATCGCAGTTATGATTCGTGGCACGTTTGTACCACGCATCACATGTCAGAACAGGTGATTATCATGACTTGATGGTTTGAAGTTTGTCACCCACTACAAAAGGCACAGAAGTTACCGCGCCTTTTCTTTTAGGGCCACGTAGTGGATGCATATGAAGCTCGAAAAGATCTCACACGCAACCGTGGTTTAAACCATGTTATACTCTTACAGAAAGAGAGAACACAACTTTATTGTTACCCTTACAGAGAACGAAACCGTAAGCAAAAGTTTTACTGACATAAGCCATTTTGAACTCACTACACACTAGAGACTGAATATCGCTCTCGTGTTCCACTTCTAAAGGCGTACCATAAGGGTCCCCCAATTTTTTTTCTTTCAAAAGATTTATGATTGTTTTCTTTAGCATGGCTTCACTAGGTGAGCAAGCCACTTTATACTTGTACTGCATGCTATTAGCGTCAGTGGTCTGCTTGAAATGGCTTTAGATGTTATAGGCGCACTTACCTTTCGCGTCACTACAACCCACCTGCTTTTATGTTGATAATTATTCCACTCTAAAATTTAGGAACGTGTAGTTTTATACAATTACACAAGAGCGGAGAAGCACGCTTTGTGACTGAATCGTTGTAATATTTATCATCATGAGCCTGATTACGCCCAATACTGGACAAATACCTCTCGCACGTTTCGTCAATCAGCTCGGTTCTGTGATTTCTGCTGCCACAATAGGCTAGCACAGTTCACAGTCTCATAAGCTCTCCTAACTTTCAGCTTCGCCCTCGTGCGTGTGCCTTGTCTTTGCATATCAATTCCCCTTAATGACCAGGGGCAATCTTGCCTCCAAGTTACGTGGTCTGCTTAGGTAATGATGATTATGACTCCGCATGAATGGCGCTCAATTACAAGAATCGGGTGGCATGATACTTAAAGTTAAGGTCTGTGGAACCAAAATGAAGCCGGATATTTAGTTTCAAAATAAAACATTAAATAAATGAAAATGCTCTCTCCGCAAGCGCTTAACACTGAGCTGCGCCAGTGGTTCCATTTCTGTTCCTTCAATTCTTCTTCATAGAATAACGCTTCGCTTATCCCATTAGTCCATCCATGAGTCATGGGTGTTAAATGAAAAAGATATGTTGCTTAAATTATTCCTCTTCTATAATTTGCCGAGTGCCACAGAGATTAAAGACTCTGGCACGTGCACGTGAGCACGTGCAGATATAATCTATGTAAGGCTTCTTAAGTTCCATCACGGTGAGTCATTTCATCCTGTGCCTGGCCTTGGTGTTGACTGTTGACTGCATGGTTCTATTGTGTTTAGAAAAGTTTATTTACAGCTTGTACAGAACACAATGGCTTCATACCATTCCAGTAACAAGGCACATACAGTTCGGCACATCTATATTTCATGACTAACATCACTACGTTACAGTGAAGACATTTGCTCTAATATACATGATTATGTTGGCACACATGTACACACGAATTCAATGTGATATCACGATACAAGAGTATAACGATACAATAGATCCAAATAGTACACAATATGTAACAAATGAAATCATATTGTGTACATACTTTACTTTTCCCGTGCTTCAAGGGCTCGAATCGCGTAGGACCCCAATCACACTACCCTTTCGTCCTCGGTATACGGCGTGGTACTGAGTCTATTCTGAGCTGATTGATGAAAGTTTTAACAGTGTCAACACGTGGCCGTGAAGCATATTTTAGTTCCGCAAGCCTTCTGTTTTCATATTGCACTGAAGGCGTTTTGCACTGAAGGTGTTAGTTCATTCTTTTTGCTCAGATTTTGTGTAAAACTTGCAAGCGGTGAAGGCGACTTATTCGTGCATGGTGGCCAAGAACGTGCCGTTGAGTCAATAAAGCTTCTAGCCAGTGGCACCAAATTAAAAATCGCTCGCTTTTTTTTTTTGCTGAGCTTCATATTTGTAGGGACTAGACCCGGCGCGTTGGTCTACTGGCTAAGGTACTCGGCTGCTGACCCGCAAGTCGCGGGATGGAATTCTGGCTGCAGCGGCTGCATTTTCAAAGAAGGTGGAAATGCTTTAGGGCCGTGTGCTCAAATTTGGGTGCGTGTGAAAGAACCCCAGGAGGTCGAAAATTTCCAGTACCCTCCCCCATTTCTCATTATCGTATGATGGTTTCAGGACGTTAAGTCCCGCACATCAATCAAGATCAATCTTTACTTGTACGCACTATCACTACGCGACATACACGCGCAGCCATATCTTATTCTTGTAAAAACATAGCTCGAGAGAAGGCTAGAATGTACGACCGAGAAAGTGGCAGCCTGTCGAACACGCATATTTCGGGCATTCTTTCTTTTTAGATGCGGAAGCATCTTATACTCGCGCCTTGTAGTGCGCCGTCCGCGCCGTCCGCACCGCTTCTCGAACATTCGACAGCTGACGCGCGCGCATGCGCCGTCGCGACGTCGCCCACCATCTGTGCCGCGCGCGCTTCTCCTTCGAGAACATTCGACAGCTGACAGCGCATGCGCCGTCGCTCCATCGCCGTCTGTGCCGCGCGCGCGCTTCTCCTTCGAGAACATTCAACAGCTGACAGTGCTTGCGCCGTCGCGCTGTATATATACTCAAGGTCGGCGCTCGCTCGCTCAGTTGCCGCTCGTCGGTTGGTTTGTACGGCGCGTCGACGTCCAAGGTCGCGGTGAAATGAATTCCAACGAATCCACAAACACAATGATCGACGTCCCTTCGTCCAGCGCCGTCCTTTCGCATACGTGTGTACGTGTTCACTCATTTAACACCCCCTCCTACAACCACGTTAACCAATTTAGCCATCGACCCAAGTAAGTCGCAATTTAACACCCCATTTCACAACCACGTTAACCAATTTAGCCATCGACCCAAGTCGCACTTTAACACCCCGTTAACCAATTATATGCTCCGCATCCTCCTCAGTGTTCCCCCGAGGGAAGCTGCGGGCAATTTTTTTTCTTCCTTTCTTTCCAGACGACGTGTAGTAGTACGCACCATAATGATCTAGAGTACTCAGGTGAATTCAGAAGTAGAATGATGAATAACTGTTCATGAGAATGCTTGAGCAACACTTGAAGTTTTTGTTAATAAGAAATATAATAAGGCGTAGGAGCATAGCAAGAATGTTTCGCCTTCTCTCTGTGGATGTGGGAGGGAAGGTTATATATGAAAATTTTATGGCGGCACACTGGAAATCCTTGAGTTCAAGCGCCCAGACGCTATCAATATTGCGTCAAGACAGGCGCTTCTGATCTCCTTCTTTGAGCCAGAGAAAGTCGATGGCGTTCCTAGCCGTTAGCGCGTCTAAAGGCAAAATAAATAAAGTGTCACGCGGTTGTATTTTGGCTGACTGCGATGTTTCCGCCATTCTACGCAGCCCCGAAGAAATGACACGCATTAGCACATCTTACGGCGAGGACGCTGCGCCTTTGCCATGCTACCGTCTGTTCGCAAATTTTGGCGCCGTATGAGAACTAATAGAAAAGTACGGCTCGCTTCAACGCTAAGTTGTGCGAAAGGTGCGTGGCAGGTGCCTAAATTCTATCCGAGTGTCTTTCTTTGTTTGGTTGTTGCATAGTCTTCGAACATTGAAGCACTGTGGTCGTTTGTAAAGGGTGAATTCTCAAGTTAAATCAATTTCAATTATGCCTCGTCACTTTGTTGTTTCGTTCTTTCTCTTGCTTTTTTTCATTTTGCAAAAGGCACTGACAGACACGAAGCGACTTTCATGCATTTTCTTTATTTTGTTGTCCGTGCTTTGTTTTCATTTACCTTGTAATACTATGTTTACTTCTCTTGTAGTTTATATTCCTTGCTTGTGAGTTCTAGTTCATAAGCATTTAATTAGCAATAGACTTGTCGTTTGTCGGACTTCCTAAACAGATAAAATAAAAACTACATGCCGAAGTATTAGTCAGAATAACGATGTGTATATGATTATGTAATTATGTGATAGACTTCAAAGTGACATTGAACAGCTTGTCCTGTTGATGTGCAGCTTCATATGAGCTGAACATTTTGACAGAGTTCTGTGTCTAATTGGGTCAATAAATTATGTCCTACAGAAGGCTCCAACTAGGAACTGGATTATTAGCCTTCGGCGAAACTCCTAATGAGAGAAGGCATTACGTTCGCACACAAGCCGGTCATTGCAATAATCCCCTTCTGCAGTAAACTAAGGGGCGTTCACCGAGATCAAACGGAGAAATGGCACCCATATCTCTGTTAGAGTCACTATATATGCTACATTTAGGTACCATATGCTACCCAAAGGTAGCATATGCAGTAACTCTAATCTCCGTGAGATATGAGTGCCATCTTCCAATCATTCCAAGATACAAAACGTTTTCTAGAATGCAGAAACATGGTTAGGTGGCAGCACCATGTAAATTTAGTTAAAGCCGAATGGATAACAAAACAGCAGCGTATGTGGACGCCACTCACGCCGGCGGGATCAATTATGGTAGTGTGGCAGTTGATGGCTATGGACGCACATTGTGGACACAAACCTTTCAGGCCTGCTCCACAACCGAGACAGAAGAAACAACGATTGCTATTTGAACTACCATTGAGGGCACGAAATTTATTATATCGGATTCGATGTCGGCTATCAAGGCATATGCTGCAGGGTATACGAATAGAACGGCACTGTGAAAATTAGCACAACCTCAACAAGAAATCAACATAATTTGGGTTTCGGGCCACTGTGGCAACCCGGAAAATAAGGCTGCTCACCAGACAGTCCGAGGGAACATAAACCTGGCAGTGGTGCGGTCCCAGGAACCAGATCGGAATGACCTGGCGCTCAGCTACGGCGACCAGCTCAGCCGGCACCGAGAACAAAGAAGGCTTTATCCACCTCCAGATGAAGCATTAACCCGGGCCCAAGCGACTACACTGCGAAGGGCTCAGACTCATTGTATACCCAGCACGAGCAGGCTGGCCGCAATAGTGAACGATGAAAAGCTACACAAGTGTATTAACTGTGGCCTAGCACAGGCAGGATAAGACCACGTACTATGCGGTTGCCCCAACAACCATCCACCCGAGCAGCTCCTGCAGCCATCTCTCTCACAGGAAGCCTGGCAGAGGTCCTTAGGGAGCCCGAATTTGCATATGCAGGCCAAGCTGGTGGACAAATCTGCTAGTGTTGCGGCCCCTTGCAGCCACCGTCAATCTTGGTTTCCCATATTTCCCCTCTCATTTCTGAATAATAAAGTTTATTCCTCCTCCTCATTCCCTGAACGTCTGTGTGAAGCGCAGAAAACAACCACTTTTCCGCTCATAGAGTCGCGTCATAGGCGCAGCGTAGGAAATACTGTGGTCTTTGTAAAGATATATATATATATATATATATATATATTTATAAATATATATATATATATATATATATATATATATATATATATTGTAACGGGTTGTTGAACAAGCAGGAGTTCACTCGGCGAAGGAGAGCTTTATTTAGCGCAAGGGCTAACTGAACGCAAGCCTGCGATCACAGCAAGTCTTCTTCCTTTTCTATACTCGAGCTCCATGCCCACTGCCCTCGTTACAATCACCCCCGGTCGATGAGGGAGTCATCCTGGCGATCTAAGGACAGGTGTACACAGAAGGGTCATGGTATGGCTTGAGCCGAGAGATGTGTACGATTTCTTTTCCGCGACGGCGCTTGTCCGGAGATGCATCCAGCGGCTCGACAAGGTAGTTAACAGGGGATGTTTGGCCTACAACTCGATAAGGGCCATGGTACCTGGACGAAAGCTTGTGGGAGAGTCCTGGAGGAGTGGAAGGAATCCATAACCACACCAGTGAGTTCGGAGCAAAGCTCATATGCGTGGTTGACGCGTCGTGGCGATGTTTTTGGCGCGTCTGGTCATGTGACGTGAACGCACGAGCAAGCTTCCGACATTCTTCAGCGTGTGCTGCTGCTCGAGAAACGGTAGTCATCTCTAAAGGGTCCGGTCGATAAGGAAGAATGGTATCCATTGTTGATGATGGCTCGCGTCCATAAAGAAGGAAGAAAGGCGAAAATCCAGTCGTGCTTTGCGTTGCAGTGTTGTAAGCATATGTCACAAAAGGGAGTATGCTATCCCAATTTGACTGGTCGGATGAAGCGTACTTGGCCAGCATATCCCCAAGTGTACGATTAATACGCTCTGTCATCCCATTAGTTTGCGGGTGATAGGCTGTGGTAGTGCGGTGTATGATGCGACACTCGCTCAACAACGCTTTGATGGCATCGGAGAGAAAAACGCGGCCACGGTCGCTTAGCAACTCCCGAGGTGCTCCATGCCTTAAAACCAGGTTTTGCAGTATAAAACACGCAACGTATTTTGCGGTAGCAGAAGGTAACGCAGCTGTTTCAGCGTACCGCGTTAGGTGGTCGATAGCGACAATGACCCAGCGGTTGCTACTCGAAGTATAGGGAAGCGGACCGTAAAGGTCGATTCCGACATGATCGAAAGCTCGTGCTGGACATGACAACGGCTGCAAGGGACCTGTGGCATGTTGAGTGGGCATTTTGCGTCGCTGGCACGTAAGGCAAGACCTTACGTAACGGCGAACGAAACGGTACATACCGCGCCAGTAGTACCGCAGCTGCAAGCGGGTGTATGTTTTTAACACACCAGCGTGGCCACATTGCGGATCATTGTGAAACGTGGCACAGATGTCAGAGCGCAGATGTCGGGGGATGACGAGCAACCACTTACGGCCGATCGAGCTGTAGTTTCGGCGGTAAAGCAGGTTATCCCGAATAGCGAAGTGTCCTGCTTGACGGCGAAGCGTCCTGGGAACTGGAGCGGGCGTCCGGTTTGAGAGAAAGTCCAAAAGGGAAGAAATCCAAGCATCTTTGCGTTGCTCGGAAGGCATGTCAGAAATGCTGATGGCCAAGGCAGCATTAGTGGAGATAGGCGAGCCGACAAGCTCTGAAGCCAATGGCGAACGTGACAGGGCATCGGCGTCGGAATGCTTCCGGCCAGAACGGTAGATAACACGGATATCGAACTCCTGTAACCGCAATGCCCACCGAGCGAGCCGACCATTAGGATCTTTTAGTGAAGATAACCAGCAAAGCGCATGGTGGTCTGTTACAATATCAAACGGACGTCCATATAAATAAGGCCTAAATTTTCCGATTGCCCAAATAATGGCGAGGCACTCCTTTTCAGTTACACTGTAATTCTTCTCGGCTTTACTGAGGGTGCGGCTAGCATAGGCAACGACGTACTCGTCAAAGCCCTCCTTGCGTTGGGCCAGTATGGCCCCTAGCCCGACACCACTAGCGTCCGTATGAAGCTCCGTTGGAGCAGACGGATCGAAATGTCGGAGTGTGGGAGGCGTGGTGAGGAGCCGTCGGAGTTCCAGAAATGCATCATCACACGCCTGCGACCACGCTGACAAATCAGAACCTCCGGCAAGAAGATTGGTCAAGGGGGCGATAATGGAGGCGAAATTGCGGACGTAGCGGCGGAAATAAGAACATAGGCCGATGAAGCTTCGAAGCTCTTTGATGGTGGTTGGCTTTGGGAACGCTGCGACTGCATTAAGTTTCGTAGGGTCCGGGAGAATGCCGTCCTTAGAAACCACATGGCCGAGAATTACAAGCTTGCGAGCGCCGAAGTGGCATTTCTTCAACTTAAGTTGAAGTCTCGCCGTGGAAAGGCACGTAAGAACTTGCTTGAGGCGGCTGAGGTGAGTCGCAAAGTCGCTTGAAAATACCACAATGTCATCCAAATAACAGAGGCACGTTTTCCATTTCAGACCTCGCAAGACGGTATCCATCATCCTTTTGAAAGTGGCAGGCGCATTGCAGAGGCCAAAGGGCATAACGGTGAATTCATATAGTCCATCCGGTGTTACAAAAGCTGTCTTCGGGCGGTCACCCTCTGCCATGGGCACCTGCCAGTAGCCTGAGCGTAAATCTAACGAAGAAAAGAACTCTGCTCCTTGTAGGCAGTCCAAAGCATCATCGATGCGCGGCAGAGGTTATACGTCTTTGCGCGTTATCTTGTTGAGTCGGCGGTAGTCAACGCAGAACCGGATGGATCCGTCTTTTTTCTTCACGAGAACAACCGGTGAAGCCCAGGGACTGTTGGAGGGCTCAATGATGCCACGTTTCAACATGTCGTCCACTTGTTCGTCGATGACACGGCGTTCAGCAGATGACACACGGTACGGACGCTGCCTTAGCGGGGCTTGTTGACCGGTGTCAATACGGTAAACGACCGCAGAGGTTCGGCTTAAGCCTGACTGGTCACGATCGAATGAAGAACGAAAACGGAGGAGAAGATTTATAATTTCTTCGCGCTGAGTTGGTGCGAGCTCAGAGTCGATGGCATCCGAGAATACGTCCAGAGCATCATTAGGCGCGTTGGTAGGAGTGACAGCACAAATTGGGAGCGAAACTGTAGAATCGGGTATAGTAGCCGGAAGAATGCACTCGTAAGGTTCGTAGCTTCCCAGGCATTCTCCACGTAGTAGGGATGACGGGCTGTCCGAGGGATTGCACACATAAATGGCAGCGTGACCATTGCGAAAAATGACGACGGCGAACGGAAGCATGATATTTCGACGGCACGCAGATGGGACCGATGGCATAAACAACACAGGCGATTTCGGAGGGGAGGCACACGACACCGAGACAACAACAGCTGAGAAAGGCGCAATGTCAACGTCAGAAGCAGCAAACACTCTACACGAAGCACCATCGTTGGGGTCATAGCACGGCACAGATAACGCGAGTTCAGAACGAGCACAGTCGACCAAAGCAGAATTTGACGCAAAAAGTCCCACCCAAGGATAACGTCATGCGAAGAACGGAATAAAACTACAAATGTGACGATGTACATCGCACCTTGAATGACGACTCGTGCAGTGCACAAAGCTGAAGGCTGAATATGATGGGACGTAGCTGTCTGCAAAGAAAGGTCGGTAGGTTGTGTGGTCACTTCCTTCAAGTTTCGGCACAGTTTTTCGCTAATTACAGATACGGCAGCTGCAGTGTCAACAAGTCCGTGCACCTTAATGCCATCAATATAGAGTTCGATTTCATTCGGGGGATAGCAGTTAGGTCTTGAAATTTTCGATGCCAACGCAGCACCTCCACCACTTGTAACGTGTTGTTGAACAAGCAGGAGTTCACTCGGCGAAGGAGAGCTTCATTTAGCGCAAGGGCTAACTGAACGCAAGCCTGCGATCACAGCAAGTCTTCTTCCTTTTCTATACTCGAGCTCCATGCCCACTGCCCTCGTTACAATATATATATATATATATATATATATATATATATATATATATATATATATATATATATATATATATATTGTGGGCATTTGTAACTTACATCGTCCTCATCCCAGCATAATTACAATCACCATCGTCCGCTTGTCTCTTTGCCCTCATTGCCACTCTGGGTCATCATCATCGTCATCGTCGGTGTGCTGGCTCTGCCCATTCGTTTTGCGAGGTCTTTTCTCAAATTAACGCTGTCGCAGCCGAGACTACCAAGACTTCATACGTGGTGGAGGTGGATTTTCGGTCCTCTGACCTCCCGCAGCCCGCTATACCCCCTGGAGCTTCGTTCAGGCCGCCGCTTGCGCCCACAGTCAGGCAGCATGTTCCAGACCGAGCCTACCGGCGCTGATGTCATCAACCACGCACCGACGCACGCTGCCCCTCCTACTTACATACACGGACATCAGCGGGAACCCCCGCTCTTCGCTGGTCTTCAGGGAGAAGACGTGGAAGACTGGCTTGATGACTGCGACCGCGTAAGTGCCGCTAATAGGTGCGACGAGGCCGCCAAACTGCGTTACGTGCCTTTTTATCTGGTCGGAGTCGCGAAGACATGGTATTTTAACCACGTCGTTGACTTACCCGACTGGGCTACCTTCCAGCAGCAGCTGCGGCACGTCTTTGGGACACCAGACATTCGATCCGCCGTCGCGAAGAGGACACTCGATACTCACCGACAACATCCCGGTGAATCGTATACTTCATACATCGAGGATGTCCTCACACTCTGCCGGCGTGTCAATAAATCCATGCCAGAATCGGACAAAGTGCACCACATATTGAAAGGCATTGGGCCTGTTGCCTTTAATGCCCTCGCTGTGCAAAACCCAGCTACCATCGCTGATGTCGTGGCGACATGCCAGCGCCTTGATGCGCTGGACTCCGTTCGCCTTCAACCAGACATCGGCGACCACCACTCCACGTCAGATGGCCATCTGCGTGACCTCATCCGGGACATTATACGCGAAGAATTGCGGTCCATGGGCTTCACACCTCCTACATCGCGACCCACACAGCTTTCGGGAATGCCCTTACGTGACATCATCAGGGAGGAACTTACATCCCTGACTGGCTCTGCGCCCGTACAGCCACCTGCTTTTCACCCTGTATCCACGTACCCTCAAGTTGCTGCCGTGCCTCCCAGCGACGCCCACGCGACATTGCCACGTCCATCCTACGCGTCAGTTGCTGCCGCTACCCCGGTGAACTACCATTCCGTGCCCCCTGACCCTTCGGCCCACCTGACCGCGCTATCTCCAGGTGCCCCGAATGCATTCTATTCCCCACCGTGGCGCTCGTCTCGCCCTGTATGCTACTACTGTGGCTATCGCGGCCACATATCTCATTTCTGCCGAAAGCGCCAGCAAGATGAGCGTCGGAACGATGTGCGTGAACGGGATTTGTACACCGGGGCGTCTTATCAAGGTCGGCGTTATTCGTCTCCCCCGCACCGGTCTCCATCTCCTCCTGCATCGAGATCACCACGAAACAGCCGAAACACGAGACGCCGCTCGCCTTCGCCCTTCCACCCTTCCACTTCTCCACTTCAGCGCGCCTCATTCACCTCTGATATTCATTTGGAAAACTAAGTGATGCAGTTTGTGGAGGAAAAACTGCATTCGGAATTACAACAGAAATTCCTCCGTTAGGCCCGTGTAACATGGTTTCTGTGAAAGTGGAAGGAGTGCGAGTCGATGCTTTGGTGGACACAGGTGCGACATTGTCTGTGATACGTGCTGATTTGTGTGAACATTTAAGGAAAGTAATGACGCCTTACGAAGGCCCCACGTTAGTTGCTGCCCAGGGGAACGTCATTCACCCTTCCGCGCTTTGTACTGTGCGTGTTTTCATCGACAGCATCCGCCATCATGTCCAGTTTGCTGTTCTGTCCCGCTGCCCTCACCAACTAATTTTAGGGTGGGATTTTCTATCATCTGCTTCCAAGGCGATTTGTTGTGGACAACGCGTCGTTCACCTCGCTGACACCGACTACATGCCTGACGACGATAACCAGAAGCCACTTCGTCTGGTCGCTGCGAAAGACATCGAACTCCCACCACTACAAGAGCAAATTGTCAGCATTACGTCCAACGACATCTATCACGGGGATGTATTGGTCTCACCGTCACCACTTTGCGTTCGCAAAGGTATAGTTATTCCGTCCGGTGTCGTTCGTTTTTGCAATGGCTAGGCACTTGTCACCGCTGTCAACTTTACACCGGAGAAGATCTTACTGCCACAGGGCACTACTGTGGCCCGTGTTGCTGACTTCGAGCCTGTACTCGTCACGCCACTTCAGGCCATCGCATCCAAAGAACCTTGCCTCGGTGAGCATGTTTCTTCCTCTGCCTTTACCACCACTATCAGCAGCGAATTGACATATTCACAGAGGCAGCAGCTGCTCGCATTGTTACAGAAACATGCAAATTCTTTCGATATTCGCTCGCCTAAGCTGGGCCGCACTAATACTACAGCACATCGAATTCAAACTGTTGGGACATCTATTGTACACTGCCGACCCTACCGCGTGTCTCTAACTGAAAGAAAAATTATAGAAGAAAACGTTGCGGACATGCTTAAACGGTAAGTCATTCGTCCCTCATCTAGCCCTTGGTCGTCTCCTATTCTTTTGGTCCATAAAAAGGATGGCTCTGTGCGGTTTTACGTGGACTACCGGGTGCTCAATAAGATCACACGCAAGGACGTGTACCCTATGCCACGCATTGACCACGCCCTTGATTCCCTACAGGGCGCGGAATTCTTTTCAAGCATCGACTTGCGTTCTGGGTACTGGCAGATCCCCATGCATGAAGACGATAAGGAGAAAACGGCATTCGCAACCCCCGACGCACTATATGAATTTAATGTGATGCCTTTCGGGCTCTGCAACGCACCCGCGACTTTTGAGTGCATGATAAATACCGTGCTGCGCGGCCTGAAATGGAAAAGTTGCCTATGCTACCTGGACGACATTATTATCTTTTTGTCAACGTTTCCTGAGCACCTAGAACGATTGGATCAAGCTTTGACGTGCCTTGCCGGCGCCGGGCTTCAAATAAACACGAAGAAATGCTCTTTCCCTAGCAAATTTATCAAGGTCTTAGGACACGTCGTTAGCAAAGATGGCATCCGGCCCGACCCTAACAAGATTTCTGCAGTCCTTCAATTTCCGCGCCCCGAAAAACAAAAGGAGCTTCGCAGTTTCCTTGGCCTCGCCTCCTATTTTTGCCGGTTTATCCAGAACTTCGCTTCTATTGCTGCTCCATTACACCAACTACTTGCGTCCAACGTCCCCTTTCTGTGGTCTCAAGAATGTCGAACGGCATTCGACCTGTTGAAGCGGCCACTCACGTCTGAACCTCTGCTCTGCCACTTTGACGAAGCCGCACCGACTATCCTCCATACCGACGCTAGCGGCCTTGGTATAGGAGCCGTTCTTCTACAACGCGACAAGTCTTCCCTAGAGAAAGTTGTTGCATATGCCAGTCACGTACTCACCGCTGCTGAAAAGAACTACACCATAACTGAGCAAGAGTGTTTGGCTGTGGTTTGGTCGGTCCAGAAGTTCCGTCCCTATCTCCACGGCCGTCACTTCACAATCGTTACGGACTACCATGCCTTATGCTGGCTTTCTACAATGAAGAACTTGTCCGGACGCTTGGGTCGGTGGATACTACGCTTACAGGAGTACGACTATGGCATAACCTTCAAGTCAGGCAGAAAACATCAAGACGCCGATGCTTTATCTCGTTGCCCGCTTCCAACTACCCATATGAGCGTTGGTGAGAACTCTACCGCCACATCTACCAAAGTTCATACGCTCGCATCAATAACGCAACCCTTTTCGGACGACGAGTCAACATTTATCTCCCGCCAGCGGTCCGATTCATACTGCAGACGCATGATGGACCACCTTTCGGGAGTTTCTCATCCACCAAACGCGTGACTCCGTCGTCAACTCCTGCACTTTAAGCTGGACAATGGGGTTCTCTACCGCCACGTCTACCACCCTGACGGTCAGCGCTGGGTTCCTGTACTGCCACGCTCTCTTCGACTTCAGGTGCTCGAAGCCTTCCACGACGACTTGACTGCTGGTCATCTTGGTTTTAAAAAAGCTCTTGACCGCATTCGATGTTATTACTGGCCTGGCCTTTCTTCTAGTGTAGCTCGGTACGTCGGTTCCTGCTACCCATGCCAGCGTCGTAAACTCCCCACGTCGGCACCTGCTGGACCTCTACAGCCACTTCCGTGCCCTTCAATGCCGTTCGAGGTTGTAGGTGTTGACCTTTACGGGCCTCTCCCCGTCACATCTGCTGGCAAACGATGGATAGTGACTGCCGTGGACCACCTAACACGCTACGCTGAGACTTCCTCTGTTATTACAGGCTCGGCTGTGAAAGTTGCAGACTTTATTCTTCACGCAATAATACTGCGTCATGGGGCTCCTCGTGTACTGCTTAGTGACCGCAGCAAAGTGTTCCTGTCACAAGTTGTAAATGAAGTACTGCGCGCTTCTGCAACTACCCACAAGACAGCTTCAAGCTACCACCCTCAGACAAATGGTCTCACAGAAAGATTTCACCGGAACCCTTGCAGACATGATAGCCGTTTACGTCCAGCCCAATCACAAAAACTGGGATACTCTTTTAGCATTCCTGACATTCGCTTCCAACACCGCCGTTCTGCGAACAACTTGCTACTCACCGTTTTACCTCGTGTACGGACGCACCCCTACTACCTTTCTCGACGTCTCCTTCTTTAGCAGCCATGGGAATTCATGTCAGTCTTCTAGCGAAGAATACATTTCCCGCCTGGCCCAGTCTCGCCATCAGGCTCGCATCAATACTGAAGCGAGACAGCACGAGCGGAAGATCATCTATGACGAATCCCACCGCGTTGTGTCTTTCCAACCTGGTGACGAGGTGCTGCTTTTGACACCTATTCACACTCCTGGTCTCTGTGACAAATTCCAACCACGCTTCATCGGGCCATACATTGTTTTAGAACAGATTTCGCAGGTTAATTATCGTGTGACACCACTCGTCGCCCCAACAGACCACCGCTACCGCAGCAAAAAGATTGTCCACGTTTGTCGCAAGAAACCTTTCACGCGACGTTCCCCGTCACTTTGACTTACGGCGGCCAGTGTGTCCGCTTCCAAGTGGGGGGAATTAGTGTGGGCATTTGTAACTTACATCGTCCTCATCCCTGCATAATTACAATCACCATCATCCGCTTGTCTCTTTGCCCTCATTGCCACTCTGGGTCATCATCATCGTCATCGTCGGTGTGCCGGCTCTGCCTGTTCGTTTTGCGAGGTCTTTCCTCAAATAAACGCTGTCGCAGCCAAGGCTACCAAGACTTCATAATATATATGTATTCATTCCATAAATAAAGAAACACACTATATCTCACTTACGTATTGATGTGTACGTCAAATTGCATATTACTTGTTTTTTGCGTACCGATAGGCACACTTGTGAATGCAGAAAGCCCATGAAAATGGATAGACGTTGAGGAAAAGCCTAAACTTTTGCCCTGTGGATGAATATTGTCACTGACAGAAAAATTTAAATTATCACGTTGAAGTATGGTCTAATACAAAGCCTGTGCACGGCCTGAATGTCGCCCTTGTTAAACACCATTGTGAAAAACATGTCAATCAGTAATTGTTCATGTACTCTGTGGAACCTGTGGATTTGTCAATGAACTATTAAATGTAATCATGTGGCACAAGTACAATTCCTTTGAGAAGTATCTCTAGAAAGACTACCTTCTTAGAAATAGCTCTACGGCACGCGCCTGCCTCTCCTAGTTCTCACACCATGTTCACCGTTTAAGCTCGACCCGAAGAAAATCACTCTATTCCGGCCATGGTATCGCATTTCACTCTAGTTCAGCCATGGCATCGAACAATAACTCTACCGTAATGTTCAATGCCGCGGGGAGCGATCTGTAGCTCACACTCTGCGTTCGATCAGCTCTTCTGGCTGTCCCGCCAATACCTCTGAATGTGTTTTACCGATATCGACAACAACTACGACAAATATTTCTTTCATCAGTGATCATGGGCATTTGTCGTCGGGATCGTGACCTACTACGAAGCAACAACATTAGTGTGTCCTCTTTAATTGCTCTGCGGGTAGGTTACCCTTTTCCCCACGCTTTATTATAGATTCCTGGTCATCAAGCATTCGCAGGCAATGAAGTGGTGCATGCTGCCACCTGCGCACTCATTCCCTGGGTCACAGCCTCGCCCACCGTTAACTCCTGTGTTTCAGAGGAGTGCCACTCGTCTCTTGACCTATAATGAGATAATTAACAATTATCGGAACTCCCACCAACACTCTTCTGCAGCCTGAAAAAGACTCAGGAAGGCGGATAAGAGATTAAATCTCCCTCTATTAATCAACACGTGACAGTTCCCGAGAATGCTTAGGCATCTCAACTCTACCTTTGCTGGCATCTGCCAGTGCTGTGCGGAGGTGGCTGACACATGGTATAGGCATGTCAGCTCCATTCTACTTTGCGCCCGAACCATAATCTAACCTGACAGGACTGGGAGACAGCCTTGCTCAGCTTACAGGACCTACCCGTCCAACAAGCCATGGTCGGGTGTGCCAGAAGAGTGGCCACAACCAGTGGGGTCCCTGACCAAGCACTACCTTGTGGTGAAAAAAAGCTGACCCACTGTAGGGCCTGATTGTTCTTGCAACGTCTTTGTTTTTAATGATTTTTTATCACCATCATCCCGTTAAACAATGATATAGGTGCCAAACACGAATAGTAATGCACATACTCTCTTATATGAATATACAATAAACATGCAACCATTTTTGTAAGGATATGTTTCACTTTCGTGTAAAACAGTTTCCTATGATAGAGAGATCAACCCTATTTTGTGCATCGGTCTTGTTGATGCCACGGTCACCGACGGTAAATTTCCCAATTTGGTGAGATATTCAAGGGCTTCACCTTAAAACTCGCGTTGATCGTACGAGATGTGCTCACAGTGAATATGCTAAATCAGAGTGCCAACTTTTACGTTTATTCACCGTCCATGCAAAAAAGGAAACAGAAAAGAACAAATTGAACTGAGTTGTGAAAATATTTCAGAAGACTCGCGAAACCTCTATCGTATATTTTCCGAGTTCAATACAATGACGAGAAGCTTCCAAATAGCACACACACAATGGCGAGATCGCAGTCACAGTCAACGCGTCTCCTTCTTTTGAGCGCGTGCTAAACGAAGTACTCGTAGCGGGATATTGTCGCCATGATTAGTTGGCAGCTGAAACTCCATTGAGCGTTCACTGCACAAAGCCACTTGGCTGGAGTGTGAATGCTTTAAAAGGAATTGAGAGTTCACATGTTACACGACATGTATGTACGGATACACACAACTTCCTTTTGACTTGGACAAGAAATTAGTTTCAGGAATACAATAAATGTGAGAATAGAGTGCTCTTGCTGGAAAGAAGGACAAGGACCCGTTTTTAGTGATGCACGTACGTTTCGTTTTGCGTATTAACCGAGTATTAGAACTTAAGCACGATAAGCAACAAGTAGCAATCGCAGCATGAACAATAGGAAACTTCAAATAAATAATAACAAATAATATTTGTCGTGGTTTAACGTCCCAAAACCATCATATAATTCTGCGAGACATCATAGTGAAGGGCTCCAGAAATTTTGATCATGTGGGGTTCCTTAACGTACTCCTAAATTTAAGCACACCGGCTTTCAGCCTTTTCGCCTACATCAAAAATGTGGCCGGGATTAGACTAACCACCAGCAACGGGTCAGTAGTTGAGTGCCTTAGCAACTAGACTATCGTGGCGGTAAGCACATCGAACCAGACAAACGCTTTTTGTGTGTGTGACAAGGTGTTATTTTTGAATGCGAAGCATTTCTTAGCGAACTTCAGCGACTGTGAGCGTATTTATCTATCTATCTATCTATCTATCTATCTATCTAGCTATTTATCTAAATCTATCTATCTATCTATCTATCTAGCTATTTATCTAAATCTATCTATCTATCTATCTACATATCTAGCCACCGAAGACTTTTAGCTCTCCTTGCCGTTTTGATAATGGTATTGATACTGAACTTGATATAGCATAACATGATTGTATGGTATGTCATGATTGCATGGCAAACACAAGTGACATAGCCTGACATGAAAATGATGTCGTGCGTGTCATGTAACAACATGACTACATGCCACACTAATGATGCGCTTGTGGCCGTTTCGCTAGCGTCACATATACCAAATTTGGTATAACAGTGCGTGAATAGATGAAGAAGGTATGTGACTGGTGCAAACATGATAATCCTGAGATGCGTGTCGTGTAACAACATGACTACATGCTACATTAATGATGCGCTCGCGGCTGTTTCATATGCTTCTCGTGTACAAAACTCTGTATTACGAGACGCGAGCGGAAGACATAGGTAAATGACACATCCAAACAAGATAACCTAGACATGCGTGTTATGCAACAACATGACTACATGCCACACTGATGGTTCATTCACGCCCATTTAGCTAGCTTCACTTGTCCCAATTTTGTTATAACGGGACTTGAGTGGATGACGAAGGTATGTGACTGGTACAAACATGGTAATTATGAGATGCGTGTCATGTGAAACATGACTACATGCTACGCTCCTGATGAGCTCGTGGCCGTTTCACTAGCTTCACAAGTACAAATTCGGCATTACGTGACGTGAACGGACGACATAGGTGAATGTCACGTCCAAGCATGATGATCACAACATGCGTGTCATGCAACAACATGACTACGTCCCACACTGGGGATGCATTCGTAACCGATTCGCTAGCTTCACATATGCCAAATTTGTTATTACATCACATAAGTGGATGACGAAGGCATGTGACTGGTGCAAACATGATAATAATGAGAAGCGTGTCGTGTGAGAACGTGAATACATGCCACATTCAAGGCGCCTATACACTTAGACGTGAACCGGTGCGCGTGCGCGCCGGGATTCGTTTCATTGCGTCAAGCCGGCAATGCCACGCCAGGCGCGATATCCCTCTAGTAGAGTTCAGTGTGTCTGCCCACTGACCTCCATTGTGGATCTGCCTGGCATATACTCGCAGGTGGTGATGCGTTGCTTTGAGGCATGCGTGTTTGAGCACACTTGGCGTCCCTTCGTCAATCACGTCAATTGCCACGACAATTGCCACCGGGCTGCACCGACGCTGGTCACGCCAGTCACGTTTCGCTAGCGTGGCATCGCAGCGCCCCGCCTGCGTGCACGTCTACGTTGCGTCGGATTATATTGGGCCCTTCATGACGTACTCACCGCCATTTCGCTAGCTCCACATGTACCGAATTCGGTATCACGAGAAGTGACTAGACGACGAAGGTAAATGACACGTGCAAACCTGATAATCATAATATGCATTTCATGTAAAACAGTACTACATGCTACGCTCATAGCGTTCTCGTAGCTGTTTCACTAGCTTCATATATACCAAAGTAGGTATCAGGTGATGCGAATAGATGACGAAGGTAAACTACACACATGCAAACACAATAATCAGCACATGTAAGTCTGTACGGCATAACTTACCTCCGTCTCGTAACTTTGTCCTGATTTTAAAGTGACCTATCAGCCTTCCTCATTCGTGCTTCGCATATCATCAATTCTCACTATGCGTGGGTTCTGCAATTTTTTTTATTATTACACATTTAGTTGGCCACGTAATCAAGTAGAGGAGGTGACATTTAACACCCCGTCAAACGGGTTTGCAAACCTCGCCAGCTATCGCTAGTGTCTATCAGCTCACTACATTCCCCCTGTGTACTATAGGGTTTCTGAATCTACTATGAATAGCACCAGCAGTGAATAATTCTGCCGGCTCGAGAGTAAAGCCCTTTGTCCTGAATTTAAAGTCACCTATCCACCTTCCTCATTTGTGCTTCGCATATCATTGATTCCCACTCTACGTTGGTCCTGCAATTTTTTTGTTATTATACATTTTGAAATCCAGTGACAATATAGTCATTTGTTATTCTTGCGTGCGTTAAGTTACAACAATTCGTTATGTCCGATTAACTGTCCGCTTTAACTTCTTCATGCGTCCTCCCAAATATTTTCAAACTTGGCTCTTTGTAGTTGATTTCAATTTGTACCTCGAAAACTACTCGAATAAAATTTGCAATTTATTAGAGTGCATGGCACATGGTTCTTTAATTTAATCCGTGAATATTTTTCCAACCTGCGTTTTGTTTTTTCCGCGTTCCTGTAAAACATTTATTGCGAGTTTCCACCTGGTTTTTCTGTTTTCGGTTCTTTGTGCTGCAAAATAGCGCAATGCATTGGCCTCGCTGAAATTCTTCACGACTGTTTTTAGCCTTAACGAATGAAAGAGTCTTTCGTACACATAAACTAAATCTAGGAGGACATGTGCACTCAAGCTTCGTTGTCAAAAGTAGAATGCGATAGCGCTCTCGGGGCCCATTTCGTTCTTGCGTACCAAGTGTCTCCTAGTGAGGAAAGCCGTGCTTCTGATATCGTGAAACAATAATTTACTTAGAGAGAGAAAATAGTTTTTCTCTGTAAAGTATTTTTAGTTACTTACACCCTTTTCATCTGTGTGAATAATAAAAGCACAGAATGGTGGTCGCTTACTCATTATCACGTGACCCGCGTGGCGCTACCTTAACTTCCTTCACTTCGTCCTCGTGAAAGCGCTGCACCAACGCTCCTGAATAAGGTAATATAGAAGGTAATTTACCACGTGGCACTTGACTTTTGGTATCTTCAGGTGGCTGCATAAGAGAACCCTACATTTTTAAAGTGTGTTTTCGTCTTCGTCGCAGTTTCAAAGAAGGAATTCCGGGTGATAAGCGTGTTACCAACCTATCAATCTGCTTCTACTTTTTTCACATAGACTCACGATTAAGCAAGAGTACCGAATTGTGGGTATGGGTCATGGTGATTCAGGAAGAAGAATGCGATGGCGATGGTCACAAGCACCGACTGGCGCATACTGTGCATAATACTGTGTTTTAGTTACTCTAAACTTGGCTAAAGCGTACGATAAAGTTGAGCATTCCATTTTATTAAAACAGATGAAATATCACCACTTTCCCAACTACATCACTGTGTGGGTGTCGCAGTTTTTAAGAGGGAGAGAATATTACTGCTTTATAGATGGGTACTAATCGAATAGATATAAGCAGACACGCGGCGTACCACAGGGGGCTGTCCTGTCGCCAGTTTTATTTAACATTTTCTTAAGCTCCATTCCTTTAACTAAGGATATTCAGTTATATGTGTACGTGGACGATATTGTTTCTTGTGCAAGTAATACCGACCTTCAATCATTATACCAGAGTCTACAAAAATATCTCAATATGATAGAAAGATGACTTAAAATTATTCATATGACCCTGAACGTAAAGAAAAGTGTGCTTCTTGCATTCTTTTTTATGCAGCCTATCAAAATCTCGTTAATGTTCAGCAATGAGCTCATTCCGCAGGCAAATTTCCTTAAATATTTGGCCATCATATATAATGACACATTAAATTGGAGAAGTCAGATTGATGATGTGTACTCCAAGGCAACGCGGGCCATGGGGTGGCTACGGAAGCTTGCCAACCGTAAAGCGGGTTTAAGAAGAGATGTGCTAATAATGATATATAAACGTTATGTGCGGACCATCATAGAATTCGGATGTGTATTATTTTCTGGCAGCGCAGCTTATAAAATGAGACCCCTAATACTGCTGGAAAGAGAAGCGTTGCGTTTGTGTCTGGGTCTACCAAAGTTTGTTGCAAATAACGTGTTGTATATGGAAGCTCGCCTACCTTCTCTGCTAAATAGGTTTAAAATTCTTACTGTGCAAGCATTCCTAAAGATATACAGTTCACAACAAAGACTCTCAATTTACGCTTTCATTCAAGAACCAACTTTATTTTTCGAAACCCAATGGTCGCGACTACCCACCCCGCAAATAGTATTTGCACAAGCGCTACTAAGAAACTGAATGTAAAAATTAGACATATTGGTCCAATACACAACCTTAAGTCAATGCTTAGCATGCCATTCGATGATATATTTCCTCATAAACAATTGGCATATAGGTATTTAAATGACCAGTTAGCAGATTATCTAGCTCACCTAGAGATAAGCAATATCATAGCGTCTGATGCATCAGTGTCAAAAGAAAAGGCTGGGGTTGGCATCTTCTCTCCTTCTTTGAACTGGTCCTTTTCGATTCGACTCCCAGATTATACCCCGGTATTTATTGCAGAGTTGAACGAGTATTTCGGAGTTGAACGAGACTTCGAGCAATGGCGACTTCCCGATGAAGCAATAACATCAGGTTACTTTCGGCGATGCCCGTAATCGACTGCTCCCGTGGACGCTCAACAAGCACGAAGATACTACCGCGAGGTGGCAACGTGACGCAATCATTGACTACGCGTAAAGCCATGCCACGATGTTTGTTCTCGATGTCGGAATCTGGAGAAACACAGTTAGCAAAACTGACGAACAAATCACGTATATTAATTATCGCTCCATACTCTTGCAGAAAATCCATGCCCAAAATGACCGGCCGAGAAGAATTGGGCAGTGCAAGAAATGACGCTACAAAAGCCGATGCACAAATCTCAAGCCTGGCGGTGCACCTTCCTATAGGGGATACGAGGTGTCCTCCAGCAGTGATTAGTTGAGGGCCGTCCCACGTTGTCAGCACCTTGTGTAGATGGGTGGCCAATGAAGCACTCATCACCATTTAATCGGCTCCCGTGTCGACAAGCGCAGTCACTGGATAACAGTCGATGGAAACGGTAATGGCGGCGGGCGTTCTGTTGGCGGTTTCAGAAACAGGCTTTAACAGTACGTCGTAAGGCAGTGGCGGAGGGTATTTGTCGGTTCGCATGACAGCGGCCTCACCTCCGGAGGTCGCCGTTTTCAGTTTCTCCGGTGTGGGCTTGCGCCACTGACACCAGGGGACCCAAAGGCGGGTCAGGTGCGGTGCATTGATGCGGACAGACGGGGTAATGGTGACCGTGACTGTCGTCGCGGCGGGACAGGAGTGTGATGACTACCTTCCAAGTAATCCACCATTTCTTGTGGGCACTCACTATAACGTGGACAACGTGCATCTGGGTGGAATCCGCGTAGGCCTATTCGTCAGTAGTAACAGTCGCGGTACATGTGTCCAACTTTGCCACAATGGTAGCACAAAGGACGATTGTCGGGTGCACGCCAGACTGTGGGCTTCCGCGGGCTAGGACGAAAATGGGCCTGAGAAGGCAGACGATGGGCTGGACTTGGAAAGCGTCTGGGGGCCCCAGCAGGTGGATGAGCAAAATGTGCCGTTGACAGAGTAGAGACACGTAGGGCATCCGAGTAGGAGAGCGTGGGAGGTTCGACTTGCGATGGTGGTGAAAACTGAACGAACTGCCGGATTTCGTTACGAACGATGTCTGTAAGAGCAGCGCTACTGGGAGGGGATGCTGCATAAAATTTCCAAAGTTCTTGCGTACAACTTGCCGTATGAGTTCTGTGAGGACCTCCCTCTTATCACCTCCTGGTACAAGCGAGCTTGCAGCGGACATGGCCGTCTGACGCTCATACTGCGACAACCGCTGCCGAAGCATGCGCTCTCATAATTGTGGCCTCACGTATGAACTCCGACACAGTCGTATGAGAGTTGCGCACAAGGCCTACGAAAAGTAGCTCCTTTACGCTTCGCATTAGCAGGCGCACCTTCTTGTCTTCTGGCATGTGGGGGTCAGCCCGTCGAAACAATCGCGACATCTCTTCGACAAACATGGGGACGCTCTCGTTCGGAATTCAAAACTGCGAAGAAAGTGCCTGCTCTGCTCTCTCTTTCTGTTTGGGGTTACTGAACGCCTCGCGAAGCTGCCGATGGAATTCCTGCCAACTTGTGAATGAAGTTTCGTGGTTCTCAGACCACACTCTTCCCGCGTCTAAGAGGGAGACATACAAGTTCTTCAACTTACGGCAATTGTTCTAGTCATTGATGGCAGTGACCCGGTCGAAATGGTCAAGCAGTCTTCGACATCCTCACCGGCATCACCATGAAATTGGTTGGGTTTGCGAGGCGGGGTGATGACACAGGGTACGCTAGCAAATGGGTCATGCCCGGTTTGGGTTGCGGATGTGGCAAACATTGTCCTCACGGAACTTGCCAAGGGGCCGTACTTTGGTGGTAGTCCTTAAAGGCGGTGGCTGCTTCGATGGATTACAGCAGACCCTTGTGCACTGGCGATCGCTGCTTCTGGTTCAGGATCAGCAGTCATAAGACGTTGCAGTACAGTACCCAGCACATCCACCAGTCTGTCGCGAGAGGAAACGATAGACAGGAACTCGAAGTGAAGGACTGTTTACTCAGCCACATCTGCCATTCACTTCTTTGCTCTCGTCTTTTGCCACCAACACAGCGTGGCAATGTAGTACCTAACACACTACAGTTTTTTTATATATATACTAATTTATATTTAGTTTGTTACATCTATTTACCAGTCAATTTTAGTTCGTTACAATGAGGTTTAAAATGCATAGTTCTCAATGGAGCTTTCAAGGGGAATTTTATTTACTTCGTTATATCCATTATTTCGTTATATCCCATTACATTATAACGAGGTTTGAGTGTATTTTTGTTATGCATCACATTTTCTTCTATATAGAAGACGTGTTAGCGTTGTGTCGCAAAGCCAATGCTGAACTGCCGGAGGCCGACAAGGAAGGAAAGGAAAATAGGAGGAAAAGAACAGCAGGGAGGTTAACTAGCCTATAGGCAGCCTGTTTGCTACCCTGTATATCGGAGAAGGATAGGGGAGATGAATAATAGAGAGCAGAGAGGGAAGAGAGATAAACACAGCACATTCGGCAGCACACGCGCGCACACTCAGTCATTGTCCAGTCTTGTCTTTTGCGGTGAGTGACATTGCTGTTACAGCCACTTGTTCAAGTCCGTGTCGCGTAGAAATTTCAACAGAGCTTCTGTCGCCTTTTGTTGCAATGTCTTCTCTCGGGCACTTGACAGAACAGTGTCCACAGACATTTGGCTGTTGTCACTGTGTGCAAGAACGGATGCCAGTGACTGTCTCTGGATCTCCTGCAATGGACAGACGCACAGGATGTGATGTAGCGTCTCTTCGCAATGAGGGGCATTGCGAAGAGCGTTGTCCGTCATTCCTATGACAAAATAATAAGATTTCGTAAATGCCACTCCTAGCCATAAGCGATGAAGAAGAGTGGCTTCTTTTCGATCGAGCCCAGTGGGCATGTGGAGAGCCATCAAAGAGGTCAGGTGGTGCTGACGATTCGTCTCGTTGCTTGGTGGGAGCCATAGTGAAAACGTGACTTCCTGCGCAAGTCGTCAAAGAGTACTGGCTTCATCGGTCCGCGAAAGTGGTATGGCTGTCATACCACTTTGGTATGACAAAGTGGTAATGCTGTCAGTTTCTATGGTAAGGCATAGATACGCAAGGACAGAACATTTCTGTCGTGTTGATTTCTTAGGTTTTCATGCATTTTGTATTTTTATGTTAAATGAGGTTGCGTTTGGTCAGTTAAAGACCTGTCTCTAATGTCCAGACTGCACACACTAGCTTGGTAAACATTTACGATCACTGTCGGCCGTGAACTTGAATGCTTTTTCAGTTGTTGGTGCGTCTGATTTGTGTCTCAGTCCCTGCTGGTAAAAAAATATCAAGGGCCTGCTGCTGGCATTCTCGTGTAATAGCATATTTACTGTGTTGCAATTTGAGTGTGAAAGTAGCACAAGACCGGCACAAATATTTGTTTTTGAAGATTATGTCAAGCATATATGGCTGCTCCTTATCAACGTTCAAGAAATCTAGCCCTCAGCTTCCCAAAGGAGGCTATTTTCGATACTGTAAGGTGCATTTTAATGAAAGCGATACTTAAGGGGGAACGTGAGTTTTTAAGATTACGTGGGTTATTTCTTCATTAAATTAGGTAAAAATGCACTGCCTTGTTCAGTTTCTTGAGCTTATTTCAACTATCCAGGTATATTTTATGCAGGTTAACTATTTTTTTTCACCGAAATGTCATTCATTCATTACAATACAGTGCAGCTAAAAAGTTGATATAATACAGAAGGAGGTCCCAAAACAAAAAAATGTCAGGGGGACCTCCTGTGCATTCATGTATAAAAATATAGAACAAAGATTGGCAACAAAAAAAACAGCAAGTGAATAAAACAAAATGAACGTAATGAAAATTATTATTGAAACTTTTGGTAGTTCAAGATATTTACATGTAAGTGATAAAATATAACATAACTAATTGGATTAACGAGGGAACGAGGAAACACAAGAAGAGATCGAGCGAGCACCGCAAGAAAGGGCGCAAGCGCCGCTCCAAGTACACAGGATAAGTGCTGAAGTCGAATCAGAATGTGTTTGGCAGTGCTGGGTGCCATATGTTGTGTTAATGTTGTGTTATCCTGTGTCACAAGTGTCGAAGTGTTGTGCTGTGATGTGATGTATAGTATTGGACCATTGTTGTAATGAGAGTACCGCAGGGGCGCCTGCGCAAGTAGGCGTTTGGTGTGTAGCGACACCACGAACCCGAGCTAACGGGGGAGTTTCGACTCCCTCCCACGCCTAGCCGTGCGTGGCTTTGCCGTGTCCGAGGGAAAGGGGATCCTGGGGGTTGAGCCGACGCTGGGTGATTGGACCGTTAAGGCCCCCCGGCAGAGGCAACACACCACTTTGGCCCCGGCTTCACGTAGACGGCACCCCTGAGCTGACCCACCCAGGGGAATCGGCAGTCGCCTTTTCCTATCTCTCTCCCTACATCTTCGTCTTTATCTCATACTATTTATCTGTCCTGTCTTCTACTCTCTTCCATTTACTTCCAAACTTCCTGGCGGCTAGGGTTAACCCTGTGCAAATAGCCTACCTTGGTCTAGGCGCATTGGGTTATAGTGGCGTTGTACGGCTGGCGTCTGCAGGTTTCAGCATTTGTAACCTTGTAGCGTCCCCTCGTTGGGCTCCGTGGTGGGTGGCCGCCAACGCTGCTGAACAACAATAAGGAAGACATGCATGGAGCATTCCCACTACTGTCTGATCGTACCGACTTAAAGCCGGTACGCACCGATGATCTCACCAGAGAAGGATTGGCCACCCTGGTGCAGTATCTGCCCACCCCCTACCGTAGGCATTCGTCAATTAACTCACGGCCCTCAGTCCCCACCAGCTGCGGAGCAACTGACCACGGCGGCGGTCAGATCTGCAAAGCAGCAGAGGGTGCTAGGAATCTCTGGATACGGACAGGCCACCATTGGATCTTCACCTTAGCAACGTTTAACGTTAGAACGTTATCTAGTGAGGGAAGTCTAGCTGTATTATTAGAGGAGCTAGAAGGCATTAAATGGGATATAATAGGGCTGAGTGAGGTTATGAGGACAGATGAGGCCTATACTGTGCTACAGAATGGGCACGTCATTTGCTTTCGGGGCTTGGCAGACAGAAGAGAACTGGGAGTAGGGTTCCTAATTCACAGAAACATAGCTGGCAACATAGAGGATTACCATAGCATTAATGAAAGGGTGGTAGGCATTGTAATTAAACTGAATAAAAGATACAAAATGAAGGTAGTACAGGCTTACGCGCCTACATCCAGCCATGATGACGCTTCAGTTGAAAGCTTCTATGAAGACGTGGAATCGGCCATGAGTAAGGTGAAAACACAGTATACTATAGTAATGGGCGACTTTAATGCAAAAGTAGGGAAGAAGCAGGCTGGAGACCAGGCAGTAGGAGATTATGGCATCGGCACTAGAAACGCCAGAGGAGAGCTACTAGTAGAATTCGCAGAACGCAATAATCTGCGTATTTTGGATACCTTCTACCAAAAACGAGAAAACCGCAAGTAGACATGGAGGAGCCCTAATGGCGTAAATAAGAACGAAATATACTTTATAATGACTGCACACCCAGGAGTCGTGCAGGATGTGGAAGTGGTTGGCAAGGTAAGATGCAGTGACCATAAAATGGTACGGGCTCGAATCCGCCTAGACTTGAAGAAGGAACGACAGAAACTGATACGCAAGAAGCAAATCAATGAGCTAGCACTGAGAGGGAAAGTACAGGAATTCAGAGTGTCACTGCAGAACAGGTACTCTGCTCTTAGCGAGGAAACCAACCTTAGCGTAGATACAATGAATGATAATCTGACGAGTATCATCACGGAGTGTGCAGTGGAAGTTGGAGGCAGGGTAGCTAGACAGGACACCGGCAAGCTTTCCCAGGAAACGAAGAACCTAATTAAGAAGCGTCAAATCATGAAAGTGTCAAGTACAACAGACAAAATAAAACTGGCAGAGCTTTCGAAGCTGATTAATAGACGTAAAGTATGCGATGTAAGAAGGTATAACATGGAGAGAATTGAGCACGCTCTGAAAAACAGAGGAAGCGTCAAAGCAGTGAAGAGGAAACTTGGGATAGGCAAAAGGCAGATGTATGCACTAAGGAACAAAGAAGGCAAATTAACTACCAATATGGATAGGATAGTTAAAATAGCGGAGGAGTTTTACAGAGATCTGTACAGTAGCCGAGACAACCACGACCTTAATACTATAAGAACTAGCAGTAACCCAGACGACACCCCACCGGTAGTGATAGAAGAAGTCAGAAAAGCTTTGGAGAGCAAGCACAGAGGCAAAGCTGCTGGTGAGGATCAAGTAACATCAGATCTGCTGAAAGATGGAGGACAGATTGTGTTAGAAAAACTAGCCACTCTATTTACGAGGTGTCTCCTGACGGGAAAAGTACCAGAGTCTTCGAAGAACGCTAACATCATCTTAATACATAAGAAAGGAGATGACAAGGACTTGAAGAATTACAGGCCGATCAGCTTGCTCTCTGTAGTATACAAGCTATTCACAAAGGTAATTGCTAGCAGAGTAAAGAAAACATTAGAATTCAATCAACCAAAGGAACAAGCAGGATTTAGAACAGGCTACTCAACAATTGACCACATTCATACTATCAATCAGGTAATAGAGAAATGCTCAGAGTATAACCAACCACTATACATAGCCTTCATAGATTACGAGAAGGCGTTTGATTCAGTAGAAATATCAGCCGTCATGCAGACACTGCGGAATCAGGGCGTAGATGAAATATATATAAACATTCTGGAAGAAATCTACAGGGGATCAACTGCTACTATAGTGCTTCATAAAAAAGCAACAGAATACCAATAAAGAAGGGTGTAATGCAGGGGGACACAATCTCCCCAATGCTATTCACTGCGTGCTTACAGGACGTTTTCAGAAGCCTAGAATGGGAACAGTTAGGGATAAGAGTTAATGGAGAGTACCTCAGTAACCTGCGCTTCGCCGATGACATTGCATTGCTGAGTAACTCAGGGGACGAATTGCAACTCATGATTACGGAGTTAGACAAGGAGAGCAGAAAGGTGGGTCTTAAAATTAATCTGCAGAAAACGAAAGTAATGTACAACAACCTCGGAAAGGAGCAGCGCTTTGCGATAGGTAATAGTGCACTTGAAGTTGTAAAAGACTATGTCTATTTAGGGCAGGTAATAACCGCAGAGCCTAACCACGAGATTGAAGTAACTAGAAGAATAAGAATGGAATGGAGCACATTCGGCAGGCACTCTCAAATTATGACAGGTAGATTGCCACTATCCCTCAAGAGGAAGGTATATAACAGCTGTATCTTGCCGGTACTTAGCTACGGAGCAGAAACCTGGAGACTCACAAAAAAGGTTCAACTTAAATTGAGGACGACGCAGCGAGCAATGGAAAGAAAAATGGTAGGTGTAACCTTAAGAGACAAGAAGAGAGCAGAGTGGATTAGGGGACAAACGGAAGTTTAGGATATCATAGCTGCAATAAAGAAGAGGAAATGGACATGGGCCGGGCATGTAGCACGTAGACAGGATAACCGCTGGTCATTAAGGGTCACCAACTGGATTCCCAGAGAAGGGAAGCGGAGTAGGGGGAGACAGAAGGTTAGGTGGGCAGATGAGATTAAGAAGTTTGCGGGTATAAATTGGCAACAGCAAGCACAGGACCGGGTTAACTGGCGGAACATGGGAGAGGCCTTTGTCCTGCAGTGGACGCGGACAGGCTGATGATGATGATGATGATGATGATGATTTATTGCAGAATTATTGGCCATTGTTCTTGCCCTACGCAACTTACCCTCAAGCGAATCATTAGCAGTTATCATTACAGATTCGTTATCAGTTTGTAATGCACTTTCTGCGGCAGTAAATTCAGAGCTGATGAATACGTTTCGGCATTTAGTACCGAAAAACGTAATAAAACTGCATTTGCTATGGGTACCAGGCCACCGCGGATTATATTTGAACCAAATGGAGGACTCTTTAGCAGCAGTATTCCTGGGTGGGCCCACCATCCCAGTTTTGCCAGATACGGCTTACGTAACCGCGCTAAGGTTCCGAAATGCTTGCCTGCAATGGGGAAAAGGTAATTTGGATAAATTCAAAGATTTCGAGCATTTGAGCTATTGCTGGAATAAACAGTGGTGTGTATCTCGCCAGTTAGAGGTCACTTATACCAGATTGCGCTGTGCAGTTTCACAACTAAATTAGTACCTTAACAAAGCTCGGCTCAAGGCGTCACCGTTATGCATTTGGTGCAAAGAAATTGAAACAATTGAACATTTCTTTATTCTGTCATTGTTATTCTTATCAGAGAAAAAGATTTTTAGTAGCCCCATTACAAAAACTAGGAATACAAGTAAATCTACCAGTAATTTTATCACTTGGCGGAACTTCATTTGGTTACTGCCACAGGGATGTATGCTCCGCTGTTTGATTACATCAACGCAAAAAAAGATTACCATGCTTGTGAACCCCTACCTTTTCAGATCTTTAGTTTATAATTCGTAGTTATGTCTTTCAAAAACAGAAGATGGTTTGACCGCTTGCTCAGCAAATATTTTTGTTTTTTGGTAGTATTATTTTAAGCTACTTTTTCAGATTGGCTTCAATTTCATTTTAGTTTCATTTAAGTATTCTGCCGCCCTGTTCTTGGCCCATCCCCCTTTGTGTGTAAGCGCCATTCATCAGAGGTCATCAGCATCAGCATTAGACTGGCGCAGCAGGAAACGAGTTGTGGTACGTTTCGTACGTTCTGAGAGCTCTTCTTTTTTTAAGCGCCTGTAAGCATATCACGGTCATTGTTCGTTGCAGGTGAACTCTTCCACTTGGTCGCTGCTGTTATAGTAAGCTGACGAGACCACTACGTTCTTCTGATACGGACGGCGAGGTTCAAGGTAACAATTAGCGTGATCATTCTGTGAAGAAGTAAAACTTGACACAGTGCTCTTGAAGATCGGCACCAGGAGAACCTTCCAAAGACTACCAATTACAAATGTATGTCATTTGGTGCCCTCGCACTAGCAATATTGTGCTGGCTCTCAAGGAACTTACGATTTGCTTGAATGGTTGAACTGCCAGGTGTACACGTTGTGGAAAGTTTTCAGAGTTATCAAAGATAATGAACGGCAAGCAACTCACAGCACCACAGTGTCGCTCATCTGACGTAAAATCAACGCAAGACGCAGGATATTTGGAGGAGCTTCACTCTGTTGTAAGCACTATGTGGAATGACTTCTTCCCTGTCTTAGAGAGCTGCATCAAGAAAGATGTGATGCCACATGAAAAGGTGAAAGAAAGTAATGTCACGGATGAGCCAAGCATCACAGTCCCGGATAATCAGGAAAACTCAAACTTTGGAGATGCCTCTTGTGGGGTTTCTATCGTATATAAAAATTTAGGACTATCTCCCACATACATTTTTAGCTCCAGTGCAGCAGGCAGAAGTGATCCGCCTTCAGACTTGAATGGTAGTTCAGCGACTTCCGAAAGCGAACAGATGTCCAGCATTTTAATAGACCACAATGTTCTCGGCTCGCACGAAAAACACGAAAGCGAATAGTCTGTGCTGCATTCTCCCGGAAGGTTCAAGTGGTCAACACTCGATTCAGCAACCATGTCCCAACTACCAAAGGAAAAGCAGCGATTACCACCACGATCGTCCACTGCTGTTCCTTCAGACCAACGTCGGAGCGCTGCAAGCTCTGTTGCCAGTCCCATCAGCACCGAAGCGCTGAATCTTTTCCATCGACCTAATGACAACATATTCCAGAAAGCTTCGGGGGAGCGTGTCACCCGTGAGACCAAAAAACCCAACACATTCCAGCACAGTGCCGATAAATTGCAGAAGTCTGCGGAATGCAGAGGCCCCGAGAGTACCCTACCAGAAGAAACGTTTCTTCACCTTGACTCATGCGTCTATTCGGACACAAGTCAAGCCCCATTAGCAGGTACTCTGGAGAGAATACGGAATGTTATGCTTTTCCTCGAATCTTTCCCCAGACCTTCGAAGTATTCTAGCAAAAACCCGACGGAAAAAGCTGGCGAAACTCATGAAATGAAGCGAGCTGTGGCAGTTGCATCGGAGCCGGCGAAAGATATGAAGGTCAATAACATCTAAAAAGCCGACTTGCATGAACACGCTACAGATCATTCACATTTAAGTCCAAGTCAACCTCCACGTGTGGTTCCTGTCGAACATCATGCGGAGGCACCGAGTCCGGGCAAGGCAGGAGCGACTGCACCGGCTCCAGTTCCAGTGGCGCATCCTCCAAGAGTGCCCATAGCCGCCTCCCACCACGACACCTCCGAAAGCGCTCTGAAGTCGGCAGGACAGCAATCTCTCGGCCAGTGTCTACTACAATGTCTTAAGTCTGTCGTAGCACCAGGACACAGGAAGCCTATAGTCGCAGTGATGACGATCTTTTTACTGGTGGTAGTTGTGACTGTAACCTGGAACTTCGACTACATCTTTCCGTCGCCCACGTCCGATAGCAAAGACACTGCGGGACCCGTCAAAGGCAGTACTGAAGCTGATGAGGCTGAAGCTGATGAGGTCACTGGTGTTCGTCTGGGACCTTTGGGGATATTATTGACTGATATTTCGATATTAGACAATAATGAGGAGATATGAGCGATTTCAGTGATATTTACTGAAATCTCAATCTGTATTCATTGTGCTTAATTACGCATTGCTCATGCTTGGAACCACCAAGTATAAAACTCTTAATTACGTTTACGTTTTCGAACTTTCTCGATTTTATTCCTAAATACCATGGGCTAATATTTTCCTATTCGGCAACTGCTATCGTAAGTTTTGCAATAAAGTTCTTTATCGCAATGCGCTACACGTTTCTCTATGCGCTGTGCTTTATTGCCTGTTCTACTTATTATAAAAATTCTGCACCTGCCACCTTCCAAGACAATCGACATTAGGCGAATCATGTGAATGAATGGCGAATGCGAATGAATCACAAATGTGAGATAACTGTTTTCTTCAGCGAAATGTAACGAAATGACGCTAGTAATATGCACAAATCTTGCGTGGGCACACGTGCATTGAACAGTCGCGTATAATTTATATAACCAGTTTTTTACTACAGCGGATTACACTGAGCTTCACTATGACCTTAAACCTGTCGGAAGCCTGTTTTATAAAGGTGCATACGTAAAATATATTAATTAAGATAGCCAGAACCGCAACCACAGTTGAGATTTGACCAGCAGTACGCCTGTGTATGGTCTTTTTCCATACAGGTGTCGAGACCTGCCGTGGTTTTGTGGTAGAACACTTGATCTCATTGCAGAATGCTTGAGTTAGATTCCTTCTGAACCTGCAATTTTTGTTAGTCGAATTCATCGAGTGGCCTCTGTCAATTTCACCTTTTTCAAAATGGCTGACATTTATCTGGCAGTAAAGAACTGCGAAAAGCAAGGGGTTCATTTCAAATTAAATTTGAATATTTAAGGTAGAATGGTCGACGAGATCGAATCGACGAATGTTTCAATTGGCAACGCGAGGACGATGAACAACACGCACGAGGAGAAGGGCGCGAGACAACGATAACTAAATGTGTGTTGCGAAAATGGAGGAAGCGATGAAAATGGTGGTGTTGGCCATATCGTTTTCTTTCGTGTGAAGCCTCACTTTTCTTCCCCACCCATTTATATACTAAACAATATTATACTACATTGTACTATGCTATTTTATACTATACTACACAAAACAATGCTATGGTTTACCCACTCACAGCCTTGTTTGCCTCCTGCTTCCTATAAATTTCCCTATTCTCGCTGTACTATATTATGCATGGTTAGAGTAAGCCCGAACAGGCATTTTCTAGAATGTATGAAAAATTATCAATTATTCATTCACTAAAGATTCCTTTTTAAGATGTATCGGTCATGCATTTCTAAGGTGAGGCTAAATTAATAAAAAAATCTTTATTTGTATTTTTTGTCGATTCTACCTGCTAATTACTTGCAAGTTAGCTATTTACTTGTTCTAGATTGGTTATATCTTGTCTCCCTCAAGTATTTAGGTCAGGTCAAAGTCATGCAAGCATTTTCTAGAAAGTGTTGAATATTGATTGACTATTTATTTGATATTGATAGGATAGTGTAGAGGCAATATTTGCTTATATATTTTTTATTTTAGGCCTTGGCTGTGTGTTTTCGTCATACTAACAACACTCTAAGAGGTTCTAGTATTTTATGGTGCTCAATGAATTATCGATAAGCTATTCATACCTTATCGATTGGCCTTTCCTAGGCATTTATGGCAACTGTAGAACCTGGTTCGAACATACGCGCTTGCAGTGATACATGCCTGTCAAAGTGACATCCAATTTTTTAGCGATGGATGGGCTAACGGCCAGCATTAAAAGCTCGGCCGTTCAACAAAGGAGCCATTATATTCACGAGCCCTTCCTGTCATAATGGGATGCGAAGCAAGGTGGGGCGTGCTTGGTGAACAAATGTTAGCAGTGGAATTGTTTAGTACGCCCGCTATTTCATGCAGAGCAAACAAACAAAAACTATCAAAAACATGTCTATGTTTTTCTCACCTGCTTCTTCGTCGTATTTGTATTCGGCCTCAGAACACGTACGCAAGTTGTCTAGTGTGGGATGCAACATTACGATTATGACTGAGTTAGCAAGTACAAGTTTAATGAGAAAGAGAAAGCGATAGGAAGAAAGATAACAGACTGATCTGTGGGGTTTAACGTCCCAAAACCACCATAAGATTATGAGAGACGCCGTAGTGGAGTACTCTGGAAATTTAGACCACCTGGGGTTCTTTACCATGCACCCGAATCTGAGCACATGGGCAACAACATTTCCGCCTCCATCGGAAATGCAGCCGCCGCAGCCGGGATTTGATCCCGCGATCTGCGGGTCAGCAGCCGAGTACCTTAGCCACTAGACCACCGCGGCGGGGCAGAAAGATAACAGAGAACTTAAGGGAAGAAAAGCTGAAGAATACCAAAAAACACACCGAAAACTGATAAATATAGCAGCAAGGAGAGAAAGGAATCAAATAAAGAGATATAAAATGAAGACAGAGAGACAGAAATGAAACAAAAATTAAGCGAGAAATAGAGAAAGAAGTGAAATAGGAGAAGATAAAAAAATAAATAAGAAATAAAAAATAACAGTTAGACTTGTTCATAGGCAGACGTCTGCTATTAGGCCTACACTTGATCTTTCCAGCAAGAGAAAAAAACTAGCCATTAGTGGCGCAAATCAATTCCCACAAATACACATGACGTTCCAATGGGACCAATATATATATATATATATATATATATATTGCCACTAGTACAAGAAACTATTATTTCCACAGATGCTGGCATGCTTGTATGTGCTGCTGTTAAGAAGAGGACAAAGATGCGCGTGCAGAGAAACACAATAGTCGTACTGCCGTTGTTCGATCAGTTTGACATTCTTCTGTGCCATTATCAGCAGGTTACAGTTACGTTGTAAGGTGACACTGGTGGAGGCGCTGGGTAATAGTCTATGCACTGTTACCACGAGGAAGATCTCGGTCCCAACATCGACGCCTTAGTAGAAACAGCCAACCTTCGACGCAGTCGGCGGCAACTAGGCCTACCACCCCAGTTCAGCCCTCTGCCGGAACGCTCCAGAACCATGGCATATGCGACAACTGCAAGCCAGACTGAACAGACCGCGACTCCGCCAGCACCATGGCTACCAGCCTCTCGAACGCCAAAGCCTTTCCATGGGGAGCCCTACGAAGACGTTGAAGACTGGCTGGACCAATACGATCGAGTCGCCGTCGCCAACGAGTGGGACGAGCACCGGAAACTGCGGTATGTCTATTTCTACCTGGAGGATTCGGCGCGTATATGGTTCGAGAATCACCAGGCTGCCCTGAAAACCTGGCCAGTGTTTTGCGCTCAGCTGCGGAACACGTATGGTAGCGCTGACCGGAAAGAACAAGCCGAACGTCTCCTCAATTCTCGCAATCAACGACCCAATGAAAGCGTGGCCATGTTCGTTGAGGAGATGTCTCGTCTCTTCCGTCGAGCGGATTCTGAAATGACGGAAGACAAAAAGGTGCGCATTCTGATGCGGGGTGTCAAGGAGCAACTGTTTGCAGGACTTGTACGAAACCCACCAGCTACCGTGGCCGAATTCCTCCGTGAAGCGACGACAATGGAGCGAATGCTTAGACAGCGGTCTTCGCAGTATGAGCGGTCCGACAACCTTGCATGTCTGTCAGCACCCTTGGTAACACCCGATGTCACGAGCGTGAGAGACCTTGCTGAGCTAGTCCGTAGCATTGTACGCGACGAGCTGCAAAAGCTTCACGCAGTGCCTTCACAGCCTCAAGTGGCTGCTCTGACAGACGTCGTCCGTGAAGAGGTGCGGCAGCTGGTACGACCATTAGCGCCACCTCCAACCGAAGCTCCTCTGCTTACGTATGCGGAAGCTGTACGTGCTCCTGCACCGGCAGCCAGCTATTTCCCCCGACCGACTAGCCTGCAGACGCCACAGCACTTCTCGGGCGGGCCACGCTATGAAAACCAACGACCGACTTGCCCGCAGATGCCGCAGTACTTCTCGGGCCCACCACACTATGAGAATCCGTGACCTAATTTGCGGAAATCTAGCGTGTGGCGCGCTTCCGACAATCGGCCACTATGCTACCACTGTGGTGAGCCAGGTCACTTGTACCGGGAGTGCTCGTACAGACAGATGGGCCTACCTGGATTTCGGCCAGACGCTCGTCGGCCCAGGGACGGCGAACGACGCCGCGCCATCGCAGAATACTTGGCAAGTCTACCGTCTCCGAATCTTCAGCGACGCCAATCACGCTCTCCGTCTCCTCGACGCTTTACGTCCGCGAATCATTACTCCACTTTCGCCGATGTTGTTGCGAGACGATCCGCTAGGTCCCCAAGTCCACGCCGGGGAAACTAGAATCAGCGGCCTCCGGGGGTGGGACCGCTGTTAAGCTATCGTCAAAACAGCCTCCTCCGACCCTTCCACCGCCCTTCGACGATTCCTTTCAGCCGACACCACACATCGCTGACGAACCCGTTTCTGCTGACATTGCCATTCGTGTCGACAACCCTCCAGTGACTGCTCTGGTTGACACCGGTGCCGACTACTCAGTTATCAGCGCTGAACTTGTGGCTGAGCTCAGGAAAGTCACGACTCCTTGGGGGCATGGACCAAACCTTCGGACAGCCGGTGGTCATCTCTTGACACCAATCGGGAGATGCACCGCAAGGCTGCAAATCTGTGAGTCGACGTTCGTTGCTTCTTTTGTTGTGCTTCCCGAATGCTCCCGGAAAGTTATCCTTGGCATGGATTTCCTTCGTGAACATGGCGCTGTTATAAATCTTCGAAACTGCCTCGTAACGTTTGCTGACGACTATGGCCCGAAGTCTAGAGATACCAATCCGCAGAAGACTGCGCTTCGCATTGTCGACGACACCGTCACACTACCACCACGCACCAGTATGTTCGTTACAGTACAGGGCGACATAGACCATGACAGCCGTGGTATCGCTGAAGCCAACCTTTCGGTGCTCTTGTCTCAGCAAATCTGTGTTGCCCGCGGCATAATTCAATTTAAACGTGGAATGACTGAGTTGTTGGTCACCAAATTTAGTGGAGCATACCAACATTTGGCCAAGCGAACAACGATCGCTCATTTCGAATCCATTGACGATGAAGCGTGTGCGACGATAGCCCCAATTTCTACAGCCGTTGAAAGTGACACCGCGGTAGCCGATGCAGTCGATGTCAATCCGAACCTGTCATGTGCGCAGAAAGAGCAAATCCGCTGTATCCTCCGCATGTTTAGCGACTGTTTCGCGTCTACATCCAAGATAAAACAAACACCAACCGTAAAGCACCGCATTGTCACTGACCATGCTGAGCGACCCATACGTCAGCACGCCTACCGAGTATCACAAAAGGAACAAGAGGCTATACGTTCTCAAGTGAAGCAGATGCTCGAAGATGGCATAATCCAACCCTCGAACAGTCCATGGTCGTCCCCCGTCGTACTAGTAAAAAAGAAGGACGGCACTCTCCGATTTTGCGTCGATTACCGCAAACTCAACAAAGTCACAAAGAAAGACGTTTATCCGCTTCCGCGCATCGACGACTCACTAGACCGCCTCCGACGCGCCAGATACTTCTCCTCTATGGATTTACGCAGTGGCTACTGGCAGATAGAAGTTGATGAACGCGACCGAGAGAAAACAGCATTCATAACGCCTGATGGTCTGTACGAATTCAAGGTGCTGCCCTTCGGTCTGTGTTCTGCCCCTGCGACATTCCAGAGGATGATGGATACAGTGCTCTCCGGTCTCAAGTGGGAAGCATGCCTTGTTTACTTAGACGACGTCGTTGTCTTCTCCCAAACGTTTGAGCAGCATTTGCAGCGACTTAGATCTGTGTTTGCTGCAATTCGCACGGCAGGCCTATCACTGAAACCAGAAAAATGTCATTTTGGTTACAACGAATTAAAGTTCCTCGGTCACCTTGTTAGCCCTGATGGTATTCGGCCTGACCCAGACAAAACATTGGCTGTCGCAGATTTTCCACCACCTACCAACAAACGTGATGTGCGTCGATTTTTAGGCCTCTGCGCATACTACAGACGCTTTGTCCAAAATTTCGCAAACATTGCCGAACCCCTCACTCGTCTGACAAAAGACGACGTTCCCTTCGTGTGGGGCCTTGAGCAAACACGCGCTTTCTCCGAGCTCCAGCAGCGTCTACAGTCTGAGCCCTTACTCGGACACTACGACGAATATGCCGACACTGAACTACACACAGACGCCAGTAACATCGGCCTTGGTGCAGTTCTCGTCCAGTGGCAAGGCGGCGTCGAACGCCCTATTGCTTATGCGAGTCGGATTTTATCATCTGCGGAGGCGAATTACACAACAACTGAAAAGGAGTGCCTAGCTGTTGTCTGGGCAATAGCTAAATTCAGACCGTACCTGTACGGTCGCCCGTTCAGAGTTGTTACCGATCATCATGCGCTCTGCTGGTTGGCGAACCTTAAAGACCCTTCCGGACGTCTGGCCAGGTGGAGCTTACGCCTTCAGGAGTTCGATTTGACAATCGTGTACAAGTCTGGCCGGAAGCATACTGACGCGGACTGCCTTTCCCGAGCTCCTCTTAAGACAGCGTCAGGTGATCACGATCTCGACGGCCGTTTTCTCTGCGCCATTAGTGTATCCGACTTGGCTGAACAGCAGAAGAACGATTCCGAGCTTCGACAAGTCATCGAATATCTCGAAGGCCGTACGCCGCATCCACCACCAGCATTCGCCCGCTCGTCATCATCGTTCTGCGTCCGCAGAAATATCCTCTATAAAACAAACTTCGACCCTTACGCGACTGAGTACCTGCTCGTTGTCCCGCCAGCGTTACGAGCCGATGTCTTGTCCGCCTGTCACGATGAGCCTTCCTCAGGCCACTTGGGATTCACACGTACCTTGGCCCGGATTCGCCAACACTACTACTGGCCTAAGCTCAGTCGAGACGTGAAGCATTACGTGAAGACGTGTCACGAGTGCCAGCGCCGTAAAGCTCCACATCAGCGCCCAGCCGGCTTTTTGAAGCCCGTCGCTCCTCCGACACAACCGTTCCAACAAATTGGCATGGATCTACTCGGACCTTTTCCCAAGTCTCGTAACGGCAACCGCTGGATTGTAGTCGCTACTGATTACATGACGCGCTACTGCGAAACGAAGGCATTACAACGTGGTACCGCCATTGAGACTGCCCACTTTTTTATGAAAAACATCGTCCTCCTACATGGAGCACCAGCAGTTGTCATAACTGATCGTGGCACAGCTTTTACCGCCCGGATGATACAAGACGTCATGCAGCTTAGCGGCACAACACATCGAAAAACTACTGCATACCACCCACAAAGCAACGGCCTTACAGAGCGACTAAACAAGACGATCGCTGACATGCTATCCATGTACGTTGACCAAGACCACAAAAACTGGGATGAGATCCTCCCTTACGTCACGTTCACTTACAACACCGCTGTGCAAGAAACAACTGGATTCACACCATTCCGGTTGCTTCATGGCAGGGAGGTCACTACAATGCTGGATGCCATGCTTCTACCAGACAGACACCAAATTAGTGTCAAGACGAACGAATTTATCAGACTGGCAGACGCGGCTCGTAAGCTTGCAGTCGAACGAATCCATAAGCAACAATGCATCGACTCACTGCGGTACAACGCTCGTCGTCGCGATGTCTCTTATCAACCCGGAGAACGAGTATGGTTGTGGACTCCCATTCGACAACGGGGCCGGTCAGAAAAGTTGTTACGCCGCTATTTTGGTCCCTATAGAGTTCTCCGTCGTCTCAGTGAAGTGAACTACGAGGTTCTTGACGAGGACATGGCTCGTCAATCCCGCCGTTCACACCAGCCACACGTCGTTCATGTTTCGAGGATGAAACCATTTTACCAACGCTGACTATTCGTCACACTCCCTTGAGTAGACATACAGTGATTGTGAACACCCCATTGTGTACTGCTTATCGTGCGTGTTTTCATCTGGCAATAATGTTATGACATCGGGACGATGTCCTTTGGAAAGGGGGGTAATGCCACTAGTACAAAAAACTATTATTTCCACAGATGCTGGCATGCTTGTATGTGCCGCTGTTAAGAAGAGGACAAAGATGCGCGTGCAGAGAAACACAATAGTCGTACTGCCGTTGTTCGATCAGTTTGACATTCTTCTGTGCCATTATCAGCAGGTTACAGTTACGTTGTAACGTGACAATATATATATCAAAAGAGAGAGAGCATCGAACGCGTCATTCGAAGGCCGCAGGTTCGGATCCTGCCCACGGCAAGTTATCTTTTCACCAACTTTTATTTCTTCACATTTTTCATTACAATTGGCCTATACTTTCTTTGGCATTGTTGTCTCTTAAATCTAATTAAAAATTGTGTCTAAACACGAAACTGCGAGCCCTTAAGTATACACAACTTTCTCTTATATATATATATATATATATATATATATATATATATATATATATATATATATATATATATATATATATATATATATATATATATATATACATATATATATATATATATATATACATATATATATATATATATATACATATATATATATATATATATATATATATATATATATATATATATATATATATATATATATATATATATATATATATAACGGAGCGTTGTCAACAAGGATAAATATATTTATTTCCCAACAGTTTCGGGAGGGGTCCTCCCTTCATCAGGGGATGAGTTATACTAACATGAACTTCCAAACTTCATTGCTGCCGCGTCCCTCTCGCCTTGAAAAATGCTTGCGAGAGTGAGAGAGAACTAAAAAAAGAAAAAGAAAGAAGAAAGAGAAGAAAAAAGACGAAAAGAAAAAGAGAAAAAAGAAAAAAGAAAAAATCAAAATAAAAAAGACGAAGAACCACTGTCAACACTGAGAACGAAACCAAATGTCCGTGTACGTCCACATCCGGTTCTTGTCCCGTGCTGGTCAGTTTTCCACGCGTGTCGGGCCACCCAAGACTGTCGCCGTGGTGGCGGGAGGGGTCTGTGACGGCATGCGTAAGGAAAGGGTTTCCCCTTAATGGGTCGGTTGGCTCTTTACCTTTCATCTTCGTCCGTTTCCCTTCAATGGTCATCAAGTAGTAAGCGAACATAAACACTTTGTATGTGCATGTGAAAAAAAGGAAGAAAAAAACGAGAAAGGACAGTGGACACGTACGAGTCAGTCAGAAAAAACAAGCATGGTCTCCAGCTATCAATCTTTGTCACCAATTTCCTCCTGGCTTACTTCTCGGAGCCAGGAAAGTCTTCCGCGGTCCTCGTTGATGCCGGCTGCTAATGTTTGAAACTTGAAAATAAAATATGCCTCACGCTGTTCGCGCTCACGCCTGTTTGAGAAACCGGACTGCAAAAGAGTTACGCTGATATTTTCAAAACTGTGGTTTGGCAGGTGCAGATGTCTAGATAAAGGTAGCTTAGGCAGTGAAGTGGCGTCAACGCTCCCGTTGTGCTATATCCCATACCTTCACGAAGACTAACTGGCCCATTGAATTACTACTCCCACTGACCTGAACCTAAGCTGCCAGTACAACATCAACGAATCGTTTGTCGCGAAGATATCCAAATTACCCTACGAAGTGTGCCATCATCGGGGACTCAATCATGCGATACGTCCACACGCACTTCAGCCCGAACGGCTCAAAGACGCCATGCTTCATCTCTTATGGCGGTGCTATGTTTTCATATATTCCAGCACTGCTTGAGTACTTATCTTACCGGGTGGACACGTTGTTTCTGCATGTGGGCACCACGGACATCCTGAAGACTAGCTCTTCAAGATCACTGGATTCGTTGAGGGAGGCATTGAAACGAATGAGGCAGATGCGCCCGAACATCAAGACACTGCATCTTAGTCTGCCTCTACCTCGCGCACCCAATCGCCGACGGCGGGACTCGAACTGGCGATCAATGAATCGGTTTGATATGAAGGTACAACGATTCATCAGAGAGGCCTGCCGTCTCTGCCACTACGGGTTGTTAACGGCAGGCGTCTATTACGTCAAACATGGTTTTTCAACACTCCCGCTGCGCCGCTTCCTGGCTGCTGACAGCTTACATGCAAGCTTCGATGTAGTCGCGCTGCTGGCACAACACACGAGGGTGCAGTTGCGATAGACGTCGGTGGCATGGAGATCGGCGGCAATCGCTTGCACGGACAACTCCAGTGCCAAGCCCCCTCAAAAACAAGGAGCCGAGCGACACACAGAGTCATCCAGGACCCCAGCAGTGACGATGTCGCCACTACCACCAGCGAGGCCAGCGAGCCAGCGAGTCCCACCAGTGAGTCAGAGATCGGCGGCATCTGCTTGCACGGCAAACTCCAGTGCCAAACCCACTCAAGAACAGGGAGCCGAGGGACACAAAGAGTCATCCAGGGCCCCAGGAGTGACGACGTCGCCACTCCCACCAGCGAGGCCTTACAACACCAGGCGGAAGAAGGCGGCGAAGACCAAGATGGCGGCTTCCAAATGACACGGGGAAACAAAAGGTACGGGCAGTCTTAAACATGCATGGTCCCATTTATTACTATCGATTAGGAAAATCATTGAAAAACGGGTGCAATACGAAAAACACACGGAACAACTAACCAAATATCCATCTCACGAAATTGCACCTAAGGGCCTCCGCCTAGCCTGCAACACCTCAATGTCTACACTAAGGGAAGCAGAAAGGGGTAAGTGGGAAAAATATTACTGGAAGTGTCCTTGCAACCGACTCGGGTCATTGAGGACCATAGTGAGCGTAAGGCCACCGAATACAGTGTCACGGAGGCCACGCAGAAATTAGTATCTAATCTCAGAGAGCATGAGGCAAGAGGAGTGGAAAGATATGAACTAAAAAAGAGGGGCGAAATTTCAGTAGTAAAAGATAGAAAATTCAATCGGGACTGCAGAAGCTCCACTGCTCTGCAACAGGAAAATAGGAATGAGGCCGTACAAGAACGCGAGGGACCACCCGTACCACAACCTAACTTTGAGGAGAAAAATGGGAACTCGTAACTACAGCGCAATCCTAATCAAAACACCCTTACTCTCGAATATGACGCTGACACTCCCGTGCCACGTGATAGCCAAGAGCAGCCAAAAACTTATGAGAAAAATGTCCTCAATCTGTCCAACACAACGCTCACACCCGCTCAGCTTCAACTTTTGTCGAGAGGCTTAACCTTTTGTCTATCATCCGGTAGATTCAATGAATTTGAAATGTACCAAGACCTCGATAACTTTGCGCGAAATCTCCGCCTCCGTGAATACTTTCATGATCGCAAGGAGTGTACGGACGAGAATATATTGATTGGTGGTGACAAATCTTGGTGTCCAGGTGAGCAGAGGGACAAACACCTCGATATGTATATATCAGCAGTTCAAAAAGATATCATCACAGCGTATGAAAAAAAATCGGCCATCTTGAAACAACCTATCAAAGTCAGAACGAAGGGCACTCGATGAACTACGAAAAAAACACTGAAATTACTATCAAACCGGCTGATAAAGGGGGCTGCATAGTATTTCTAAACACGTCGGACTACTTAAAGGAAGGGTAACGACAATTATCAGACACAAAATTTTACAAAGAACTTCCAACGGACCCGACTCCCGAATTTGAAAGGGAGATAAAAGTAACGCTAATTAATCTCCGCCGGGACGAGAAAATTACCGGCAAAATGTTAAAAGCAATGTTACCGGCCCATTCTGTTCGTGGTCGATTCTATTTGCTCCCCAAAATACACAAAGCAGGCAATCCGGGACGTCCGATAGTATCCAGTAACAGCACATTAACAGAAAATGTATCAGAATTCATCAATTCCTTAATAAAAACACCCCCCCAAAGTTTCCATATTACCTAAAGGACAAAAATCACTTCATCTGCGAAACTTCAAGTCTCGACATCCCAGGCGGTAGTTTTCTGGTGACCATGGACGTCTGTTCACTGTACACCAACATACCCCACCATGACGGAATAGCGGCTATAATTTCTGCATATGTAAAATCTGACTCATCAACGAGTGTAAGGGGCGAGATACTGTTCACACTTCTTGAACTTTTACAAAATATAACCATTTTGAGTTCAATGGCAAGCATTTCCTTCAAGTCAGTGGCACTGCAATGGGAACAAAAATGGCCCCAAGTTTCGCGAGCTCCTTTATGACTTCACTTGAAATCCCATTCATTGAGCGACGCACCTTGAAACCTTTCTACTACAGAAGATACTTAGACGATATTTTTATGATATGGAACCACGATGAGGGAAGTCTTTTCCGCTTCATAGATGATTTTAACAAGTGCCACCCGTCAATTAAAATCACGCACAAAATATTCAAAACTAGCATTAACTTCTTGGACGTCACTGTACACTGTAAGCAAAAACTATCCGAGTTTGGGGTTTTTCCGGCTCATGACCTCTGAAAACTCCTTTGCGTTTAAAATTACTACCTCGCGTAGGAGTAAAAGATGGTACATGACATAGTTTTACCACCACCTCTCAGGCAAGTAGTAAAAGGATGTCAAAATCCAGTTTTACCACTTAGGGAGTTTTCTATCACGTGATTTTTAACCTGCGTTTCAGAGTTTATTACCACGTGACTGCAAGGTGCAGCTGCTTCGGCGGCTCTTGCCCCATACCCCCCCTTGTGACGCTCTCAGTGAATACTGAAGGTATGCGAAGCCCACAGATGTTTTTTTTTTTGTTTTTTTTGCATCGCCGTGCCTCTGGACTGACTTCGAGTCAGCGCACTTTTACTGGAACTGGGGGCAGCATAAGCACAACAAGCGAGAACAGCATTCTTTGAACAAAAAAAAAGAAAAAGACGGAGGGTGGCCTCTCAAAAGAGAAAAAAAAGAAAGAAAACCTGCCGTGGAAAGTTGTCCTGCATATTTTCGCAAATTGTTGCTTTTGCTCGGCGGTGGCTTTGGAGACAGACAGTGCAAGAAGCTCGGTATCTGTGTGTCTGGTTGGGCTGATGGATCTCACGTGTTTCCTACATCATCGAGCGACCGTGCTCTTCCGAGCGCCTCCGAACCTGCACGTCGCGGATATCTCCAATTCGCGGATATCTCCAGATCTGCCAGTGGTAACAAAATCAATCTGCTGTCGTCGTCCGTGCTTGCCTGCTGGAGAAGCAATAAGCAAAATGCTTCACTCTGTCGTCGGCACCGAGCCGCGGCCACCAGTGACCAGTGGGAGTGTGTCGCCGGGGCAGGTGAAAGAAGCATCGCATATATTTTGTTCCACAGTAGGCGATGTCTGCACGAGTAAAGTGCTGCCCGAATTGCCCACCTCATGCACCAACTGTTCTCAAACATGTAGCACGAAGCCGATAAGAGGCAGACGGAACCAACAAGCGGCGGCCGGTGAGCACGAAGAAAACCCGGACTTGCCCGGATGGTGATCTTTCGTTGGAAGTATGCATACACCGCCCCGTCTCCGCAAGATAGCGGTCACGCGTTAAATTGTGTCTGAAATGACGATGAAATTCGCACAGGATATGTGTTCTGTGATCGCCAGCTGTGTTTCATCGGATAGCCGTGCTCATCGAAAAGGCCTAGAACACCGTCGGTAAGAAGCTTGTGTGCAGGCGTGCACCGCTCCTCTACGCCCGTTGTGATGAATACGTGCTGCTACTGTGTTTGTGCACCGTCGCTCTATTAAAATCATTGAGCTACCATGGTTTGTGTGTAATTAGGCATATTTTATGGACTTGTGCATCAGCAGTGCTAACACGCGTGGGGCAAAGAGCTCGGTGTGCCAAGAAATTATTGGATAATCAAAAAGGTGAGATCGTGTAGATTTACAATAAAAGTTCGGTGTGAGATTTAGTGTCCTGCAGCCCATCTGAAGCTTACGCTTGCACCTTCAAGCGTTGTTGTTAATCGATGGAAAAAAAGAGCTCTCCTACCGGTACTACTTGGCCGGTCAAAAAGTCGTGCCCATATATACACCGGATTGTCGAAGTGTAGTTGAGCAACGCGTGCAGTCTGTTCTAGTGGTGTATAATTCTGCATTTGTTGTGTGTGCGTGTTTGTCTGTATGTGAATCTATGTGTCACCAATTCTGCCGTTCAATAAATTCAATCAGTTCTGCTATTCAATAAATTTGTCGTTTCTGGCCAAATGCACCCGTCAATTTTTATTTTTTTTGCCACCAGAAATAAGTCCCAGTAATCACCTCAAAAACCTTGTGAAGGTAGTAAAAATTTACTCCCTCTGTACTCGCTGAAAACCTCACTGGGGTAAATATTTACTACTCTCCCTACGTTCAAAAACTCAGTTAGCACGAGAGTAAATTTTTACCTCGATAGGAGGTGGTAAAAAAAACCCAGGAAAGGTAGTGCGCTAGAGGACAAATGGTTTACCCAGTTTTTGAGGTTATTTCAGGTCATTTTTGTTTAGTGTGTAACGGTCAAAAATGACCGCTTGTCAACAAACCTTTACAAAAAGCCTACAGACCGTCAAATGTACCTACATTTCAACAGCAGCCACCCAAAGCATTGCAAAAAGGGTATTCCATATTCTCAGGCCTACCAGTACCGAAGAATATGCACCTATATGCGGGAATTTGACAGACACGCAGAACACGTAAAGCATTACTTATTGAAACAAAAATATCCGGAAGACATTATTGACGATGCATTACTACGTGCTCGACGTGAACAGGAATGATATAATAAGGGACCAAACAGAGTATCTAAAACGACTTCCCAAACGAACCTTGTACTAACTTACTCCTCATCAGCGCCATGAATCAACAACATACTTTCCGGCCATTTCAACATAATCAGGCAAAGCAAACGACTAACTTCTATTTTCGCGAAGCCACCTCACGTGGTGTACCGCAGGAATAAAAATCTGAAGGACATTCTTGTCAGAGCAAAAACAAGCACCCCCAAAATTCAAGCAAGGTGCCATCCCTGCGGAAAAGCTCGATGCAAGGTATGCCCACAAATGGTCACAACACGTGGATCCTAAGCGAACTTCTCGGATTTCGAATTCTGCGTAACTGAAAGATTTCATTGTGACTCCAGTAACGTAATATTCATGCTATATTGCAACATCTGCGGACAAGAATATATCGGCCAAACAGACACGCCATTTTGACTGCGGTTGAATAATCACCGGTACCACGCCACTTCACCCGAAGCTACCTTTATCTAGACATCTGCGCCTGCCAAACCACAGTTTTGAAAATATCTGCGTAACTATTTTGCAGTCCGGTTTCTCAAACAGGCGCGAGCGCGAACAGCGAGAGTGAGTGAGTAAAAACTTTATTGAACATGTCCGGCGTCATTGAGCGGGGTGGGGCTACAAGCACCCCGGCATGGGTGACGGCCACGAGTCCTTGGACCCGGGCGGCATCCTGGGCTTGCCGGATGGCCACAGTTGATCGGCAAGGTCGTGGCTGAGCAGATCCGCCTCCCATCGCACCTCGCGGTTCGAGACTGCCATGTCTACCAGGTTCGTAGGGGACTGCTGCGCGTTACCGGTACACTTCCACAGCATGTGCTGCGGGAAGCATATTTTATTTTCAAATTTCGAACATTAGTAGCCGGCATCAACGAGGACCGCGGAAGACTCTCTTGCCTCCGAGAAGTAAGCCAGAAGGAAATTGGTGACAAAGATTGATAGCTGGAGACCATGCTTGTTTTTTTTTGGCTGACTCGTACGTGTACACTGTCCTTTCTTATTTTGTTCGTCCTTTTTTCACATGCACATACAGAGTCTTTATGTTCGCCTACCACTTGATGACCATTGAAATGAAACGGACGAATATGAAAGGTAAAGAGCTGATCGACACAATAAGGGGAAACCCTTTCCTTACGCACGCTATCACGGACCCCTCCCATCACCGCGGCGACAATCTTGGGTGGCCCGACACGCGTCGAAAACTGACCAGCATGGGACAAGAACCATATGTGGACGTACACGGACATTTGGTTTCGTTCTCAGTGTTGACAGTGGTTCTTCCTTTTTTTACTTTCATTTTTCCTTTTTCTTTCTTTTTTCCCTTTTTCTCTTTTCGTCATTTTTCTTCTTTCTTCTTTCGTTCTTTCTTTTTTTAGTTCTCTCTCACTCTCGCAAGCATTTTTCAAGTTGAGAGGGACGCGGCAGCAACGAAGTTTGGAAGTTCATGTTAGTATAACTCATCCCCTGATGAAGGGAGGACCCCTCCGGAAACTGTTGGGAAATAAATATATTTATCCTTGATTACAACGCTCCCGTTGTGCCATATCCCATACCTTCACGAAGACTAACTAGCCCATTGAATTATTACTCCCACTGACCTGAACCATGGCTGCCAGTACATCATCAACGGAGCGTTGGTCGCGGAGATATCCAAATTACCCTACGAAGTGTGCCGTCATCGGGGACTCAATCATGCGATACGTCCACACGCACTTCAGCCCGAACGGCTCAAAGAGGCCGTGCTTCATCTCTTATGGCGGTGCTATGTTTTCATATATTCCAGCACTGCTTGAGTACTTATCTTACCGGGTGGACACGTTGTTTCTGCATGTGGGCACCACGGACATCCTGAAGACTAGCTCTTCAAGATCACTGGATTCGTTGAGGGAGGCATTGAAACGAATGAGGCAGATGCGCCCGAACATCAAGACACTGCATCTTAGTCTGCCACTACCTCGTGCAACCAATCGCCGACGGCGGGACTTGAACTGGCAATCAATGAATCGGTTTAATATGAATGTAGCGAAACAGGAAGACGGGACGGCGGCCAACGTGATCCTGTCGTTCTCTCGCCACTTTATTCCACCCCTCAAATGGAGCCGCGGTGGCTGTCCACGTCCGACACACCAAGTGCGCTAGCTTGTTCTGATCCTCGCGCAGCTGGAGCCAGCATCAGCTGCGCGAGAGGCGTGGCGCGGTGATTGAGAAATTATGATAGTGATGATGGCACTACAACACAAACCCAAAAGTTGGTGGGATGAGGAAGTTAAGAGAGCCATAGCAAAACGTCAGGAAGCCTCCAGGGAACAAGGACATGCTAAGCAGCGGGGTGAACCGACAGATGATGTTGAAAGAAATCGGAAAACCATTCTAAGCTGTAGAAGGGATGCATCTCTTCTGATCAATAAAAAGATTAGAAGAAAGGGAGCTCAGTGGCTCGCAGAAGTACATAAAAAAGATAGAAAGGCAGCTGCGAAATTTTGGAACCATCTAAACTCCCTAAGAAACGAGACGAGCCTAGAGCAGAGGTTTATAACTACAGCCCAAGGTGCTACGCTAGAAGGGGACGAAGCTATTGAATATATAGAAACAATGGTGACAGAAAAATTTCAACAAAGAATTAAGTGCTTTATGCACCACAATAGACAAGGACGAACCAAGTGAGTGGTGCAATTGCTCCATTTTCACAACGTGAGTGGGAAAGGGCTGAGAAAAGGGTTTTTAGTAGTACATCAACAGGTCCAGATGGCATTCCAATTATGCTGATAAAGACATTAGGTCCGAAGTTTAAGCAGGCTTTGAGAGAGGCAGTGAGCAAACTAATAATTGATGGTGAACTTCCCAATGGATGGAAACTTAGCAGGATAAGCATGATCTATAAAAGAGAGGGGGACAAAGCTGACATAAACGACTACCATCCCATAACAGTTACATCAGTGGTCTACAGGCTGGCGATGCAGATTATAAAGGAAAGACTGCAGGCATGGATAGAGGATGAGGGGGCGCTGGGGGAACTGCAAAATGGGTTTCGGAAACACAGGAGGCTGGAAGACAATCTGTTCTCACTCACGCAGTGCATAGAAATAGCAGAAAAGGAACACAGGCCCCTGTGGCTAGCATTTTTGGATATCAAGGGAGCGTACGATCGCGTGGTTCAAGAGGAAATGGGGGGAATACTGGACGCACTAGGCGTGGAACATGTAGTCACTAATCTTTTAAAGATTATCTATAAAGGTAACAAGGTAGTTATAAAGTGAGAAAACAGGTACCAAGCCTGCAGAGGTAAAACGGGGACTTAGGCAGGGTTGCCCCCTGTCACCCTTATTATTCATGATGTACCTACAAGGATTAGAGGCAAAATTAGAGGAAAGTGGACTGGGCTTCAACCTCTCTTTAGTCAAACAAGGAAAACTTATTGATCAGGCACTACCAGCATTAATGTACGCAGATGATATAGTGCTAATAGCCAACAACAAGGAAGATTTGCAGAGACTGATGGACATCTGTGGTAATGAGGGAGATAGGTTAGATTTCAGATTCAGTAAGAAAAAAATCAGCAGTCATGATTTTCAATGATAACGAAGGTAGTGAGCTTAGAATACAGGAGGTCACGCTAGAGATAACAGATAAATACAAATATCTTGGCGTGTGGATCAGCAATGGGACCGAGTACCTCAGGGAGCACGAAATATACGTGACGACTAAAGGTAACAGGAATGCAGCAGTGAGGAAAAATAGGGCACTGTGGAATTACAATAGGTATGATGTTGTGAGAGGAATATGGAAAGGGGTCATGGTTCCTGGGCTGGCGTTCGGCAATGCGGTCTTGTGCATGAGATCAGAAGTTCAAGCAAGATTAGAAATTAAGCAACGTGGATTAGGTAGGCTTGCTTTAGGAGCTCACGGGAATACACCAAATCAGGGAGTACAAGGTGATATGGGATGGACATCATTTGAGGGCAGGGAAGCTAGCAGCAAGATAAAATTTGAGAAGCGATTGAGAGAAATGGGGGAAGGGCGTTGGGCTAGGATGGTTTTCAGCTACTTGTACTTGAAGAATCTCGATACAAAATGGAGGAAGTGAACTAGGAAGTTGACTGGTAAATACTTAGAAAACAGCAGGTGGCCAAACCAAAAAGAACTATCGGTTAAGAAGAAAGTGAAGGAAACGGAGACTGACATGGGGAGAATGGGCATCATTAAGAAGTCCGCACTAGAGATCTATCGATTTTTTAAGCAGGAAATTGCCAAGGAAAGGATCTATGATAATACTCGGGGTAGTTCTCTACTGTTTGAGGCCCGGACGGGAGTACTGTGAACCAAGACATATCGGGCCAAATACGAAGGGGTAGACACAGTATGCAGTGCGTGTGGAGAGGAAGAAGAAACTGCCGAACACTTGATAATGTTCTGTAAAGGGCTTCACCCTATGGTTCAGGATGATGGCGCAGAGTTTTTCAAAGCACTGGGGTTTAGGGACCAGGAGGGCAAAATAAACTTTAAGCGGGTAGACTTAACTAGAAGGAGGTTATCTGATTGGTGGCTAAAGTAAAGGCACAAGTGAAAATTAAACCCTTCACTGCAAAGTACGAATCCTCAAACTCGCTTTTTAAAGGGAAAAAAATAAATCTAGTTTTTGGTTCATTAAGTATTACGGCTTGGTGGCGCTAGCCACCGCCCGATCTAAAGGGTACAGCCATATTCATCCATCCATCCATGTAAATACTTGACTGGTAAATTGACCGGTAAAAACTTGGAAAACAGCAGGGGGCGAAACCAAAAAGAATTATCGGTTAAGAAGAAGGTGAAGGATGCTGAGACCAATGAGTGGAGAATTGGCATGATTAAGAAGTCCGCACTAGAGATCTATCAAACTTTTAAGCAGGAAATAGCCAAGGAAAGGATCTATGATAATACTCAGGGTAGTTCTCTACTGTTTGAGGCCAGGACGGGAGTGTTGCGAACAAAGACTTATCGGGCAAATACGAAGGGGTAGACATGGTGTGCAGTGCGTGTGGAGAGGAAGAAGAAAGTGCTGAACACTTGATAATGTTCTGTAAAAGGCTTCACCCTGTAGTTCAGGTAGATGGCGCAGAGTTTTTCAAGGCACTGGGGTTTAGGGACAGTGAGGGCAAAATAGACTTTAAGAGGGTAGATTTAACTAGAAGGAGGTTATCTGAATGGTGGCTAAAGTCAAGGCACGAGTGAAAATGGAACCTTTCGCTGCAAAGTACGAATCCTCAACCTCGCTTTTAAGGAAAAAAATAAATCTAGTTTTTGGTTCATTAAGTATTACGGCTTAATGGTGCTAGCCACTGCCCGAACTAACGGGTACAGCCAAATCCATCCATCCATCCATTAATCCATCCATCCATTCATCCATATAGCGAGCATTCATGTGCGCGCGTCTCCGTTTTTTAGGGTGGTGACAACTCCGATCATGGTTGCTTACAACTGGCTAAAACAGCCCTTATACTTGACGGGCCGCCATGTTGGTTCTGAGTGGTCGCTTATTTACATTGACGGCAGCGTGGGTTTCAACGAGAAGAGGTTTTTTTTGTATAGCAAGTGCTGAAGGCTGAAAAGTTGTTTTCTGAAGTTAGCCGTGATTTGGTAGAACAGGAAAGACATGTTCGTGACTCAACTTTGTATAAAATACTGTTAAAACAGTTCTCTCCCACTTGGTAGACCCACCGCATTGGCGAAGTGAGGTTATTTAGGGAGCCTATATTTGCGAGGGGGAGAACCTTGATGTCACCATGAATGGACTTCAATGTCTGTGCGCCATTCATGAAGCGCATTCACCTTAGCACTGAAAATGCATCAAAGGCCTTTTAGTGCAAGGCTCGAAACCGTGCTGTTTATATGATGGAACTCGTAACAACAGGGAAGGCAGATCAAACAACTGGGTAGCTCACGATGTTTTCTTTAAACCGAATAGCTCAGCTAGCCTGTTTCTCGTACCCTAAACATTGCGTTTCTCCGTAATAGATTTTCCTACAGCAAGTTTAGTTCCTGAGAACAAATCTGTACAAAGACTGCTTAAAGATCTTACAAGCTGTAAGAATTGCCCGAAAAAGTGGGGCATTCAATCATATTACACCACCCTCACCCTATGCCCACAAGCCTGTATATTAGGCTAGAAGAAAAGCAAAGGGGAGCAACGAGGGACAAATCAAGTTTTTCCAGGTAAGATTTTATTGCAAACAGCATCCAAACGGCATCTGGCCTTGTGTCTTCAAACCATCCTGCCTCCTTTGCTAGAAGCTTGTGTCCTCGCAGTGGGCCTAGAGTAATGCAATAAGACAAAAAATCATACATGGCTCCGACCACATATCCGGAGTCCATACACATTTTCTCTACAAGCACTAAATAAAAGCGGAGTTTACGACATCAAATCATCTGTGTCTGGTTATGAAACAAAAGGACGACACAAATAACGATGCAGCACATAGGGCCTATTTGAGTTATGGGCTGACGACCGACTTGCTTAGTGCACATATACTGCTCCGTTCAGGACCGACAGATAGACAGAAGGATGGACGGACACGAACAGTAAATCTGTTGCATTCTATGTCAATAAAGAGAAGTCCTGTTTGCAATTATTGAGTGAGTTTCAGTGTGGTTGCGCGTGTCATTGAAGCAAAGAACGAATACCCCATGGCAAGCCACACAAAACGTTAGTTGCGTTGCAACTGTGCAAGACAAGGGCCTACAGGGAACGCGTTCATCGGCTCGTCTGTCTACCTCTCCAAATGCCTTTCCTCAGCAACCGAGGTATATTTGCAGGAATGCGAACATCTGCCTAAAAAGAAAAAAAGCGAACGGGAGCGTCTGTAGGTGGTTTACGGGCCTGGCGTTTTCCGCGATAAATACAGTGACGGCTTCGGAAACCGACTAAATGCAGGTAGTGAATGCATGCAGGACCACACATTCGATTAGTCATATCATTCGATTGAGGAACTGCGCTTCGACAACAAGGATAAACAAGCATACTCAACCAGCTTCCGCTCGCACAGTGTAGCCGAACGAAGCCTAATTCATTATTATACTGTGCACGTTGTCGTGCTTACTTTGCTCAAACTGCTTTTCGTTACTGGCTAATTCAGCCATTTCACGAAATGCGCGGTGGTATACTCAACCCACTCGCAATACAACGCATTATCACCTCACAAACACGGCGAGAAGTAGTCGCCTCCAAGCATTCTCACTTCAAATGTGTAGCCCAGCGTTTCCGTTGGTTAGAGCAAATCGGAAAGCGGGAAGGTCTCCAGATGGTTTTGCATTGTGGCACACAGCACCCTGGCATATAGACTTCAAAGTTCTTTTATGTGTGGTTAGCATGAGGATGGTGACGTATCGGAAGCTACGTCTATGGGGTAATCAAACGCAGTTCATACCGCACCTTGCACACCCGCGCCAACATGCAGCTCGTGCAGTGTGACGGAGCAGGAACGCCTGGACGCAAGAACTAACATGGCGCCTGTTGCCACGGAAACCGGGACTGGCAACATTGTGTTTTAGGGGGTGGCGGCAGTGGGCTGGGCAGCGGCAGTGCCGGCAGTATGCCTAAACGCTTCGTTTTTATTCTGCAGGTTTTCAGATTCCTGACGACTCTGGATCAACACTCCTGTGTAACAACCTGCTTGGAGCATGTGCCGACCACCGCTGCGTTATCGATCTTTGGGAACTTCACGCCCAGCATCAACCGTTACCATATGGACTCCTCTGTCACGCGCGCGTGTGCCTTTCGTGGCGTGCCCTGCAGCTGTTTGACCGGAGTGCTACATGCGCAAGACCACCTCGACCAGCCAATCATCGACTGTCATCATTCTGTTACGTCATCAAAGAAAAGTATAAAACCCCTGGACCTGGTCTCTGTCGTCAGTGGGTTGGGCAGCGGCAGTGCCGGCAGTATGCCTAACCGCTTCGTTTTTATTCTGCAGGTATGTCATCTTGATCTTACTAAGTGTTTTCGCTCTGACGATCGGTGTTTGCTGCTGCTGCCCTGCCCACACAATTTTGTCAGTGTTTGTTCTCATGCCGTATATAGTTTACGTCGCCTTCTCTTGAGTGGCGATGTTGAACTAAATCCCGCCCCCCCTAAACCTTCTACCGCTAAAGGAAGCAGTAATGATGGGAATGCTCTGGGGCCCACGACACGTTCTAAGAATGGGGCAGGCACTGTTTTGATGGATGGTAACTCGTCTGTGGAGCAACTCCTTTCTAAAATCCTCGACGGTCAAAGTCAAATGGCCAAAGATATCCTTGACATCAAAAAATTGCCCGCAGCTTCCCTCGGGGGAACACTGAGGAGGATGCGGAGCATATAATTGGTTAACGGGGTGTTAAAGTGCGACTTACTTGGGTCGATGGCTAAATTGGTTAACGTGGTTGTGAAATGGGGTGTTAAATTGCGACTTACTTGGGTCGATGGCTAAATTGGTTAACGTGGTTGTAGGAGGGGGTGTTAAATGAGTGAACACGTACACACGTATGCGAAAGGGCGGCGCTGGTCGAAGGGACGTCGATCATTGTGTTTGTGGATTCGTTGGAATGCATTTCACCGCGACCTTGGACGTCGACGCGCCGTACAAACCAACCGACGAGCGGCAACTGAGCGAGCGAGCGCCGACCTTGAGTATATATACAGCGCGACGGCGCATGCACTGTCAGCTGTTGAATGTTCTCGAAGCGCGACGCCACATGCGCGTCCACTGGAGAATCAGGAGAATTGTAGATGTCGAACGCGGTGTGTAGAGGAGGAAGGGTGCACAGATGGTGGAGGAGTGAAGCGCGCGCGGTGTGTAGAGGAGGAAGGGATGCACAGATGGTGGAAGAAGGAGGAGGAAGCTTGCGGACGGCGCCGCACTACAAGCCTCGAGTATTAGATGCTCCGCATCTAAAATTTTCGCCATACCGTCAACGCTAGATTGGATTCTCTGGATTCGCGTGTTTCGGCCCTTGAGTCTTCCCATGCCGTCTCAGCACCGCCTGTTTCATCGGTACCATTTAACAGTGAATTTGCGGCTTTGTCACAGACGGTTAATGAACTGAGATTAAAAAATGATCTTGAAAATTGCATGAGACGCAACAACTTAATCTTGCATGGTTTGAAAGAAGAGGACGACGAAAATAGTGACACTCTCCGGGCTAGGGTATCACAAGTATTCAGTGATACCTTGCTCATAGACTGTCCTCCCATTGAACGTTGTCATAGGCTAGGGCGGTCCCGAGTCAACCATGTTCGGCCCATCATTGTGAGGCTTCTATACTTCAGCGATAAAATAAAAGTAATGAAGAACGTCTCAAAGTTCAAAGGATCCGACTGCTACGTTACGGAAGATTATTCCCAAAGTGTGCGCTCTGTTCGGAAAAAGCTCTGGGGTGCTTCTGCTTGATTTCGTGTCAGCGGGTCTAAAGTACGTTTGTGCTTCAATAAACTTTTTATTGATGACATTCAGTATACCTTAGATGCAACTTCTAACAACGTTGGTAAAGTACCCTCCCGTAGATCTTCACGTCACCCTGCTCCCACCGCTGAATCTTCATCTGCTCCCTGACTACCCCAATATCCATGTAATGACCTAATAATTTTGAATGTCAATGCAAGAAGCCTACTGAATAAATTTCCTAGCTTTGTCTCTCTGGTATCCACGTTTTCCTCGCACATAGTAGGTGTAACTGAATCTTGGCTACATGAAGGCGTTTACGACTCTGAGATAACTCCACCCGGGTACGCCCTAGTTCGTTGTGATCGACGGAGCGGCAAAGGCGGGGGAGTTGCTTTACTCTTTCGGTCGGACTTGACATTCTCTGTTTTGCCTGTGCCTCTAGATGTTGAATCGGCATGGTGCAAGCTTTACTTAAACAAGCATCATCTCATGGTTGGTGTCTGCTACCGCCCACCTGGCACCTCCGTCGATCATATACGCAATCTCAATAGTTATATTTATAACCACAATATTGGTTCATCTAATATTATCTGTATGAGTGATTTCAGTGCACCCGGAATTCGTTGGCCTTCTCTGACACCTTTCGGTCGAGAACCTGGCCTCGGCCGAGAGCTAATCAATTTTTCGTTGTCGCATGACTTGGTGCAGTTGGTTAGTGATGCAACTCGACTGGACGCACTTCTCGACCTAATGTTTGTAAGCTCTAACATTGCGGAAGCTGAATTTATATGTGAAACTACCGAGGGTATATCGGATCATAAGGCGATCATCGTGACCCTGTCTTATCCTGTGTTTAAAATTTTGTATTCGTTCGAAACATTCCCGGATTTTAATCGTGCTAACGATACTTCGATCTTGGATGGCCTTGCTGATGCTTTTACTCTGTTTGAATCTATGAGCAGCAACTGTGACGTAAATACTCTTGTGTCGTACTTTGAAAACATTGTAAAATCGTGCATTCATCGCTTTGTTCCAATAAAAACTAAAAAACGAATAAGAAACTTCCTAGGATGAATAGAGATATTCTTCTCCTATCACGTCGTGTATGCAGGCTGAGGCGTAGAATAAACCTTGATATACCTAATAGCACGAATGAGTTCCTGAAAGCTAAAAAATAGCTTGCCGCAATGATGGCTTCTGCTAAGGATTTTTTTTTTGACACACAATTACACTCTTTACTCAAAAATAATCCTCGCAAATTCTGGACATCAGTTCTGCCTAGTAGCTGCTCTTCCTTCTCATTCTTGATTAACCGTGAAACTATTACTGATGACCAGAAAATCTCCCATGCGTTTAATACTTACTTCCACTCTGTATTTTCCGTCGATAATCATGTTGCCCCTGCCTTTAACTCCCCTTCCGATATAGGCTCAATTACTGATGTAACTATCAGTCATGTCGGTGTGTTGAATTTTATTCTGAATCTACACGCAAAAAAGGGAGACGGTCCCGATGGTATTCCAAACTCTTTTTTAATTCGGTATGCGTTATAGACATCTCGTTACCTTACCATCGTATTTCAGAAGTGTTTATCCTCGGGTGTTTTTTCTAGTGCCTGGAAACTGGCCAAGGTTCGGTCCATTTATGAGTCTGGTGATAAGCAGCTTTTGCCAAACTATCGTCCCATCTCGCTGACACCACGTTCTGGCAAGCTGTTGGAGCACATCATTTATAAACATATAATCGACTTTCTTGAGACTAACAACGTCTTACCTAATCTTCAGCATGGCTTTCGTATGGAATTCAGCACTTTAACCCAATAGACAGAATTTACCCATGACATTTCTGCAAGTCTTGACTGCGGCCACCAGGTCTACATAATATTCATTGATTTCGCAAAAGCTTTCGACACTGTTTCGCATTCTAAGTTGCTCAAAAAACTCAGTGTCATCCTAAAAAAGCCCAGTCTAGTAGACCTAATTGCCAATTTTCTGTTTAATTGCTCCCAATACGTTAGCTTTAACTCTGACAAATCATCTCAAATCAAAGTCACATCAGGGGTACCACAAGGGTCCGTTCTTGGTCCTTTATTATTTTTGATTTTTATTAATGACTTACCACAATCTATTACCTGTAAATCCCGTCTCTACGCCGATTACTGCGTTCTATATAACACCAATAACTCCGTTCAAGATCACTATCTTCTCAATGATTCGTTTACTTCCTTTTGCTCTTGGTGTGACACATGGCAAATGAATATCAATTTCCGTAAAACTGTCTCGATGTCGTTCCCTACCAAAACGCAGACTTCCGTTTTCAACTACTCTTTCAATGACCTAATGCTCCAAAGGGTTTCAGATTATAAATACCTTGGTGTGATTTTCACCACTAACCTCTCCTGGTCTAAACATACCAATTCAGTCTGCACCAAATCTCTTAAAAAACTAGGCTACCTAAGACGTACCCTCAGAACTTCCCCACATGAAACTAAATTACTAATGTACAAAACACTAATTCGTCCAGTTCTTGACTATGCCTCTATCGTTTGGTGTCCGTACAAAAAAGAGAAATAAAACAAATTGAATCTGTGCAAAAAAAGCAATTCGTTTCATTTTTCGACGCTATGACCCCCATTTTTCGCCTACATCCGCCATTACTACTTTAAATCTAACCTCACTTTCTACTCGACGCGATATCGAGTCACTCAAATTCTTGCATGCCATCGTTCACTCAGTTAACCGTCTCTCCGATAACAGCTATCTTACGTATGCTATGCCAACCGTTACTCAAAAGAATCATGCCCTAAACCTCGCCCCTTTTCACGCACACACCAATCTATTCAAATTTAGCTTTTTTCCCAGAACGATAGAACAATGAAATTTACTGCCGGGTGAGAAGCAGTGGATCGATAAATCAATTCCTGCCTTCTCTTGGAAGTCGCATCTAACCAATAGTTTCTTGCTTCGTTCTGGTAATATGTACGCCCCGCAGTGCCCATTCATTGGATGTTTATTTTTTGTACTGAATGGAATTGCCATGTATATATTGTATTTTGTTCGTGTGTTATATTGTACTGGGTTCTCGGAAGTGGTATTTTTGTATATCACTGCTCTGTGTTTTTTCACCCACTCCTGCTATAGCCCTTAATGGGCTGCAGTATGTGAATAACAAAAAAGGCTGACACCGCCCTAAAACAAGGAGACGCGCGCACATGAAGGCTCCCTAGAAGTATATACAAACTGCAGTTCAGCGAGGATATTTTTGGTGCTGCTGTATCGCTACTCTCCGTAAAGCCCCTTAATCTTAGGATCAAGGGGGTTTAACTTTACGATTGCCTTCTAGGTGGGATGTGCCTAGGTGCGCGGGAAAGCAGGGCCTCCCTCAGTCTCCTGGATCGTCGCCGTACGTGTCGCATCGTTGGTGGGGCGTAGACGAAGCAGAGCGGCGGGCACGGAGGGCCGTTGCTCTCGTGCTTGTCACCAGACAGACAGACTGAGAGACAGACAGACAGACAGACAGACAGACAGACAGACAGACAGACGAAAAACAGACACACGAGCAGATTCACGAAAGCACGGATGGATGGACGCTTCACCCCACTCGTCATTATTCACTCCATGGATATGCTGGGATTTTGTTGGCTTTCGACATATTGACCTGACGCTTTTTACAATAATACAGTCTGAAACAGGGCAATGAATGCATTCAGAAAAGATCTAGGCGTCTTCGGGACAGTATTTCATAAAAGACGGTTGCCCTTACCAAAATAAGTCCCCATAACGTAAAGTTTCACTGCGTTCACTTATAGACAGGTCCGCCACAGCACTGGCACGTGCAATAAGGCTGTATTGAAAAAGAAAGATGTTTTCAACTGTTTCTGCACGCAGTTCAATCCACTAATGGTCACGTCTTCTTGATGCACTTTCTGGGAGCACTGTCTCACCAGCACCACAGAGTTTTCAGCGGAACGGCTCAGTGCTCTCCCATAGTTGAGTACGAAGTACTAGAAATCGTTAAACATTTAGTCTAAACAGCAGTCGGTTAACAGCCCTACCTTAGGAAAAAGGGCTTTGTCCACAGTGGTGGGCACTTCGACCGCGGCGCCCCGCCAAGGTGGTCTAGCAGCTAAGGTACTCGGCTGCTGACCCGCAGATCGCGGTATCGAATCCCGGCTGCGGTGGCTGCATTTAAGATGGAGGCGGAAATATAGGCCCGTGTGGTCAGATTTGGTACACAACCCAGCAGACCATCTCACAAATCAGCGTCCAGATTTAAGCGTTGTACAGACGGGCATCGACATTTCATTCGAATCCTCTGATGCCAATTACCCTTCAGAGTTGTCAAATATATGAGATATAGAAACGTTCTAGCCTTTCTTTCCAAGACTTGGTGTTCAGTCCTACTCACCTCCCTCTGCTACCACTCTGACCTTCTTGGGTGTCCAGGACCTTGTGAGGATTTATTTGCTAGACTGTGGTCCATTAGCTAAGCCGTGTTCGAGATCCCAACTGTGCACACTTAAAACACAGCAAAAAAATGGCTGTGGCTTGAAATCGTTATGCTTGGGTGTGCGTAGCGAGTGGTACGGTAAATCGTATTGTTTAGCTTGGTTCTCCTAATGGTTACGCTTCTCGAGGCATACGGCTCGTTTAACTCCACTTCCTCAGTTCACTGCCTCCTCTTGATTTCGTTCCGACGACGAAGCCTGGCTTCTTTTAGTCTTTCCGACTCACTTATCGTATCTGCTGATGAATCGCACCAAGTCACCTCTTCTGTATATATACGACTGTCACAAGTCCCGTTAATTAGGGAGGCGATCGCCGGGCTAATTCCAGGTGTCGGAGTACCGAGCCCCCGAACTGCACCACGAAAGCAGAGACAATTTAGAAGGGGTCTTATTTGGCGCGCCAGCGCACGCCGGCTGTGGCCCAAAGAACGAATAAGAGCTGAGAGTTCATAAACAAAACAAAATTATATTCTCGAATATGGCAGATCAGACGATACACAAATATGTACACTCAACAATAGTTGCATACGATATGTCAATAATCAAACAACGTACTACATAGTACGATCAGATACACTCGAAACAACGGACTCAAACAACAATACGCGCTACAAGGCAACCATATGCATCGAACAACCAAGACACCTAAAGACTACAGACTTCGAAAACTTTTTCAGTCCAAAGTCCTTGTAACAAAGTCTGAATGATACTTTTCCAAGAATCACTCGATCAAAGACCAATGCTGTTGTCGTTCTGCTTCCCCCAAAGTTTCTCTTCCAGGAAACCTCGAGTCTTCAGTTGGCCGCTCTCCAAACACCAAACTTCTTCACCGGTAACACGTAGGCTTCCCACTCACAGCTGCTGCAACGCGTCTTCGCTGGCTGGCGGTATACACACTCTTCTGCTTGTGGCACGAGTCTTCACCCCTCAGGTGGAAATCCTCTTCATTACCTGCTTTGTCACTGAGGACAGACGCCTTCGCCGACAAGGCGGAACACCCTATGCCCCCTGGCGCAAACTTTTTTCTTCTCCTGTTTTCCCTTCTTCGCTGCTTGCTTAAATACCTTTCGCACAAGATTCCAAAAAGTTCTCATCGTTTCGTTGGCACGATGCACAGCGAAGGCTGGGGAAAAAGCGAGACGTTTCGAGGGCCGTCCACGACACGTGACGCCAATCTGCATCATCACACCCCTTTCCTTCGAGAACCTTCCAGGGCTTGCTCGGCCGCCGATGTGAGAAGGTTGGTCGGCGAAACCACGCTTCCAAGAGTGAGATGAGAGACGACGTGCCCGGGGAGTCTTTGGATGCTTGTTTTCTTTATTGTTGACCTTGAGGCTTCTCTCTGCGCTTGGTCGCCAAAATTCAGCGGTGCGCCTTTTTTTAGCACTCGTTTGTGCCAACGACGCAACGCCGCTGCAGCCTCTGCTGTTGCAATGCAGTTTTACCGGCTCCTTCCCTGCGCTTTGACAGATGGCGTAGTGAGCTGCGCTGCCGGCTGCGGTGGTCGATGGGTGCTGGCTCAGCTTGCGGTGTGGCGAACGGTCACAGTGAAGTGGCTAGAATATGGCCAAAAATCTCTCGCAACAAACAGTTGTTTTTACACCCAACGAACCATGGTGCGCTGGCCCTTCTTTTATGAAAGACAGTCGAGTTTCCGATAAAACTACTGGTGTATTTCTTGGCTATTGAAATTATTGTATACTAGCTTTGTCGATACAACAAAAAACATCAGTTTTGACTAAGCAGTGACGTCAGAATAACTGACTAAATTTACAAGGATATGTTCAAGTTTCTGACGTACCACCAGTGACACCAACGTGAGTGTCTACTGAAAATTCGACAATCTAAAACACTCCCGAAGTGCTTGGCGTCATAAAATTATTACACGGTATTGAAACCGTTTGAATTGTTCTTTATCCCGACGGGGATGGCTTCCTGCTCTTCTACACTAGAAAACCACGTACTCTAAATTGTTTAACACTTTTCCTATACACAGTTCCACAATTTCGTAGCATAAGCTATGCGGACCGAGTTTCAGCAGTTCTGCACAAGAGCGACAAGCAGTGACGTCACACGGCACACAGCTAGCGTTCCGGAGAAGGCCTCGAAGTAGCTCCTGAAGGGGCGCGCCATTAGTGGGCTGGCGCTTAACTCACGTGAGATTGTTCGCTCACTAATCCATTCGTCCATCCATCCACCCATCCGTCCGTTCATGTGTGTTCATCCGTCCGTCGCCTATAGCTTCCGTTGCGTATGGGAAGCTAGCACTGTCCAGGTGGCGTGCCTACCCTTCATTCATATTTGCCTAAAATTTACGTGATGCGTTGACCTGGCGAGCTGGTTGAGAACCAGTTATTAGAACACAGCCGCCGCGATGTGTACTATATACGGGCACATTTTAACGTGCCTTCGTACACATCGCGCGCGCTTAAACTCATGGTGAACGCCATGCGGCTCTACCTCAGGCTTTTCCCGATGTGCGTCGTGTTGTGGATACTTTGGAACTTGCAATACCTGCGAAGACTTCGCTGAAAACTTCAACGAACTTCACTTCGCTGAAAACTTCAACGCAGTGGGCGATCAGCAACGCCAGTGATTATTCTCCGCTATGTATTCATTGATGCGGTGTGTGCGTTCAGATACTTAGGCGAGACTGTGTTGTCGAAAGGACAGACGCTGTCCGCTGAGACGTACGTCTATGACACGGAAGACAGAGTGTGACCTTCCGACGTAGTTCCAAGCATTGTACGGCGTAAACTTACAGGTATGTGTGTAGTGCTTGCGAAGCTCGACGTAGTGTGCCGGTGGCTCATTATGCGCCCGTTTTGAAGTAAAATTTGTAGTTTCTCTGGCAGCGTAGAGGTAGCATTCAGCACAGTGACCATTGTTTTGAGCGATAACATCCCACTTGCGTAGTTGGTAGCCGCAGCTCTTGCACTATATATTACAGAAAACGTTTCGCTACGCTCTTTCCATTATGGTGTGCTCAATGGCTAGCGTGAACTCCCAAAATATTTGTATCACAGTCTTTTTTATAAACTTTCAAGGCAGACGGTGAGTCGCGAAAGGAACCTCTAAGGCAAATTTTACATGAAAGGCCAATGTAAAGCGAAGATTAGCTGTGTTAGCGGAAATGCAAGTGTGACGCAGTGGTCGTGCTTTAACGAAGTCGACTAGCCGTCGTCTTCAGACGCTTCGCAAGCTTACTGTCGGCCGTCGTCTAAGCATGATACCTAAATAAATGCCTTTCAATGACCTGCTGGTAACTGCTCTTCTGGTGGTTACTCGGTTGACATGCATTGTGTTGTAACATGCATAAATAATCATGGTTTTAAATGCGTAGCATTTCTTAGCGAACTTCGGCAACTTTTAGTTTATCTATCTATCTATTTATCTATCTATCTAGCCCCCTATGACCTTTAGCTCTCATGGCCGTTCCGCTAATGGTATCGATAGCGAACTTGGTATAGCATAACATGACTGTATGACGAGCATATTTGACTAGTCGTAACATGAAAACTATGACACATATGTCTTCAATGTCATGATTTGAATTTCATGGTACTGCTGCTCTTGCAGTGGCTTCGTTCACATGACATGCTGCAAAACTGGTATGGTATGACATGATTGCATGGTGTTATGCTTGCGAGTCCACAGCGAACGTCCATGCCTCAGAAAAAGGCAATCTGTGTCAAGGCCAGCCCGCGAGCCCGCCTGACACGAACAACTCAACGGCGTCATCACGGTGCGGTGCCTCTCTGCCGCGCACGCACAGTGAGCCATCTCAGCCAGCGAGCCCGTCGAGCAAGCAATCGGCGCCTACCTGTCTGGCGAGTCTGACGCAATGCGTGGCGACGTCACTCGTCCTTGGGTGCAGTCACGTGCACCGCAGCGGCTCCAGGTTTGATGAGAATGACGCGGTCCAGCGGCGACCCCATTGGAGGATTCCGACCTCATGACCAGCGGCACTTCTGATTGGACATTTGGTTACTCAAAGAATTCACCCGGTGCATATAAAAGAAGCTGTGCGGTGGGTCGCGAGCAGCAGACCTATGTGTTAGAGAGGAGAGCTCGGCTCTTCGGGTCTCTAAGTTGTCGGGCCCAGTGCCGAATTTGTAACGCCTCTGTATATATGCTGTACATAAACCTTGTTTAACTCACCGTCGTCTCGTCCGCATGTCTATCAGCTCTGCGCAGAAGCAGTCGCGAGCTGAAAAACCTACGCTACTAAACGGCTGGTGACCTTCCCGGATGAGTTCGAAGCAGTGGTGCCTTCGGGACCGTGTTGGCGTCGCCGTCTTTCGAAACAGTGGTTGAAGCGGTGAGATTCATGGCGCCTTTCGTAACGTCGTTGGAGGCGCGCTTTGCAACAGTGGTGGCAGCAGTGGGATTTCGTGGCGCCCTTTGTAACGTCGTCGGAGGCACGCTACGTAACAGTGGTTGGCAGCTGCGGGATCGGCCGGCGTCAGTGACATCGATGCGGTGAGTGCCTGATGTTTTCCCCTCAGTTCACCAGATTACTCTAGCTCAGGTTATAGTGGTTTAAAGAAGGGCTGTGTGAAGCATGAGAGTGAGCTTTGATCGTTTCAAGCAAAGTCGAAGTGCTTTGAAACCAAAGTTAACGCGGAGGGGGTAAACACGGGAGTGTTAAAAATTGCTTCCGCGTCTTGCTAGTAGGCTTATAGTGGGTACGGCAAGTAGATTCTTAACAAGGGCAAACAGCAAGAGGCTAGTGTGAACGATGGAGAACCTTAAAGTGAAGAAACTCATCGAAATTTGTGAGGAGCTCGGCATTTCTTTGGGCTGTGCGAAACGAACGCAAGCGATCCTTGAGATCATGAAGAATGTAGGAGTGTCGGCTAAGGAAGTCGATGAGGCCTGGGAGGATATCAAAGCACGCCGCGAGGAGGCTGAAAGGTGAGAAGTAGAAGCTCGCGAACGTCAAGAAGCTGAAAGGCTAGAAGTTCGCAAACGTGAAGAAGCTGAAAGGCGAGAAGTTCGCGAACGTGAAGACGCTGAAAGGCAAGAAGTTCGCGAACGTGAAAAAGCTGAAAGGCGCGAACGTCGCGAGCCCGAGGAGGCCGAGAGACAGGTACGCATCGAGTTGAAACGAATAGACTTGGCAATTCTACAGTGTTCGCAGGCCCCTAGCGTAGCTTCTCCGACGATTCAGGTCAGCGGTTATAGAATTCGGGACCAACTGCCACCGTTCGTAGTAGGCGAGGACATGGCGAAGTATCTCGTTAAGTTTGAACACGTCTGTGAGCGAAATGCTTTGGAGCAGTCTCTTTGGGCGCAAAACCTGTTAGCTCTTCTTCCCAGTGAAGTGTCCGACGCGATAACTTGCTTGTCGAGGGAAGCGTTTGAGAGCTATGACGAGGTTAAGGAAGTGCTCTTGAGACGTTATAAGTTGTCACCCGAGGCTTTCAGGCAAAGGTTCCGGTATGCTAAAACGGGGAATGAGTCACACGTTGACTTCGCGTTTCGCCTTAAGCCGATTTATTGAATGGCTCAAGGGCGAAGGTGTTTATGACGACCGCGATAAAGTGGTAGAATGCATTGCATTGGAGCAATTCTACCGCTGCATCGAGGAGGATGTCAAGCTTTGGCTGCAAGACGAACTTGGTGAAGTACAGCTAAACAAGGCAGCAGAGTTAGCTCAGGAGTATTACACTCGCCGAAAGTTGCATAGCAGGGCAGTGCGCGTTGAAAACAATGAAAGGAAAGACACTTTTCGAAGAAATCTGATCAACGAAAACCGCGAATCTGCTACAACTGTAGAAAGGAAGGGCACATCGCGATACACTGTAAGCAAAAGTTTGCAACTATCCTGGAATCGGAAAACAAACGGAAGCCGCGAATCTGCTACAACTGCAAAAATGAAGGGCACATCGCCATAAACTGTACGCAAAAGTTTGCTTTTGCAATGATTCGAGAATCGAAAATGAACATGCGGTTGTTATAGTCGTATACCCAAGAAATTAGTGTGAATGGGAAAACGTGTCGACCACTTCGTGACTCAGCGGCAACCATTGACGTTGTCCATCCTTCATTTGTGTCGCCGGATGACTTTACAGGAGAATGCGCGTGGATCAGGCAAGCCGCCGAGGAGCAGACTGCTTGCTTACCAATCGCTACGGTTGTCATAGAAGGCGCGTTCGGTAAGCTTCGCACCGAAGCGGCTGTGTCTGTCGCTCATCTCGATAGTTTTCCTCGTATTTTTTCTAACTACTCAGAGCAGCTTCTCAAAGAGCAGGGGAAATCGTTCTTCCCCAACTTAGCGTACATGGCCCTCACGCGATCGCAAGCGCGGAAGCTTTCGCGGGAGCTTGATCTTGTTCAATGCGGTGAAACAAGTTCAAAAGCAGCAGATCTGTGTGACCTTCGCGGCGAGTCGACGGAACCTCAGACACGAAATTCTCCGTGTTAGTCATTTGAGCAGTCACTCGAGCGGCCCGTCGCCGACGTGACCGGCGCGTTTTCCGTAACACGGGGAGGCGACATTGCGCCATTGAGTCAGAGCGAAAGGGGTGCAACGCTCTCGCCTGTAGCGGAAAGTTGGTGTGAGCTGTCGAGGGTTGATCTAGAAACGCTCTTTCGAGAGCACCGTGAGGATATCTCGACAAATGCGCTAATAGAAAGCGTAAACATAGAAAAAAAAGAAACAGAATGTTTCTTTTTTTTGAGAAAGCAGGGCTTTTGTATCGGAGCTACACAAATGCACAAGGTCGCAAGTATGAGCAGCTCTTGCTGCCACAAAAGTATCGTCGCCAACTATTGGAACTGGCGCATGAAAACGCGTGGGCCGGGCATCTCGGCATAAAAAAGACCAAGGCTAGAGTATCCCTTTAGTTTTATTGGCCGAAATGCTGGAAGGATATCGAAGACTTTGTACGCTCACGCGACACATGTCAAAAAGCGGGGAAATCCGCGGACAAGTGGAAGCCACCGATGAAGCTTTCTGATATCAATAATTAAGTGAAAATAGGAATGCGGACAAACAAAATTTACCACAGTAACTTGGTGAACCCATACGTTTAACGTCAAGCGGTCGTAAATCTGCTGTTGAATGCTTCAGATGAAGAAGGAGCACACATTTTGTGTCCTAGTGATGTAATCGAAAGGGGATCGGTGGTAATATCGGAGCAGTTGAACCTAGAGCCTAGACTAAGTGAAGTCCAGAAGGAGGACCTGAAAAGGATTGTTTCCGAGTTTGCAGATGTGTTTTCGGACCGTCCCGAAAACATGGTGGTGATCGAGCACAATATCGAGCTAACTTGTGAGGAGCCAATCCCTAGCAAGCCGTATCGTTGTTCCCCTGTGCAACGTCGCAAGTATGAGCAGCTGTTTGTACCGCATAGGTATTGTCGCCTAAAAGTGGCCGGTTACTGAGGTGGAGCATGATGCTCCAACAGCACAACTTTGACGTTCGCTACAAAAAAAAGAAAGCTAATTGCTAATGCAGACGCATCGAGCCATGCGTTTAGTTAGTACCTTCTCCACCTTCCGGTTTCTCGCTGGCGATTAGGTGCAAAATTTTGTCCTCATCACGGCCTTAGCTGAGCGATCTCGTCTAGAATGAGCTCAAGGAGCCAACTTTATTCTATTCTATTTCGTTACGTTGCTGTACGTGTAAAAATTTGAGTTCTCAATTTAAGAGTCTTGTGTCCCACATGTACCTCTTGATGTAGAGGGAACGAAATTTCGATAGACATGTAGCTAGATATAAGTTGTAATATACTTTGGTGTTCTGTCGGGTGACCGAGGGCACTTGCTATGTGTCGTGTGTTGTTAGTTGTCGAAGGGTTCTTGACAAATTGCAGAACCATCGACAAGTGCTGAAACCAAAGATCGTCAGAAGAGACGAGCGAAGCAGGTCGACAAGTTGTGGTGACAAGCCAGTGAGGCTGGGATCCGTCCTCAAGAATTGGATGTGTTCCCGGAACAGAATCTGGAGCTGCATTCTCCCCATGGCCCTGGAGGCGAACCTGGAGGCACCTGGCGAATGAGCGCACTTGACATCCGAGCCACGTGGAAGCCACTCGTCTTTGTCTGGCGGCGGGGTGCCGTTATGCCTGCGAGTCCACAGCGAACGTCCATGCCTCTGAAAAAGGCAATCTGTGTCAAGGCCAGCCTGCGAGCCCGCCTGACGCGAACAACTCAACGGCGTCATCACGCGGCGGTGCCTCTCTGCCGCGCACGCACAGTGAGTCACCTCAGCCAGCGAGCCCGTCGAGCAAGCAATCAGCGCCTACCTGTCTGGCGAGTCTGACGCAATGCGTGGCGACGTCACTCGTCCTTGGGTGCAGCCACGTGCAGCGCAGCGGCTCCAGATTTGATGAGAATGACGTGGCCTAGCGGCGACCCCATTAGAGGATTCCGACCTCACGACCAGCGGTGCTTCTGGTTGGACATTTGGTTACTCAAAGAATTCACCCGGTGCATATAAAAGAAGTCCTGCGGCGGGTCGCGAGCAGCAGACCTATGTGTTAGAGAGGAGAGCTCGGCTCTTCGGTTCTCTAAGCTGTCGGCCTCAGTGCCGAATTTGTAACGCCTCTGTATATATGCTGTACATAAACCTTGTTTAACTCACCGTCGTCTCGTCCGCACGTCTATCAGCTCTGCGCAGAAGCAGTCGCGAGCTGAAAAACCTACGCTACTAAACGGCTGGTGACCTTCCTGGATGAGTTCGAAGCAGTGGTGCCTTCGGGACCGTGTTGGCGTCGCCGTCTTTCGAAACAGTGGTTGCAGCGGTGAGATTCGTGGCGCCCTTCGTAACGTCGTCGGAGGCGCGCTTCGCAACAATGGCGAACACAAGCAACAGGTCATAAAATTAAAGTCTTGCCATGGGTGTCATTAACAACATGACTACATGCCACAATCATGATGCGCTCGCGGCCGTTTCGCTAGCGCCCCATATACTGATTGATTGATATGTGCGGTTTAACGTCCCAAACCACCATATAATTATGAGAGACGCCGTAGTGGAGGGCTCCGGAGATTTCCACCACCCGGGGTTCTTTAGCGTTGTTACGAAGCGCGCCTCTGACGACGTTATGAAGGGCGCCACAAATCTCGCCGCTGACCTCAACTGTTACGAAAGGCGGGGACGCCAACACGATCCCAAAGGCGCCACTGCTCCGATCTCCGCCGAGAGAGAAGTGATTCTTAAAAGAGAAAGGAAGAGAAAAGTGAGCCTCGTTATTGTGTGCTTCAGTGAGCGACACCGCCACAGAAGCTCACGAGGGATGGTGGTGAGGAGGGATAAAAAAGGATAGGAGTAAATATGTAGGAAAGCGGAAGAAGGAGAAGAGAGGAAGAGACGTGAGGTGGTGAGCCAGAGCGAGCGACGACAAACTGAGGGGATAGAAGAGATAGGAAAGATGGGAGCACGGTCACTGGAGTCCGAGGACGGGGCACACCTGCGAGAGCTCTTTTCGGCGTCGGTAGATGGCGTAGAGCAAGTCCAGTAAGTCAGAGCTACACTGTCGTCGAAGGTGGAAGGTCGTCGGCGGCAGGAGGTGACGTAGGGCGAGCCCAGTCGGCCAGAGCCACGCTGACGCCGGAGATCGCAAGCGCGCGGAGCGCGCGAGCGCACAACCGGTCGGCCCGGAATCCAGCAAGCGATTGACACGGTCACCAGCCGTTTGGTAGCGTAGGTTTCTCAGCTCGCGACTGCTTTTGCACAGAGCTGATAGACGAGCGGACGAGACGATGGTGAGCTAAACAAGGTTTATGTACAGCATATATGCATAGGCGTCACGAATTCGGCCCTGGGGCCGACAGCTTAGAGACCCGAAGAGCCGAGCTCTCCTCTCTAACACATAGGTCTACCCTCTCGACGCTTCGCAGGGCTTCTTTTATATGCACCGGGAGGATTCTTTGAGTAACCAAATGTCCAACCAGAAGCGCCGCTGGCCGTGAGGTCAGACTCCTCCGATGCGGTCGCCACTGGGCCGCGTCATTCTCATCGAATCTGGAGCCGCTGCGCTGACGTGGCTGCACCCAAGGACGAGTGACTTCGCCACGCATTGCGTCAGACTCGCCAGACAGGAAGGCGCTGATTGCTTCGACGGGCTTGCTGGCTGAGGTGACTTACTGTGCGTGCGCGGCAGAAAGACACCGCCACGTGATCACGCCGTTGAGTTGTTCGCGTCAGGCGGGCTCGCGTGCTGGCCTTGACGCAGATTGCCTTTTTCAGAGGCATGGACGTTCGCTGTGGACTCGCAGGCATAACAGCGTGCACCCAAATCTGAGCACATGGGCCTAGAACATTTTAGCGTCACATATACCAAATTTGGTACTACGGTACATGAATGGGTGGCGAAGGTATGCGACTTCTGCAAACATAATATTCATGCGATGTGTGTCATGTAACAACATGACCACATGCCACGCTCATGATGCGCTGGCGGCCATTTCGCTAGCTTCTCTTATACGAATTATGATACTACGGAACGTCAGTGGATGACGAAGGTATCAGACTGGTGCAAACGTGATAAAACATGAGATGCGTGTCATGTAACAACGTGACTACATGCCACACCCATGATGCGCTCGCTGCCGATTCGCTAGCTTCACATATGCCGAATTCGGTATTACGTGACCTCAATGGATGACGAAGGTGTGTGACCAGTGCAAACATGATAATCATGAGATGCGCGTCACATGAGAACATGACTACATGCCACACTCAAAGTGCCAATACATCTCGACGTGACCTGGCGCACGTGCGCACCGGCGTTGCCACGCCAGGCACCGGTCTTGCCATATACTCACAGGCGCGCCCACGCGGCGTTGCTTTGACGCATGTGCATTTCAGTGTGTCCGGCATCCCTCCGTCACGAAAAGAGGCAGACGCAGGGCTGTCTGGGTAACATCGGCTCAAAATGCAGCATGTCGCGCCGAAAAGCTGTCGGGCCGCGCCGACGGACGCTGGTCGCTCCGGTCACGCCTGGCATCCGTCACTGTGTATTGCGTCCGCACGTGTCAACGTTGCGTTAGAGTACATAGAGCCCTTCATGACGTACTCGCGACCGTTTGCAGCTCCACGTATACAAAATTTAGTGTTGCGACTTCAATGGATGACGAAGGTAAAGAACTGGCGCAAACATGATAATCCTGACACGCGTGTCATATAGGAACATGACAACATACCACTCTCACAGCGTGCTCGAGGCTGTTTCGCTAACTTCACATATACTAAATTTGGAATCACGTATCGTGAATAGATGACGAAGGTAAACAACACATTTAAACATGACAATCAAGGCACGAAAGTCATTATTTATATCCACCTCGTGACGTTGGGCTGATTTAAATGTGACATATCAACCTTCCTCATTCGTGCTTCCCATATAATCAATTGTACTGTTCGTGTAATCGGTCAATTTTTTTCTGGCATTCATCGTATGTAATTCGGTCTGGAACGGTGCACGGGACAGTCAGATATGATACCGTATTTACTTGATTGTGACGCAAGGTTTTTTTTTCTTTCATAATCTTTCTGATAAAGTCGACCATCGCGTACAGAGTACCGAAATTCCATCTTTTTGAGGGGTGAAGTCTTCACGCCGTGGGTCATATGCCCCGTGTCGTCGTACTTGTCGTAGTAGCCAGTTGCATTGCATTGCATGTCAAAAAATGGCGTCACAGCATATTCACAGAGTGAATGATGATCAGTTAGGCGAAGCGTTCATCAGTCCATCCGTGCTTCCGTGCGTCCGCCCCACCATCCGTCCGTCCATCTGTTCGTCCTTGCATCTGTCCGCGCGTCCATCTATGCATCTGTGCATCCATCCGTACATCCGCTTTTCCCCACTCGTATTGATTCACCTTTTAGATATGCTGTGATTTTTTCTTCCAAAGTTAATGAAATGTGTGTGGGGAGGGGGAGGGCGTGCGCGCATGCGTGTGTATACAAAAATAGGTAGCAGGGACGCTCGAGTGAAATTATTATCATTAGTCTTTTTTTTCTAGGCCGAGCGTGAACGTGGCCTAATATTATCGTTATTAAAGACATCACTGGCGCGTGAATTCCACCAGCTAATATTTTTTTCTGCTGTTTTTTTCTACTCCACTTTTATATGCACCTTACTGTAATATGTGATAGTTTTTAAAGTGCCGAGTGTATTTTGCATGGAAAGTGGTATTGGTGCTCTCTCTATTACACCCAAAAAAGGGGGGACCACTACAAAGGCAGGTTAAGCTTCTCCGCCGAGAAGATTGGAGTCTAATGTAAGAATGCGTGAATTCGTTTAAGCCAGCCGTATATGTACAATGCGCTAACCCAATTCGCTGGTGGGGAGGACAACCGTATAATTAAGCCGAATGCTTTTTGCCGCTTGACCTACCATCTGTATCAACCAACAGCAGCGCTGGAAGTGAACGCACACCTATACGTCGAGTTGCTAGAATTCCTACACCACACACGCAGACTAAAACGTATGGTACGCGTTAAGACATTTCTCCCGGCACAATTAAGTGTCGTATGATCCCTTTCGCTGAACCGCGTGGCCTGGCAAGCACTGCCTTTAACGTGTTGCTCTATTTGTCGGAATTTCAGGCAGGATTGCTTCCTTACTCTGCCGAATACTTGTTTACCTAAGCATCCTAATTTGCTCAAGTATGATCGGGCTCTCACGGGATCATTTAATTAGCGGTGCAAGTTCGCAACGCCTGCGGCATTCCTTGACCAAGCTGTCCATTGCAAGTGGTGTGGAAAATCAGTGTGTCGACTGACCTATCGTCGGTTTACGGAAGCTTACAGCACGCTGTCGATGCGAACGACATCATGTGTACTTACTTCGCTGTAAAGCAGTGCCACATGCGGCGTCGCGCTGTGTAGATACCACAGAGTCAGTACAAAAACGCCGAAGTGATCCGGAAGGTAAAAAGAAAAAGAAACTACAGGAGGTTGTTTGCACACGCTTTGGCACCCATGCGAGTATGGGTCTGCGTGCGTGTGTGTTTGGTGCATTCCTCTTTCCGTACCCGTTTTTTTTTATTTCCGCTCAAACATTCAAACTATGAAGAAACAAGCCTATTATAGCCACACATGTGCTGCCGTGGCATTGTAACAGCTCATGCTGATTTCAGCGCTGACGTTTTCTTCATTACCTTGGTTAAATTCATATTCCTGTTTTCGTGTCTCGTCTGCTCGTTCCATCGACACCCGCAGCAAGTTTGGTTTAGAACACAATGCTTCCTGATGTTCTTTCAGTCTTTTCAAGTAGTTGTTTTTTAGAGATAAGTTTGTTTATAGAAAGAAAAAGTCAGAGAGGTCAGTCCGAGCAATAGCATGCTCTAGCCGGCTACACTGCACCAGGGAGGAAAAGGGGGTGACAAAAGAGCAATGCACGGTTGATAATAGTCAGACAAAGAGGTAAATATATACAATACTTTCCAGCTTAGAGAAATGGTATAGCCACGCATATAGCCCAGTTGCTATTAAAAAGGCTATAACCATTCTTATGACCACAGTTGCACTGTTGGAGTCAAGCTAAGGGTCCAACACTGTCTCATCAGGTATATAATGAATTATTGCGAAATCGTTCACTATAGAAGAAATCAGTGTTTCTAGTTGACCTACGTATGCTGGGCAATCACAAAATATGTGCTCCAGTGTTTCTGGCACATCACAGCGTTCAAAATTGGGACCTGTGTCACTATAGGCGTAATTGTTTGTTTTTTGTTGAACTCTCCAAACGAAACGTGTGCTGAAAGAGCAAGATATCGGAGAAAGTCATTCATACAACGGTGGTGAAACTATTCTGTTTATTTCCATGCATGAAATACTTGTTTGCGTACTTTTTGCACGTGCCACGGTGAATCACTTATCTCGAACCGTATTCTACGCCTGAATACTTCACTCTGAAATACAAGTTCACAACGACTAAACTATTTATTTATTTAATATGTGTGATGTTTTCGTGTGATGATTTTTAATGGGTTCATGTGGTCATCTGGTGGGGCTTCACAGACATATAGTAACATAAAAATTACAAGAATGGGCACTCGGGCCAAAAGCCGTGGAGCTACGCAAGTTCACGTCAGCCGTAAGATGGCAACACATCATTCACTGCTTCAAGAAAACACGTTTTTTTTTATTTACTAGAGTACCTTTTATAGTGCATTATACATCCATATCTCAGGGGACCAGATTTACGTTAGCCTAAGTTGCCATTTTGTAGCCACCAAAACAGCTATTCTCCCGCTCCTTTTTTTTGTTATTGTCACTCTCGACATGCTGTACAAGAACTTTGAAAAAAAGAATTCCTGGTATTATAGCATGGCTGCCTAGTGTCAGGACCAATGATTAGACATACTATATAAATTAAGCTACCATTATACAGCAGTAAGAAACGTAACAGCTAAAAATACATATATTAGTTGGTCTTAGAGGTAACCTAATACACATTCAGTGAAGTGATTAGTCTTCACGCATCCAGTGTTTTTACGTGTAGAGTAGGAGTCAGCTCAGCAGCATGACCCTTTCGTTCTGTTTCGCTCCCTGAGTCTCACCACATTGTCATCATCTAGAAGTACACATGCCTCGTCACAAATACTGCGTTTTAAAATTTAAAAAAAAGGTGTGTTCCTTGATTTACATCTAATTGCTTAGCCATTATTTGTCGTATCTGAAATCATGCGGGTTGTTCGGCCCTTCCGTACACTGCTGGTAGAGTACATACACACCCCGACATTGGCATGTATTACGGGTAACTATAGTGAATTATAGAATTAGACACAATAATAATGAGATCTAACAGACAACTATGCCAATGACAGTATAAAGGGAGCTACTATAAGTAATTGTAATATAATTGTGAGGAAAGGAAAGTGGACGAAAAGATAGATTTCCGGGGGCAGGGACCCCACTGCGGTCATTGGTTGTCGCTGTTTGGTGAAAGAAGTGCTGTTCTATTGTTACGAAGGACTATATTCGCAAATGTTTCTGCTACCACTTTCCCATCGCTTTTCCGAGCGAAGCTGTTCTTTGTAGACACTTGGACACCCGGGATCCGTGGTTGTGTTGCGTCATAATCGACTACGTGCCACAGCCATTGAATAAACATAACTGCTCATTGCTGCATGGTCCGCCAAAAATGGAGGTGACAATTAGCCCAACAAAACGTGTATGTGCCACCGAAATCTGTGTGGCTTATCGGAAAACTATCATCGTCATGAACACGCATGTGCCATAGATTTGGGGAACTAGAAGGCTAATTCAATACAACCGCAGAAATTGGGTACACGCAATTCCAAAAAAATAAGAAGAAGAGAACAGCTACAGTCAAACAGGTGTTGTGCTCGATACTACAGTCACACTAGAACTACGTGATCTTATGTGGTTATAAAAGGTGGTGACTATACGACCCTTTCAAAGCTCAACAAATGGCGTTTATTAAAGAGCAGCTTTGCATCATATCGGAGCATCTTAAACGAAGACTTCTTCGTGAACCTGTGTATAAGAGTGGTGTGGTCACGATACATTGAAATGATACTACTCCCATCAATATGTATTAATGAGACTTCAATTAGGAATATTTATACAACATATCTGAAAGACATGGAAAACATCGAAAAGCGTTCGCTTCCAGCTTAGCTGTTTCATTGGTGTCCGCGAAGAGGACCTGGTTGAATTTTTCTCTACTATGTTTGAACACTTACAACCACCTAAAGCTGCGGACATTGGCCATAGGAAGCGCCCAATTTCGCTGAACCGCATAATATAGCAGTTGAAGTGGCTCACAGCCTACCCATCATTTCACTTGGTATATCTTTTCATCACATGCTTCCTTTGCAGCACGTTTATCCAACGGGCTTTGAAAAAACTAATTAATGTAGCATTTTCTTATGTTTCGCTATATACACCAGTATGATCACTTTTCCTTGTAAGTATGTGCCGTTTGTGAGCAATCACCATCAAGGAACTGCCGCTCGTGCACGCCCTCGACCTTGTAGAAACCGTGGTTTCAGATCATCTTAGGCCACTACGCCAAAAAAATGGCAGCATATCCACGGAGTGAATGATGGAGAGTGGGGCGAAGCATTCGTCCGTCCATGCGTCCGTCTGTGTGACCGTCCATGCGTCTGTTTGTGCGCCCGTCCCTGCGTTCTTTCATGCATCCACCCCTGCGTCCGTTCATGCGTCCATCCATGCATCTGTTTGTGTGTCCGTTCGTTCATCTATTCAACACTCCAAGTCCCACCATCTCGCATCTTTTTATCATATATTCCCCATATAGAAGCACCGCCATCTAGCGGACATTCCAAAGACTAAACGAGAGGTGGCACACGCACACTTTCTTACGGCCTGCGCTTTGGGTCCACTTCCCACCTTTAACCACCTCGAGTTCATGGTATATTCTAGTTCACTGTATTCATGGCACTGCGACCAAACGCTCGCTAAACCTTTCGAAAACCAAGGAGGTTACGCCCAGCGAGTATAACGTAGCAACCTTTCCCTGTCAGATAGGGCTCAATTTACTTGCCAATGGCTGCTAATGAGAAATGAGAGACAGGAGAATTCGGCTTTTACTTTCTTACGGCTTGCGCTTCGTATCTACTTCTCATTTTTAACCACCTTGAGTTCATTCATGGTATATACAAGTTCATTGTATTCATGGCACTGCGGCTCACCGCTCGCTAAACCTTTCTAAAGCTAAGGAGGTTACACCCAGCGAGTATAATGTAGCGTCCCTTTCTTGTCCGATAGTGCTCAATGTACATGCCAATGGTTGCTAATGGGGATCGCAGCGTGCGCGTTGACTAAAAGCCGAATGCTGATGTCTCTCATTCCCCATTAGCAGCCATTGGCATGTACATTGAGCACTATTTTTTATTGTTAAACAACGCACAGAAGAAATCTCTCATTGGCACCACCTTGGAGGTCAAGTGTTATACCTACTCGGGTATGTGCCACTGGTGGTTACATACGAGGGACGCCAAAGCCACGCCATAAGGAGCTTCGCCCCTAAAAGGCGAATTCGCAGGACCGTTTTCATCTGCAGTCACCACTGCTAGAGCATGCAGGGCATCGACCGGAAGATTGACACGGATGGCCAGAAGAAAATAGACCCGCCGCAATACATGTGGCCGGTACAAAACGCCTATCCGACACCAGGGAACGTCCAGGTTTGGAGCCAGAACCCATTTCAAGTGACGAGTCAAAGCCAGTGGCCTGCTTCAGGTGCTGTTTATGGACCTTCCAAGAGTGGCCTTCAGCCACCCCGTGGAATCAGGCCGCAGTTCACGCGCTCTGCTCTACAAGCCACGACGATGCAGCAGAAAGAGGCGAACGACAAACAATACACGACCATAGACCCAGCCCTGTCGCCAGTGGGTCAGCCAGCGCGTTCGGGTCACAGCTCAGCGTCTTTCTCTTTCCGAGGGCAACACTCCCACCTGGGCGACGGCAGCTGTTGTGACTCGATGTCCAGCTCCACGTCCAGCAGTGGCCACTGCTGCATCTGCAACTGCATGAGTGACATGACCTGATTCTTCCTCGCATTAGGCGCCGCCTTGCAAAGGGTAGAGGTGACAAACGGGAAAACAAGTTCTTCTGGACAACCTGCGCCCCCGTGGTAGGAGCGGCGTTTGTCGTCGCCTCTTTGTTCCTGCTCGGCATTTCAACCCGGTTACCATCGCACCGCGTGGCGTTCTCTTTCGCAATCACGCAGCAAATGCGGGAAGCTGCCAATGAAATGCATAAAGAAACGTCTCCGGCTAGCGACTCGCCGGCAACGAGCAAGTTGACTGAAGAAAAAGGAAACGAGGACACTGCAAAAACTGACCTGAGCATGACGACAGAGGGCGCAACGAAGCTAATCGGAACATCTGCACCAACGGTCAGGGCTAAAACCGTGGTTCCAGTACTGAAGAAAAAACACACCAAGCATGCTCTGAAGACGCATTCTTCGCCCAAGGGAACTTCCAGAAAGAGCAAAAAGAGTGGCCAGAAAGAACGCAAAAAAACCGGGCCATTTTATTACAACAAGCAGTGAGTAGTTACAATTTTTTGTTTTGAAACTTACGTGTGTGAAAATTACGGTATCAAAACTTCGATTTCAATTAACGCTAGCATACTTCTTGGCGTCGTAATCGAGTTTTCTCCACATTCATGTTGTATTTTTTGTGTACTACATGTAGAGAACTTTGTAAGAGGCTACGCAAAATAAGTTATCTTGAAATTATTTGGTAAAGTCTTTGTTAACACACAAAGACATATACTTCAAAAATACGGGATAAATTACTACAGTTTTACATCTCAAAGTGACCGACAAATGGCTAGAACGTGTGTATGTATCTTAGTACAAAAAAACATAATATACTGTGACATATTCTAGCATTCTTCTTGTGTTATTATTAGGCTTTATATTTTTAAGTCATGCTTAAAATTATCAAAAACCGTCTTGTTTCGCAGCCTAACGAAAGAGCCTTAAGCTGGAGTACAGAATATGGAGTCGATTCCTTTGCTGAAGCGGGTGCATAGTCATGCTGTCGTGCGTGACAGTCCTCGAACTTAGATTATGTATATCATTATAGAGCCCCACTCAGTTTTGTGCCACTTATGACGTAAAAGGAATATCACCGTTAAAACGATGCTGCCATCGCGGCCACCAGTGAACCAAGTCGGGCCGTGGCGTATAAGCGCTGAATGCACGCATGCACAGTAAACCACCACGCACTCACTGTTTGCAGCATGTGAGCATAGGAGTTCGTATTCACTGCAGATAGAAAAAAAATCTGATTACAAATCTTTCGCGGCGTTCACCACTCTATCGTTCCGGGATCAGACACATTGACGGGTAAAGGCCTGACCCCACGTACACGTCGCAGCACGTCGGCGCGTGTCTTTTTGAAGAGGGCATAGAGCCCTCTTTCAAATGTAGAGAGCCACGTGCCCGTGAGAGAGCCTCGTGCTTCGCGTAGCCATGTGCCCACTCCCCCTACAGAGAGAGTGAGTGGGATTGACAATATTAAACATATCCTGAGGAGGCTGATAAGGGGCCATTTCGCCATTGATTCAGTCTGGAGGCTCCACCCATGCAGGATGGAGCTCGCAGCCGAAGGCTTGTAGCGATGTCCCAGGCCTTCTATACCGCCTGTAGTTGCTGCTTGTATTTGTTACTCTTGAGGGCTTCTTGCCAAGCCTCTTGGGTATTTAGTTGTGCTGCGCTGTGGATAGGGCACGGCCAAAGCATGTGTTCGAAATTGCAATAGGGATGGTTGCAAAGAGAGCATGTGCGTGTTGTGTCGGGGTCGACTCTATGTAAGGATAGACTCTTAGAGTTAGAGCTTGTGCTTTCTTGAGTTTTGGGTGTTGTGCTGGGACGGCACGTCTTTGTCACCGGTAATGTGAAGTGATCTCATGGGTTGTGAGTGTTTTGTCGTAGCGGCAGAGATTACCGTACCACCCACCCCTCGACGGGTTGTTGTCCGAGTTCACGCGCCATGCGGTTGACCTTTTCGTTGGGATTGCGGTGGTCGAGTATCGGTAACTGTCCTAATTGGGCTGGCAACCAGGATACCTGAATTTGAGCTTTCTCTTCTTCAATAGAAGTTTCTTTGCTCTCGTACTCTCTCATTGCATTGACGGTGGGTTTTGCTGTGCTTCCAGCTACTAGGCCCGCCGCGAACTTTCGTGCCATGGTCTTGGAGTCTGTGTACATTGTGGAATGGGCTCGGCAGATTTGCAAGACTAGCGCGATCGCCATTTCCTCGTCGTTTGGGTGGTTGCCGCGTTTATGAAGTTTCCGCCTATATCAACTACCGCTATGGAAAATGCCTCTCTGCCGTAGTAGCAGGCGGCATCTAGGAATAGCACGTGCGTGTCGTGTTTTTTGCCTTGTTTATGAGCACCCTCGCTCTGTCCTTCCTTTGGCCTTTATTGAACGTTAGGTGAACGTTGCGGGGGGTCGTCTCAACTCTACTGTGTTTCCTAGCGTCATTGCTAAGTTTGGTCCTTTTCTCTCGTTGAAAATTGGGCGAATTCCTGCGCCTCGGAGGATAAGTTGGCCTGCCTGAGTCATCGACAGGCGTGTGATCTGTGCCACTCTCTCAGCCTCAAAACTTTCTTCGGCCGTGTTGTGCACACCCAGTTGCTCGAGTTTCTCGTTGCTCGTGCTATTAGGCAAGCCGAGTGCCGTTTTCAGTCCCTTACAGAGCATGAAATCGATCTTTATGATTTCAGCCTTCGTAAGTTTCAGAAACTGGAAAGCGTATGCTACGTGACTTACAGGAAAGGCATGATACGCCTTCATGATGTTGTCTTCAAGGAGGCCTGCCCTCTTGTTGGCGATTCTAGTAATGCCTCTTGCAAAATTGTTCGTGCTTTTATCAAGGCGCTTGAGTGGTTCCGTGTTGTGGCTCTCCTTGGCGCTTAACGTTGGCCCTAGTACCTTAACCGTGTATACTTGCGGTATCATTTGGTTGTTCTCAGCATTGAGCAATACTTCCTGCTCCTCTTTTTGCGAATTTCGTCGAGGGCGCAAGAGCGTTAGAGTAGATTTGACGGGGAAGAGTGCGAGTTCAGTTGGCATAAGAAATTCTTTGGTTGTAGTCTGTGCTTTTGAAGGATTCCTTTCAATACATCATATGAGTCGCAACATGTACCCATATAGTAATATCATCCGCGTATATGGCATGGTGCCCAGATGGTGTTGGAGCGAGCTTCTCCAACAACATGTCCATCGTTACATCAAAGATTAGTGGCGAGAGCACTGACCCTAGTGGGGTGCCAATATTTCCGAGTCGTTCGGGTTCACCGCATTGCTCTCCTATGCGTATAGTGGCGGTTCTGTTTGCCAGAAAGGCTTTAATGTAGTAAAATTTTTGCCCAAGCTTATGCGCAATATTTCTTCCAGTATGTGTTCATGTTTTGCGGTGGCAAAGGCATTGGCCAGGTCCAAGGCTAATATGTCTTTGGGCGTGTGGAGGAGCCCGTAACATGTGTGCTCTCTTAGCATAAACATGGAGTCCTGTGTGGCCCTGCAGAAGCCAATGATGTTGTGTCAAAAGGGCCCATTGTTCTCAATATGGTCCATGATACGGTTGAGTATTGCATGCTCAGCTACTTTTCCAACGAAAGATGTGAGTGATATGGGCCTTATCAATGCTCAGCGGTTTGGTTTCGGGATGAGCGAAACCTTGGCACTATACGCCATTCTTGTGGCACGGTACCCATTTTCCATGCGTCATTTATCCTCTTAGTAATGATTACGATTGCTTTATCGTCCAAGTTCTATAGCAGCTTACTGTCGATGCCATCTGGCCCTGGCGCCGATCTGCCATTGAGTTGCTGTAGAGCACCGTAATGCAGCTTCGCTGAAAGTCTAGCTTTACTTGTGGTCAACCTCAATATGAGATATTTTCGTTTTCCCAGGCTACTGCATGCTTTGCTTTTCAGTTGGAGATATTTTTCGCCCAGCGTTTTGAGGAGAGCTTGGGATCCACCACTGTCCTGGGCGTGCTTGTGCACCAATCGTTAAACTTGCAGCTGGGTGCCGCCTCTGGTGGGTTTGTCGCTGTCCGCCATAATGTGTTTGAGCAGCCCCCATTTGCTTCTCCTCCGCATTTTGCCATCTGCTTCGTCACATGTGCTGTTACACTGCTGGGCGCAAAGCGTTTTGGCGTGAGACATAATTTCACGGCCAAGGGCCACGTTTTTTGTGCGTAAGTGTCTGTAGAGCTTGTTTTTACGCCACGCTTCTTTTAGTTCATGCTTTTTCTGCAGCAAACTGATCAGGTGAGAGTTCGTGGCCTGGATGGATTCATGAGTCTCGACTTCTTTGGTCGCCTCATTTGCTGCCATTTTTATTTCATGAAGCAGGGCTTTATACGCTAGTTATGTACTGCCCTTCTGCTCCCTTATTTTACGAAACTGGTCCCTGTCTGCGATAAAGAATTTTCTTGGCGCTTTGACCTTGTTCACAATGGTAATTTTCAGGATGCAGTGGTCGCTACCTAGGTCCTCTGCGAGGTTATCCTAGGTAGCTCTGACGTTCTTGGTGAAGGTTAAGTCGGGCATTGTGTCCGGCTGTACCAAATTACCTTTCTTTAAAGGAGGGCAAGGTCGTTTATAAGCGGCAGGTTCAGCGCATTTGCGCTTTGTGCAAACTTGGTGTCTTTGCCTTCACTTTTTATGTATCCCCACTTGGTGCTCCTGTCGTTAAAATCACCCGCTTAATGAGCAGATTGTCACGCGTCATTTTTACCGTGGACGTAAGCAATCTGTTGAAGTCTCTTTTCTTATTATAGAAGACTGTAAAGTTTGAGCACAAAAATGCTTGTTTTAACAGCTCTGCGTGCTAAGATTTCTCCCTTGACCGTTTCCAGGCATTTTTTGTATGTGGCGGCGTCCTTTTCGGTGAACATTATGTCCTTCCCGATGAAGGTAGCCACTCTTCGCGTCTTGTTCTGCTCGAGGTGCAGGGTCGGCCTGATTAACCTGTACCCCTGTATGCCAATGCTTTTGTATGCCAAGCAAATTTGCTTTCTCCACATTCCTGTAGCAATATTATATGTGGCTTTTTTATAGGCTAGCAATAGTTGTGTACCTAGTGCTTTGCCTTTCTGAAGTGAGTTACAGTTCCACTGTCAGATCTTAATGTTGTGACGGTCAGCGGCCATTTTGGCTTGGTAGCTTGTGTGCGTCACGGCTCGTTACCTCCGCGAAATTGCGTACTTCGACTGGTCAGACTTTAGCTCTAGAAGTGATGTTCGGCACGCTTGCCGTAACCGCTGGTTTTTCCACGCTTAGGTTCTGAAGAACAGCCACTACAGGTGGGTTGGTTACCATCTTTTCCTGGCTCAAGAACGTCTGGTCAACTTTTTCAGTAGAAGTCTTGGTTTCCATAAAGTTGGCAAGCGTGTTTACCAACGCATCAATTCTATCATTGAATTTAGTTATCGCAGACTCTGTGTTTGTCAGTGGGGCTTTTTTATTGCTCGAGACCATCTCGACCTCCTCCGTCGTATCGCTGTCGCTGTCTACGGCTTTGCCTTTGTGTGTGTTGTGGATCATTTGTTGTATGCGTGTTGTCGGTTGTGCCGGTGAGCTGGACTGGTTAATTCCGTGCTGCTCTCTATTCTAAGTATTGAGGCCCGGAGCTCTTCAAGCTCCTTTTTGAGCGCCCTGTTTTCTTCTTCAAGCACTAGTATGCGAGAATCAGGAGCATGCTAAGGCTGTGCCTTGCCTTTGGGCTGGCTACTTGTGCTTTGTGATGCACCTTTAACCCTGCTGGCCCAGGAGTCATTGTTCAGCATCTGCTGCGGCTGATACGTGGCTGCTGGTCTTGTTCTTTATCGGGATCTCGAGCATTCTCGAGATGGCAGGTGGTTGTCGAATCTGGACAGGGTTGAGGGGCACCCTCCAGAACGAGAACGCCCTCTGGATCAGGAATGCCCTCTAGATCGGGTTCTTCCCCTGTATGGAGAACAGTGATGAACGCTCGAGGTGTTCTCCTGTACCAGCACCTGATTGTGGCAGGGCTCCTTGAACGTGACAGATGTTGGTGCATCTTGACGTTGTTGTGCTTGCTGCTCTTGCTTTCTGCGTCTTCTTCTCCTTCTCACTATGTATGGAATGTACAAGCGTTTTTTTTTTGCATTCGCGATCTCCGGTGGGTCGATTGCCAATGCAAAGCTTGCATTTCGGCTCGCAGTCATGCACGCCGTCTTCTTGTAGCGTTTAACCGCAGTTGAGACATTTCTTGCTCGTTGCGTTTGTGTGCAGGCCAACATGGGCGCGATGACCGACTCCTCCGCACGTTCTCCAAAAATCGACTTGTCGCTTGTAGAGCGAGCAGAGAACCATGGCGGTTTCGCACATCACTGTGCTTAGAACACGCAACACGTCTAAGAGAATTGTGACGACTTGCTTTTTTTATGCGTCTTGCCTCGACGGCAAAATAATTTCGGTCATGCACTATCACGGATTTAAGCGCTGCGTTGTCAAGGGAGAGGTCAACGTTCTTGATGGCGGCCTTGCATGTTATATCGGGCGCGGCCACGATTGCGGCAATTTCGAACGAGCCTTGGTTTGTGTAGTTTCTGCACGCTCACGTATGATGTGGCATTATTTTTGTGAGGGGTAGAAATAACGATGTCTTGCGTTTTGTCTGGGCATAACGTGTCCTTCCGTGCTTGATCGTCGGCGATCTTGGCGGCCATGATGACGGCTCTCACCAGCAGAACGAGGTCAACTCTGGCTACGTCCAATCCTTCTCTTGGTCTCATGATTACCCTGATCAGGTCATTGGGTAGGCGGGGTAGCCTGGAAGCATATACCACTCGATGTAGTGCCGATTGACTCTTTTTGAAGCCCCTGGAATGCATCGGTTGGCTGTTGTGCTCGACCGTCCCAGTGGCCAGCTCCTCGTTCGGCGGAGTCGTCTGTCTAACGGCGTTGCATGGTGGTGGCCCATCCTGGTCTGTCGAAGATCTCCGCACTTAGTTTCATTCATTCCATGGCTATGCTGGAAAGCATTTTCAGAGTCAGGTTGTCGGCTGTGGCGTACGGAACATGATGCAGCAGCTGCCGCGTCTGGTCAGGCCCTTGGCTTCGTCTAACGGCCGTACTCTTCACCAACCCTGGGCGTGGTTAGGGTTAGCGGAGACGCTCGCCGCTTCTCAAATTTAAAGTCCAAAAAGATGTCCAAGAGTTCACTAAATGCCAAAAATGGCATATACAGTGAAACCACAAAGCTTGCTAGTTCGAATAAGCAGAAAGTCAAGTGATCTTGCAGAAAAAAAAACAACCGAAAACATTTAGGAAAATGGGGGTTGATGTTTTCACGTCCGCACTCCTCGACGCCACCTGGCGGTCCTCCCTCTCTACAGAGAGAGGGCGCGGCGCCACGTCAAAAGGCTTCGCGCTGAAGCGCTGCGACGCATACGTGTGGTTAGACCTTAAAGGGACACTAAAGGCAAATATCAAGTCGACGTTGATTGTGAAGTAGCAGTCCAGAAACCTCGTAGTGTTATTTTCGTGCCAAAGAAGGGCCGATTTTGAATTAAAAACACGTTTTAGTGGTCCGCATCGGGTTAGCGCACTTCAAATTACCCGATCAAGAAGCAGACCAACCAGACCGATTCACGTCACTATTGCCGTGCACAACCTCGCCAGGCTTTACTGCACTAGTTTCAGCAGACCGAAAGCAACGGGAGCCACAGCAGCAACAACGGCCATTGATCGATTTCCCGACATTGGCTTCGAGATAGCAGACACTTTTTTTGTTTCAACTGTACCCCGCTAGATTACACCACCTGTCCCATGTAACCACGTGAAAATTGAATTTTTGAACCACTCACGTCATTCTCTATAGTAACCACAGGCGGTTCTTTTTTCCATGATTCAAGCAGAAACGAACTAGAAGCATTTTATTGCGTCTCTTGATGTACGGAAAGTTCTTTTTAGTGCGGTTAGATCGATTACTAATGATTAATTGTAGGCGGTGCTTCTGATGTCATCCGGATCATATTGAAAATGTCCATCTGCAGTGCTTGTGCTCTTGTGTATTTACTTTAATTTCTCGGTAAGTAGGGCACTGTTGTTGATAATATTGTCATTTTAGATGTCGTACATTAAGCTTTCACTCTGACGTAAATTTTTATTTGATTTAAGGTATCGTTAGGATTTACTTTGCACTAAAGAAAATAAGCACCATAAAAAATAGCTGTTGGTCCCTTTAACGCAAATGGCTCTTGCTTCCTTGCGTGCAGATCCTTCCTAAGTGTAGTCATGCATTCTACACTTACTGTCGGCGTGCTCAGCATGAATTTTTCTACCTACCCGATACCGACATGTGTTACGAGTCCAATGGGGTGAACGTCTGCACCAGAGGAAAAAAAACAGGTTCGCCACCCTGGAACACTGCGTTCACCGTTGCGTTTCTACCACGCAGCCCGCTGGCAAGTGTTCGGCAAGCCGATGTTCACGCGTTGCGCAAGGTATGTATAGGACATCTTACGATATGTCTCGATCTGTGTTTTCCACTACAGATCTGAACCATGAAGAGAGAGCAGAACCGGAAAGGAATGTATTTAGTATTGTCAAGTTCCGAATAACGTTTGCATTCATAGTCAATAAGTCGTCCCGCAATGTAAAGTTCTGATCGTACAGTATGGTTAGTGGCGGTGTGTTGCAGTTCTTGTTAGGTGTCATACAGCCACGGAATACTACTGTCGACCCCACGAGCATATATGGAAGCCAGCATAACCATTAGAATACGTCTTATTTTATATTCCTGTGGACTCCATAAAACTCTCTAACCAATTACTGCATAAACCACCTTATTTTACTTTGTTTAGCTCGTTGTCCAGCATTCGTTATTGCTCATCTAACCAGCCACTCGCATGATACGATTTCTGAAACCTCTAGCGTCAATGAAATGTGAGGATGGCATTTCAAGGAGAAGTGGATTTATCATGCGATAAATACAAAAATACAAAAAAGCGCGTAGACAGGATAACCGCTGGTCATTAAGGGTAACTAACTGGATTCCCAGAGAAGGGAAGCGGGTTAGGGGGAGACAGAAGGTTAGGTGGGCAGATTAGATTAAAAAGTTTGCGGGTATTAATTGGCAGCAGCAAGCACAGGACCGGGTTAACTGGCGGAACATGGGAGAGGCCTTTGTCCTGCAGTGGACGTAGTCAGGCTGATGATGAAATACAAAAATACCACGTCGTCGTAGTCGCCACGTTGCTGTCTTATCCTGCACCACCTCTACTAATCTGCTACAAGTATCTCATCTCTTTGCCGCACGCAGAGGACAACTCGCACAGATAATGTGTTTCCCTATAGTTCATTTAGCACGATACGGTAATACCGTAGCGTAAACGGTACAGTGTATGTGGCCCTGCTTCGAAATTCTGCCGCGTCATTCACTGTGTGTAGGCGAGATGTCCTGTCCGACTGGTGGTACTACGACCACAGCAAGTGCGTGCCCTGGTCCTTTCCTTCTGGTGGCTGCCCGGCCAACGGAAGTATGGTGTTCGCAACGGCCAAAGAGTGCGAGAGGCGTTGCCGAGATCCACACCATGAACCCCACTGCGAAAAACCTCACCTAGTGGCCTGTGGTCTACGCCACCTCAAGTACCCGTACTTCGCCCACGTGTCGTCCGAAGACGGCCGCATGAGGTGTTACCGCTCTTCGTTGGCCACACTGCGGCAGCACCAGTGCCTCGTTGGTGAAAACCGGTTCCCTAACTTCGGAACCTGCGCAGTCGCCTGCCGGCAGAAGCCGCCATCTTAATAGCAAAGGCGACACTGTGTACCATTGTCGTGCTCTTCATCGTGTTCCTCCCAGTTTTCGCGCAGCCCGAAACCCCAGTTTTTCGCTCGGCGTTTGTGTACATTGTGATGTTATTGGGGCAGGACCGCTCCAGAAAGAATCAGACAGCACGCCAGTGCACAAACACACGTCCAACTTCTATTGTACCCTTCACACAGGGACAACCCACACATTACGAAGTTCCTAACAAAAAACACGCGGCTAAACTAAATGAATAAGTAGAACGTTCGGCCTACAGTTCAGGTCGTCGGGGTAGTAGCCTGGGCCGTCGTTGATGCCCCGTCGGCACCATTCAGTGGCGAAGTCGACGTTGTGCGGCGTCGTCACCTGCAGTGACGAGGTCGGGAGACGCAGGGTCGCCGCGTCGAACTCCAGTGGCTCAGCGCCACTGTCGACGAACTGGAGCCGACGACACACGTGTTCCGGCGGCAGGGAGTTGTGCCCTTGAGCACCTGCAGTCCGCCTCGGAAACCCACGCCAGCCCTCCAGGAACAGCGGCGCAAGGGCAGGTTCAGGCACCCGCCGCCAGCTCTCCACGACCAGCGGGACAAGGACAGGTTCAGGAACCTGGCGCCAGCTCTCCTAGACCGGTCGTCTAGCGGAGGCTGAGCTGTCCACTCGGCTGGTACGAGTGTCGCGACGTGGCCTGGGTCGTACCTATGGGCCAGACGCCCAACGAGGTAGTCCTGCCTCGAACGACGTACCTCGCGCACTGCCGAAGGCACGGGTCACCCACCCTCGAGGCCGCGCCTCACGAGCTGTCGTCTTCCTCGTAGGCACCGCACGGCACATACACGCACACATCACATCCTCTTCGCCACCGCACGGCACACTATTGTCGTTTTTTTAGTTTCTGTTTCGCGTCCGCGCAGCACATATTATGACATCACCCCCTTTTCCGAGAAAGTTGTTTGCAACTATTCTACTACAAGGGCGCGGGGCGAACGAATGGTCACTGCACTGCACGGTCACTGCACGGTCCCTGCACTGCACTGCATTGCCTTAGGGGTCGCATGTACATAGTAGCAGAATGTTCACAGAAGGCTGCTTACAGTTCGGTTGGAAAACTACCGTACAAGTAGGGTTGCTATGTCGCAACTAGGAGTCAACTATTCACGACTGAGGGCTAGTAGTATTAAGAACCACGTTGCTACCTGAACGGCAGTTATGCGCGACTCAAGTAGTCGGCTCCAACATTGTCACAACCTTTGATGTACTGAACTGTGAATGAGTACTCCTGCATAAGGAGACTCCACCTCAACACTCTGTTGTTCACGTGTTTGGCGGAATTTAAATACTGTAATGGTTGGTGGTCTGACTGAATGACAAAAGGTTTGCCATAGAGGTAAATATGAAATTTTTGCACTGCCCAAACAAGTGCAAGGCATTCCCGTTCTATTGTTGAATAGTGGGTTTCTCGGGGCAATAAATTACGACTTGCGTAAGCAACTGGATGCAGCCCCTGGCCCTTTCCCATCTGGAGCAATACTGCGCCCAGGCTTGTATTGGAGGCATCCGTACGAAGAACGAACTCCTTCGAGAGGTCGGGAGCAAGGAGGATGCTTGACATCCGTGCTGAACTGCGTGCGATACAAACTCAATATGGGCATTTGTTTGACTTCGTCTTCTTCTTCGGGGAGATTTTCGTGGAGCTCTGCAACAACTGACACCTGTTGTGGTTCCGTCACGTCGCGCTCTTCGTATTTTTTGAGCATGTTGATATGAAAAATCTTGTTTTTCCCAAACACATCGATGACGTAGTCGACATCATTTTTCCGTTCGATGACTTGGAACGGCCCTTTCCACTGCATTAACAGCTTGTTGGAGTCAGTCGGGAGCAGAATTAGAACCTTGTTGCCTGGGCATAATTTTCTAGGGCGACTTTTCCTGTCATAATAGGTTTTCTGCTTCACACGAGCCTTCTCCAGCTGTTCATGGGCTATTTTGCAAGTCTCCTCTAGGCGATTGCGCAAATCAAAGACGTAGGTGTAAGTCGTCCGCGTTTCTGCGTCTAGCCCCTCATTTGTCCACAGTTCTCTCAGCACGGTTAGCGGTCCTCGGACGTGGCGGCCGTAAATGAGCTGAAACGGAGAGAACCCGAGGCTTGTCTGTGGAACTTCCCTATATGCAAAGAGTAGCGGAGCTAGGTACCTGTCCCAAGATCGAGGTCTCTCTTGGCACATTCTCTTTAGCATTGTCTTCAGGGTGCCATTAAATTTCTCCACGAGACCGTTCGCCATCGCATGATATGGGGTTGTCTTTAGCATCTTCACGGAGAGAAGCCTGCTAACCTCGTTCATTAATTCTGAGGTAAAACTTGCCCCTTGGTCGGTGACGATTTCCTTTGGCAAGCCGATGCGGGAAAAAATCTCGATGAGTGCTTCCGCAATGTGAACTGCATCGATTGCGGGCAATGCTACAGCGTCAGGGTAGCGAGTCGCAAAATCGATAAGTGTCAGAACATATCGGTTCCCACGGTCCGATCTTGGTGAAAATGGGCCGATTAAATCAACCGCGACCCTGTCAAAAGGTGTCCGGATAAGAGGCATGTTGCCTAGTGGTGCGACTCCAACTTTTCCTTTAGGGGTAGTTCTCTGGCACTTGTCGCAAGACTTGACAAAGCGCTTTACGTCTCCGTTCAGGTCAGGCCAATAAAATTCTTCTAGGACACGATCAGTAGTTCTTTTGATGCCTTGGTGTCCCGCCATGATACTGCCATGAGCAATGTCCAGTATGCCTACCCGGAACGCTTTCGGAGTGACCAGCTGTTTAAACGTCCTGCCAGTGGCAAGGCGGTAGCGTCGATAAAGCAATCCTTTATCTTCGATGAAATCGTAACAGTGGCCCTTTCCCGATTTGAACTCTTTATTCACTTTAGCAAAGACAGCTTTGAGTGTCGGGTCATTTCGCTGTTCCTCGACGAGTTGGGCTCTGGTAACGTCAGGTAAGAGCGTTGTTGACACGTACAAAGGCCTGATATTTTCTTGACCTTGTTGATTGGCTTTGGTTTTTGCCACGCTTGAAGAAGCAGATCTTGAGGTGACAGGTGACTTGGTCGGGTGTGCTTGCGCAGGTAACTCATCCACCTGGGTATGAGTCGCCTGCTTCCAGTCAGAATCTGGATCGTATGGTCCTCTGACGCCTGGAAGATTTCCCAGCACAAGGTCATAGAGGGGTTGATCCATACAAGCCACTTTCAGCATCCCTGTGAAGTACGGCGTGTTGACTTGTACAATAGCTTCCGGGAGATGGCTAGTTGACCTGTCTAGGAGAACGACACTGATTTTCTTGCCTGTCAGGCACACATCAGGAACGAGCTCCCGTCGGACGATTGCCGTGTTGCATCCCGTATCGCGTAAGACTCGAACCTCTCTTCCTAGCAGCAGACCTTTGACCACTGGCATCCCGTCGGCCAGGAAACGTATTGTACCCTGCACGTTCTTGTCGTCGTGGTGACTTGAGCAAGGAATCTTCCCTCCTGGACGCTTGGCTGTTTTTCTAGCACCAGCCCGGGCAGAGTCAGGTTCGCTAAATGCGCACGAAGAACTCGGTTTGTTGTTCCCATGCTGGTTTCGGCAAGTTTCTGTGACATGTCCCGTTTTACCGCACAACTTGCATTTCAGCATCTGCTTAGGTGGATTGCGGCAGTCAGGAGCCAAATGTCCGAAACGATGACACAGGATACACTTGAGTTGCGGTTTCCGCGACGCTTCGGTAGGCTTTCCACTGGATTCTTTCGCGGGGTCAGGACCTTTTCCTATATTAGTCAAATTCTGCGCCTCAAGGAAGCGATCCGTCAAATTAGCGAGTTCATCTAGTGACTTGCACTCTCGCTCTTTTAAGAAAACAACCAGCTTTGGATGGCAACAACGCAAGAATTGCTCAGAGATTACGTGATCCCTTAGACCTTCATAGGTTTGGGATACGTTTGCCATGTCTATCCAATGGTCGAAATAACTGGTAATTCTTGCTGCTAACTGTCGTCCAGTTTCACCATCTGCTGCTCGTGCTTTCCGAAACTTATCTTGGTAGCCTTGAGCCGTAAACTGAAATCTCTGCAGTAGAGCTTTCTTTACTTTTTGGTAGTCCAGCGAATCAGCGGCAGTCATTCGGCCTATCACGGTTAACGCGTCACCCGTTAGGCACATGCTAACAGCGAGACCCCATTTTTCTTGCGGCCAATCCTGTCCTGTGGCTACGCGCTCGAATCGCTGCAGATACGCGTGCAGATCATCGCGTTTCTCGTCAAATACAGGCAGTAACTTCGGCGGATTGAGGGGTGAGGAGGTGCTGGGCGCAGTCAAAGCGTCATTAGCTGCTACAGGCATATTCTGAGCTCCTTCCTGAAGCTTTAGCTTAAGCTGCAGAATTTCACGCTGCCTCTCGTCAGCTTCTTTGGCTGCCTCTCGCTCTGCAGCTCTCTCATCCCTTAGCTTAGCCTGTTGGGCCTCAATCCACTTGTTTAGCTCTGCACCCGAGAACCCTAGTTGGAGCCCTATAGCGGCGAGTTTTTCCAAGTCCATGGTGCAGTCTGAACGTGTGTCTGCCTCGAGCGAAACTGTCTTCTTTCACTGGTTTAACGAGCGGATCCTGGCAGGCTCGCCAGTTTGTGATGTTATTGGGGCAGGACCGCTCCAGAAAGAATCAGACAGCACGCCAGTGCACAAACACACGTCCAACTTCTATTGTACCCTTCACACATGGACAACCCACACATTACGAAGTTCCTAACAAAAAACACGCGGCTAAACTAAATGAATAAGTAGAACGTTCGGCCTACAGTTCAGGTCGTCGGGGTAGTAGCCTGGGCCGTCGTTGATGCCCCGTCGGCACCATTCAGTGGCGAAGTCGACGTTGTGCGGCGTCGTCACCTGCCGTGACGAGGTCGGGAGACGCAGGGTCGCCGCGTCGAACTCCAGTGGCTCAGCGCCACTGTCGACGAACTGGAGCCGACGACACACGTGTTCCGGCGGCAGGGAGTTGTGCCCTTGAGCACCTGCAGTCCGCCTCGGAAACCCACGCCAGCCCTCCAGGAACAGCGGCGCAAGGGCAGGTTCAGGCACCCGCCGCCAGCTCTCCACGACCAGCGGGACAAGGACAGGTTCAGGAACCTGGCGCCAGCTCTCCTAGACCGGTCGTCTAGCGGAGGCTGAGCTGTCCATTCGGCTGGTACGAGTGTCGCGACGTGGCCTGGGTCGTATCTATGGGCCAGACGCCCAACGAGGTAGTCCTGCCTCGAACGACGTACCTCGCGCACTGCCGAAGGCACGGGTCACCCACCCTCGAGGCCGCGCCTCACGAGCTGTCGTCTTCCTCGTAGGCACCGCACGGCACATACACGCACACATCACATCCTCTTCGCCACCGCACGGCACACTATTGTCGTTTTTTTTAGTTTCTGTTTCGCGTCCGCGCAGCACATATTATGACATACACAATGTTCAAAAGCCAATTTTTATGCAAATTGGTTGTTATGAAGGATGTCACAACCACTTGGCAATCGTTTTTTTCACTCTTCCATGCGGAAAATATAATTAATCTTTAATAGATACAAGTGTATTATGGTCTTCAGATAAGCAACATGTAAAATTCGATGCTTCAGATATCCGTTTAAATTCAATACATCAATGTATTTCACTATATCTTAAAAGCAGGTAAATATGACAAGTATATTTCTACTGCAAAGTCACAAATATTCGAAAATTGAGAAAGCCGTCAGGAATTGCAAACTTGGCATGGCTAATCACCCACTATAGTTTTTATTTTTGAGCACATTGCTACACATAGAACACATTTAAATATCGACAACATTGAGGTGATGAGCAGTGTGATGGAAAAAATTTTATGTTAAGCTTGCCTTTTTTACGCATATTGCGCTGATTGGAGATTGCTAGGCTGAGCACTGGAATGGCAACTGTTATGGCTACATTCATGTGAACTTGAACATAAACTGCAGGCTACATAAAGGGCGAGGAAAAGCTTCATATGGAAGCCTGTTTCAAATAAATCAAGGTGTTTTAGAGTCTCGTGCTTGCATGCGGACCTGAAACTGTATAGCACACCTTAAACGGAGATGGCAGTCATTGAATGAGGCAAACAATTCGCTATATGCTCTAAAAGCTGTCGTCACTCTAAGAGTGCATTACGTTAATTGAGAAAACATCCTAATTATTACAGCGGCAATAGCTCAATTTCCATTTTGCATTACCAATTTTGAATACGTCAGTCGTTATTCATTCTCCCTAAACGTTTAGGTTTATTAACACATCAATTGTAAATATAATAAAGGTTCGCATCGCTACTTTCTCAAGTCAACACACGCGCTTCTGCGACAGCTTCTGAACGTAGTAACAACCGCATTCTATCACGGTTAACTACAGCTAAAAAATAAAATAAACGCACACACTTCCTTAACAGGAATGAACAAAAGAGTTTTTTGTTAATTTTGGGTAATGGGATGTTGCGGTGGGATTTGGTAAAAGGATGAAGTATATAATTAAGGTTGGCCTTCTCTGTCTTCTTAGCATAATTTTAAAAGGCCTCCTGAATGTCGGGTCTCGAGCTGCGGAAGGCAGCCTACAAATACTCCTTGGCCTCACTATAGGCATTTAAATATTGAGGAAAGGCTGAACACCGCTTGATGTGGTTTGTCCGCACTGGAAGCGAGTGAGTTAAACAACATTATTGGGTTCTCAATAGATGTGAGTTAACTCAGCGTCACCTGACTAGGCTCACTCGAAGACGGTCGGGTTGCGCGGGCCCTCTGGACGGCCAGGATTGATGATATGTGGGGTTTAACGTCCCAAAACCACCATATGATTATGAGAGACGCCGTAGTGGAGGGCTCCGGAAATTTCGACCACCTGGGGTTCTTTAACATGCACCCAAATCTGAGCACACGGGCCAACAACATTTCCTCCTCCATCGGAAATGCAGCCGCCGTAGCCGGGATACGAACCCGTGGCCTGCGGGTCAGCAGCCAAGTACTTTAGCCACTAGACCACCGCGGCGGGGCGGACGGCCAGGATTTGACGCAGGTTTTGCTAGAAGGGAAACTGCAGTCTGGAGGGAGGGAGGAACGTTAACGTGTGTCCGCACGGTACTAAAACGAAACGTGGAAGTAGTGATGTGGCCGTGGCTCAGGAGATGGAATACAGCGATTAGAAAGCGCTGCTTCTATAACTCTACAATGCAGCATACAATGCAGCATATCACGGCGCCTCTAGAAGACCTGTCAAGTTGTAGAGAATGGAAGATGGGGGGCAGAAAGGCATCCCTGGTCCAGCATGTAGTGAGGGACAGGTGTCACGTCCAACAGGGAATTCAACCCCGTGTCCTCAACGTAATGCAGCACCCACTTGAAAACAGCTGTGCGGGTGGGCACGAAGAAGTAGATCTGCGCGTGTCGTCACTGGCAGTGAATATCGGTGAACATGACGGCTTACTGTGGATGTAGCGCAAATCAGTGACACAAAGCAGGTAGCACTGTGTACGTCGGGAAGGACCCGGTAAGACCAGGGCAGTGCACAAAGCTAACAAAACAAAGCACGACATCAGCACTTCATAAGGACAAGATCTTACTAACAACTTACTACAACAACTTCTCATTACTCGAGATAAGCACGTCCTCAGGGTTGCCGTTGGCGGGTACTATGCGCCAAATCGGCTGCTTTGCGACTCCGTCTTGCGATGGGAGTTGAAGTTGACCCCATGTCTAGTTTCTGACTTCGAACTCATGCCTTGGTACAATAAGAAGGAAATTTTTATTGTTTGCTGGTAAAATTCACTCTTTCGAAGATTTTATGTCCTGTCAGCCGATGTGCGAAAACGTCCTCACTGCAGCGGGCTCATACGCATCAATGAGCATCAATGCAGAGGGCGGCGTGCATGTATATACGGAGTGGCGAAGTTGTGTGCGCGTTAGAAAACGCGTGGACGCTGCTCACACAGCCAAAAATCTTTGCAGGTGCAAGTTTGTCGCACTCCTGTATACACGCCGTGCCAGCTCAAGAGTGAAATTTATAAGAGCACTCATTCGCAAAAATGTAAATCTGGGCTGTTCATCTTGAATCATACTGTTAAGTGAAGGATAGTCGCTTGCACCGTAGACCATTTACAAGGTATATTTACAACAGTGGTCACACTGCTGACCGGATCAGGTCAGAGTGCGAAGCGAGAGACCTTCGTTCTCTTCGTCGGGCGCACGCGCGCATGGTTCGAGATGCTATAAATATGCATGTAGCAATAGTATTAGAGGACGGACTGGTGTTACGTAAACTCTGCTAATCAGTCTGCTCTTCAAACTCGGCTAATAAGTCTGCTGCTTCAATGTCGAACTTTCGTATTAACTTTTTTAATACAATGAATTACTCTATCTTGAATAACTGTTTTTCGTATAAACCATATATACGCAAGCACAATGAATTCAAGACAATATCAATTCACTTCACTGAAACCTATTTGAGCCTTTGCTTAATGAAAATGATGTAATTTATTCTTCAATATTAAAAAAATTGTACTTATACTACTGTTCTTGTTCTATCCGGCTACGCATTTGACGATAAAATTTTATTAGGTGCCTACTTTGGCTTTAGCATTACCTCTGAATTTGAAGTCCAGACAAAGGCAAACCTCCATGTCGTGTAACAAATCTGGGCACTAGAGGCAGTGTTGGCTCTGATGGAAGTGTGCCAGTCAATATTACGCGAAAGCGGCTAGAAAGGTAGACGATGGAAACGAAATGATGGCATCATTAAGCATTAAGTTTCTTGAGCACTGTACATTACGGAACTTGAAAGAGCACCAGTGATTTCGCAGTATTTTATGGCGTAGCATGTACGAGCCAAGATGTTCAACTAAATGGTCATATTTCGGCATTCTTCGGCTGCAGGCAAAGCTATTGTTGTACTGGGAGCGTTCTTACTCCTGCTCTGCTCAAGTTCGTCTATCGAAATAAATAGTTATGTCTTTATTGACTTAGCTGATGCATTATTCGGTGTCACACCAACATGATACTTCAGAGAGCTGCATAGGCGTCCGCGAACCAAATACACACATGAAGTCGTGAAGCAAATTTCAAATGTGAACAGAGTAGTAACGTCGCCTCGGACCACATAAGCACCCTTAATCAATCAAACGTTCATACTGAGCATGGATTACAACCTGAAAAACAAAACAGCAAGACGATTGCAGCTGTCGGGTTTGGGCATTCTATAGGAAACCATGAACCACAAGTTAGCATTCCAAAACGCGGAAGTATCCGTTCTCCAAGTGGATGTTTCTCGAATTCAATATGGCTGTGCCACGCTTACTCTTCAGCGAAAGGTAGCGCAAAGACGTGTTTCGAAAAGCGAGAGTCGATTCTTTCAGCGTATATCGAGTCTCGGCTGTGGACCTTATTTTATCGCCCTGACGCACACATTCCAAGCCTTCACTCCGGCCTTTAAGACGCCTACATGCAGGTGTCCGGGACAGCTTGTGCTTAAAATACACAGATGCACATGCATACGGTACACATTACCGGCGTCACTACCGCTGCTGAAACTTCTTTGCAATGTTGTCGCTTAAAAAAAATAATTGCCAAGCAGCATGTTTTACGGCAGCACAAATGCAGCTTGCAGTGGGAGTTCGCAAAGAACTTGTGTCCCCGTTCATTCAACATCACTGAACGCCAGAAAGGACACTGCACAAATGAAGGTTACACCATGTGTTTTCTACAGCACTTATTAACATTGTCATTGCGCACAAGCTAGGACCTCTAAACTTAACTTTAAAAATTGACCCTATACAACGTCAACTGGAAGCCCATGACGCAAGTCAATCGTGCCAGCTGTGCGTGCTACCCTATTCGGTCTGTAAGAGTATGCAAAAACAAACACATTTTAGAAAGCAGGAACAGGCATACGAGGCGAGCAACACCCACATTTTTTTTTTACCTGGTCCAAGTGACGCATTAAATGCCCTTTACGAGTCCAGTCTTGCGAGACACTTCATTGCGAAAGACTTCTGAATCCCAGCAAGGTCGGCTTCCTTCGTGGCTTCTTTGCCCGATGGGAGCTTCTGCGGCAACGCATCTGCCAAAGTGCGCGCACTTTTGCGGCGTCGGACACAGGCCAATGACGACTGCTTTCAGAGAGATCGGTGCCGTGCCTGCGTCAATGTTTGTCGCATACTACCGGAGCACCTGCAAACGTTACAGCGGTGCCTGCGCGTTTTCCTCAGTTCTCCAGGTAAGACATTTGCTCGTTATTTCTGTCCGACGAAGCACCAATGCTTCAGCACGCTTCGGCTGTCAGTCAAATGTTCAATCTAATCAGTCTTAGTGAGATTTGATCGTTATCGCTAAGCTAAATCATTGCCGAGCTTTAGTGCAGACAACGAAATAGATCACAGCGTGGCGTATGTAATCCGAGTGATTAGAAATTTCAAAATATAGAATAAATATTTTAAAATATACGAGTAAATATTAAATACGAGTAAAATGGACCACAAAGCTCGAAGTCATCCTGAAGCCTAAGGAGAAGCAGTGCGAGTTTCATGCTTGCTTTCGCATGTTCTTTTCAAAAGAGAGCAAAAATGTGTTGACCCTGTTTACTACGAACTAAAAAAGAAAGAAAGGAATATCCGCACGTAAATATCCTAGGGACTACGAAGTTTCCGCGATTTATACAAGTGGTCTAGGTGGCCAATGTTCATGGACTTAATAGACACGACTAGCACATAGTGAGCTCTTCCAACGTAGGGACGTGCAGACTTAAGCAACACTGCCGAATCGTGGGCAGTTCTGGATTGCCCATAGCTGATCTCCGTGGCTGATAGCTGATCCCCGTTGTTGGAGTTTCTGATAGCGGAGCAACACTTCGCTTGGTTGGCTTGATTGCCGCCCACTTAAGAAATACATGGCCAGAGTACCCCACTTTTCAAAATTTAGGTGGAGGTCTAAATACATCGGAATTTTCTGGTTGCTTGATGGCAAACTATCAGTATGTATTTTGTTATACTAATATATTTTCTATTTTCTTTTTTTTAGTTATAACACATCAAGGGAGTGAATAAATCTTCCCCATGTCACGTTCTTGGTGAACTCTTTCATGTAAATAGGAACATCATCATCATCACTATCATCCATAACAACGCATGCTGCCATCGGTCGACCGGCCAGTTACTCTCATCGAGGATGGTAGCAACACCCTTCGGGGCAGCTTCTCAAAGCCCCGTCTGCTCGCCTGGCTTCCCGTGTTGCTGGTGTCGGCGCTGATTTCCTGTGCCTACTACGCCTATGTTCTGGTTTTCTGCCGGCTTATTGTCGCAGAGGAGAGCACAGCCAAGGCCGTAACGTTCGGCACCGGATTTCATCTTCTTCTGTCCATGTGCATCTGGTAAGTCGCAGAGTGCCTAACCGGGACGTTCGTTTCTCTGGTGCTGCGCGCATGTTCTGCGTGTCACTCCTATAGGTCTTCTTGCGCTTAGTTTTGCTCGTGCACGTTCCTACGGGAGTGAGAATATTCGAAATAAATAAATACCGAACGCAATATATTTACAAATGTACACGGGGCGTCCTCCAGCCAAGAGGGTGGAACACCACAACCAACAACAACACGAGTAAAATTGCGATCGTTATTTTCAGCGCCTCGATTGATGGAGCATTCCTTCTTATTCGTCTCGACTTTTAACAATGTTAACAAGCTTATGGCATCTGATATTAGAGTAACTTGAGGAATAGTGTCATTGCCAACGTCACATAGCTCATTGCATTTGCTATACGAGAACGTTGAGATCAACTACACAGATCCTGGGAAACGTGGTCCGATCGCTTTCGCATCAGGCTGATCACCTGCGCTCGTACCATCACTGCGTTCGTACGGAGCAAAAGCTTAACTTCATAACAAACATTAATTTGCTGCGCCTAACCACAACCGTTTGGCATGCGCTTCAACTTCTTTCTTAGCAATTCAAATGAACGTCATGTTTGTTTCCGTAGTCTCTGAAATCCAAGCAGCCACCTCATATATCATCTTTCCCACCCTCAGTCAACTATACTCTGCACAAGTGTTTTGCACGTTGGAATTTAGTATAATTTATTGTTTACGTCGTACTGCTCACGTGTCGTTTTACAGGTCGTACGCGAAGACGACGGTGACGGCGATTCCCGACGTTTTACCAGCGTACCTGTTGAGCTTGGACCAGGAGCAGGTTCTGGCCAACTGTCAAAACGAGCGCACGCGGCATGGTTTGCTCGAGATGCTGGCATCACAGAAAGGCGTCTTCACTCGGGGGCCAGGTGGTTCCGCGCGTTACTGCGTGTTATGCCATCTTCTCAAGCCGGACAGATGCCACCACTGCTCCACGTGCCGAAGGTGAGCCTGCGTACACTGTGTACTTCAAAATAAGACGTCATCAGGCGGCTATAAAAGAGATTACTGTATCAATAAAAGATTTTGTTTGCGATGCATGTTGACGCTGCTTAAAAAAAAGAAGTCAAGAACCTACCCTTCGTTTCAGTCTCGTGCTCCTTTGATGTGTGAATGCTTTCTGTTCATAAAGTTTTCTCGTTCTGAGGGGCGTGTCATCTTTTTTGTCCTACAGTAAATGTGTATATGGACGCGTGCGTGAAATTAGTGACCCTTATAGAGCGTTTTTCTTCTTTGTATGTCATTCCTAAAGTCCCTACAGTACACAGAACTGAGGATAATTATGTTTTACGACCTCTGTCGCAGTTTATCAATATGCCACAAACGCAGACCTCGTATAAATATTTTCGCAGATGCATCATGAAGATGGACCATCACTGCCCGTGGTTCAACAACTGCGTCTGCTTCAGCACCTACAAGTTCTTCTTGCTCACTCTCTTCTACACGGTTGCACTGTGCCTATACGGCTTGGCCACCCTGACAGCCCACTTGGTTGAATGGTGGTCGGACACGTGGCTTTGGAAGCCGTACGCTTTCCACGTGGGCTTCCTCCTGGTCGTGGGCACCGTGCTGGCCGTCGCTCTCGGCTCCTTTCTCGTCATGCACCTTTTCATGGTGTCAAAGAACGAGACGACGCTCGAGAGGCTGCGCGACGCGACGTTTCAGGAACTCGGGGACTCATTCGATCTCGGGAACCGCTACGAAAACTTCGTAGAGGTGTTCGGTCCACGAAAATCACTTTGGATGATTCCCGTATTCACGAGTGTTGGCGACGGTGTCCGTTTCCCGACCAGGCTGCACCCCACGCGAGACACGGTCGAGCCTCGGGCATCTGCCGTCGTGGTGAACTAATCTGCGGCTACGTACTCGTTGGGGTCATCCGGTTTCGATAGCAGAGCTGACGGCGTGGATATAGAATGACAATCGATCGAGGCTTCTAGAAACTGCTGTAAGAAACGTGACACGACTGAATTTTGATAGTTTTTTTTCTTTTGAATTACGTTCTGATATGACTCACAATAAGCACATCACATGCTCTTTATTGCCCGAGTGTGGCGCTCCGTCTCCTTTTGTGCCAAGCTACACCACATCTTTTCATTATATTTATCTTTGTTATAATATTTTGGTACATCTGCGAATCGAATAAAGGTCTCTCGCAACCTTTCACGCCCCCCCCTCTTCCCCCTTCTACCGCTTTCGCCACCCCGAGCTTCGCACAGTACCAACTGAGCACACATAAGGATCAATTTTATTTAGTAAAAATGACACCTCTTTTAGGATTCCCAAGATAGCCACACCGCTATCTCGACTCCACCTCATATGTCAAACAGGTATCATGCCGTAATCCTACGACATGGGCAGACCAGCACTCTACTCGTACGTAAAACCGTCTTTATGATAGGCCGCAATGAATACAGAAATGCTTCAAACGTGGAACGCACCCCCTTTTGAGAAATGCACAATGAACTTATATGAAGTGACTATTTAACAAAACTTTGTATATATATATATATATACATACCAAAAACAAAAGTGATGCTGGGTCCGGGTAAGATTATCCGTATAGGGAAAAAGACGCACGTACGAAGTGATTTTATTGATTGACGTTTTGTCCGCGGGTCCAGCCTTCATCAGGCCGGACCCGCGGCCGAAACGTCAATAAAATCACTTCGTACGTGCGTCTTCTTCCCTATACGGATATATATATATATATATATATATATATATATATATATATATATAGTCCAGTAGATCCTCCGTGAGCGGTCACAACGTGGTTTATTTCGACGTTTCAGCCTAGAGTCTGGCCTTCATCAGGATTAAAGATACAGTTTGTTGGTGCTCAGCTTCATACAATCTCAAATCGGAGGGCAAGGAAAGAGGAAAAAAAAGAAAGACATTAAAGAAAAAAAGGGCAAAAAGAAAAAGGAAAGAAAAAGAAGAAAAAAGAGAAGAAGAAGAGAAAAATAACATACGGTGGACGCCCCTCGGGTGGCCCCCTTCCACTCTTTCCTCCACTTCCCCCTTCATCTATCTCTCTCCCCCTCTCCCCTTCACCTTTCAGATGTCAGCCGTCTGTGTATGTTTCCGTTCACTAACGCATTCCTCCCGATCAGACGGCCCTTCCTTTCACTGGCGGTTCGGTGTGGGGCAAAAAAGAGCTTTTCAGGAAGTCCTAAGCCTTTAACTACTCGGGGTCCCGTAAACAATTCGTCGTAGAAGGAGGGGTGCCGCGTATTGTGGCAGAGGCTCGTAAGCGGGCATTTTAGGAAGTTCTAAGCCTTTACCTACTCCGCGCCCTGTCAACATTTCGTCGTAAGAAGAGGGGTGCTCCTTATTGCGGTGGGCTGTGCAAGTGGGTTCAATGCGAATTCCTTGCCCGCTTCTGGATTACGCGTGTAGTGGGGGCCTCCCGGCTGTGCACAGGGTTGCTGTTGGGCATGTCATGCATGGCACAATTGATTGGGTAGTAAAATAAAACAGAAAACAGACGACAGCTGCACTTAGGAAGAGTAGTTACACTTGGAATTGTTTTGGGTTGTCCAGTGCCCTTCGCAGCTGCAGTGCCGTGAACTGAGTTACTATTTTCATTGTTGCCGTTATTGTTTTCTAATGCTCTAATTGCTGCAAGTGTACCTGGATTCTCATTTATTCCTTTATCAAGAGTGTTAAATCGGTGGATAAGGTATGACTCTCGTTGTTCATGTTCTCGATTTGATTTAAATCATGTCTCTAAGAGCGTTACTGATAGTTTGTCGAATGCATGGTCGGGAAGATTGAGCTGTTTTGATAGAGGTAGACTTTGGCCTGATTTCGCATGGGCTCTGTGATTATTGAAGTGAATCCTAAATGGTGTTTCTGTTTGTCCGAGGTACTGCATACCACACACGTTGCATTCGAGTAGGTATACCACATTAGAGGAATCGCATGTTAGGTTTCCTCGTATGTTAATCGAAAACTTGGATTGCGTGCTGGTTGCTTTGTCTGTTTCTCGCATCGCCTTACATACAAGACATCGTGGCTTCAAAAAAGGGCTGCATGAATTATTGGGGGGTGATGTATTAATTTAGGAGTGGACGAGGGTGTCTTTGAGGTTACGTGGTCGTCGGTAAACGACGCCTGGAACGAATGGGAATGCGCGTTTCAGACGTTCACTTTGTTCCAGAATGTTGTAATGTCGTTTAAGAATTTTGTTTACATTGGGGAAGCTTGTGCTGTAAGTCAAGCAGAGGTTTGTTTGTTGTGGGTCTTCTCGTGGTGGTCGTTTCATAAGTAAGTCTTCACGCTTTAGTTTTCTCGCTTTTTGAACAGCGTCATTGATTACATGTGGGGGGTATTTTTGTTTCTCGAGCATAAGCTTTAGCCTCTGTGAGCTCGTGTCAAAGTCAGCGTCTCTAGAGCAGATTCGCTTAAACCGGTGAACCTGGCTGTATGGAATACTGTTTTTACAGTGGCGTGGGTGATCGCTTTGGTAATGGAGGTATTGTTGTCGATCCGTTGGTTTGTGATATAGGGTTGTAGAGAGCTTCTCTTCTTCTATCGTTATGGTAACATCAAGAAAATTTATGGTAACTTGCGAGTATGTGTGTGTGAAGTGTATGTTCGGATGTACAGCATTGTAAGTGTCGATAAAGCTGAGAAGTTCGTCCTCGCTGTGGGTCCAAATAAGAAAGATGTCGCCTATGTACCTTCTGTATAACATTGGTTTCAATGAACTTTGTGCAAGAAATTCAGATTCTAACTTTCTCATAAATATGTTGGCATAATTAGGTGCCATTTTGGTGCCCATAGGGGTCCCGCTGATTTGTCGAAAATACTCTTGGTTAAACTCGAATGAATCGAGGCCAGGATTTCAGCCCACGAGGAGCTAGTTCGTTAAACGTCCACCACGTGCCGCATGAAGTTGAACCCTCCCCCTCGTCCCCTCTTTTCTCCTCCCACCACGACGCTGACGAGTTCCCTACGGAAGTGGCCTCGCTCTTCAACCTGTTCTCGCCCGCCCCTCATTGTGGGAACCAAAGAATAGCGACCCGCTGTCAGTGCATTCTTACTCACGCCGTTTAAAAGCCAGCCTGTGTAGAGTACGCGAACAGGTTCCGAACCGGCCATGAACAATTTTTCAGACTGAGGATTTCTTTTTTTTCTTGCCTTGGTTGAATTCGAGTCCTCACAGTTTTGATATAGTCATAGATAATTTATATACGAAGAAGCTACGACCAACTGCATTACATTCTTTAGTTGTTTTTTTTTCCGTCGTAGGTAATATATTGTAATCATAATATCAGGTTCAATATTAATTTGTGGCTAAGCCATAGTACTTTCCGACCCAAACTTTCTGTGGGGTACAACAAAGTTTTTAATCTTGTTTTTTTTTAGCTACTAGGCTATTGAAAAGCACGCAAAAATTTAAGAAAGATGTTAGTAGAACGACTTTCACAGGAGAAGCATGTCCAGTATATTGGACACTGGGATTAATTTGTTGAACAGATAGGTACACACATTCTGCTATTCTCTTAGTTAGGGCGCTGCTTTTGGCCCTGTTAGGTTAATAGTCTTATAAAACACAAGCGGGGTTTGTTTTGTCCCGAGAAAGAGCTTATCCTCTTCGCTGATGCTCTTCATGCTTCATGCTGTTGATAGATTCCTAGCATGCCCCAGTTTTATTTTTCTATGACTGGGCTTGAAGAGTGTCACGTCAAGCCACCTCTTGTTTTCTTTTTTTCCTTCTAAATTGAGCACAATGTGCACCAATTGCATCTTGGTGTGAGAGTACTGGAAATAGGTAATTCTCGCATTGCCAGCAAAGTTTTTATTAGAAAAACTACATTTTTTGCAACAATGCATCGAAAAGGCATGACAGAACTCGTACAATTTAAATGATTTCAATGGTGCAAAGATATGTCCTGAAATACTTTTGTATACTTGACCGCATCATGCGCACGCAGTTTCGCGTAGATTACGCAATTACTTCTAGTGCCCGATAAATAGGTGGAGCTGAAGGGTGAACTACACCTAAAAACATCTTACTCGACTCTTACAGAAGCTACTAAAATAATTTTAGTTCTGACTGTAGCTCTGCTTACTTTTATTCATCACTTTTACCGTCATGTTTTTGTCAGCGACTAAGTATATGTACCACCCTGCTGAAATCACCAAATGGTGACTGCAGTAGCTGTAAATAAATAGTAATAATATATAATGTGTTCAATACATTAGTCAAGGGGCAGGAAAAGAATGTGCTTGTTAACTACATAGTAAACGCTACGAGATTGTACTGTTCGGTTATCCTTTGCGGAAGCTCTTTGGCTTTTTTATTCCTTTGTAGAGCTTATTCTTTGCATCAATGTGCGTAAGGAGCTACGTATAGTTCCATTGAGAAAATAGCACCAGATGCTCGGTACCGACAGCACAGTGTAAGCTGGAGGAGCAGCTTTTGTAGACCTTTTTGTAATTTAGTGTTAACTTCTCATTTGCTGGCATCTCATTCCAGGTGTCTTATTTTATAAGGTACTCAGCATAGCTCCGTAAAATGTACTTCAAACAATGCCTGCTTCAAGGGACCGCATGTGCCTGATTGTTTTTGCACTACTACCTGACAACATTTAATTAACGAGCTTCGCAACTTCAAAATATGCAACATCGTGTGTTTAACAAAAGACTTGCTACACCTAGAACTATTGTGTCTTTATGTTTTCGGCTCATTTAAATCGCCTTGATATATTACAAATAGTAATAGATAAATTATTTATCTAACACTTCATTGGCGAGATTTCATTGCGACATGTGAAAGGAAATTTCATAACATTATTGCGCACAATACAAGTGGTTTATGCAACAGATAGTCGAATGTGCAACGATCTCCGCATTGTTGATATATGTGTTGAAGGCCTGTGCACCAATAAAAGAGCTATCGAATGGGGTCCTTGGCGTACGATGTAAGGGCTAACATGCTCAACTTAAAAGCAATCTTAAACCAACACTGTTTATTTAGGTGCACATCTCAAGTACGTAGTGCTTCTTCTCGCCCCCGTATGTTGTCGGAATTCAGAGCTTGATTTTGCGATAGAAGAGTGAATGCACCATAATTATTGCCTATATTAGATTGGAAAATATTGATGATAATCCACCTTTTCACTCAATGGTCTCGCTGATGTATTAATAAACATGGCAATGGCAGGAACACTAATCGTGCTGTAGCCAATAAAAAAAAGTGATGCAGAACGTTTTTTATTAGTCCATAAAACAGGTATCTACTGATAATATTCCATTAGTTGCTAACGTGAGGTCATTACTGGCAACAATATGTTTTGATTTTCCTTCCAGGAAGAAAGAAAACTGATGTTCACGTTTGGTGCCATCGTATACAGTGTTACAGCTTCGATCCTCCCACAGTTTAGACAAGAGCGTAGAATGAAAATTTAGGTGAATTACATGCTTGATACATGTAGCATTTTATTTTCAACGGCAGAGTGTTTAAGCTTCATTTTCAGCCTGGCCGACGGCCTCTCCGAACTTGGAACACATGTGTCAGCTAAGCGGAAACGAAGCATTGAAATATATATATATATATATATATATATATATATATATATATATATATATATATATATATATATATATATATATATAACGAGTCGATGTCGATAGACTGATGTAGCAAGAAGGGAGAAAGAAAACTGAGGAAGAGGTAAAGTAACTGAAATGAATTGGAGTAGGCCACCAGCATCGTTGCTTTCACAGTCTTCTCGTGTGCACCAGTAAAATCTGCTTTTTTTTTCTTTAGCTCAGCAATAACGATCGTTTATATATTAATGCTATACAATTCGCATTTCTTCGCACGGTGCTAAAGCGCCCGAAGTGGTTTAGTTTGTAAATGTTACAAAGGGAAGCGACAATAAAATGCATCATGGAACTAGAATAGCATTCTGTTGATAAGCCTGCCTTTTTTTAAAACTGTTCACCGTATAGGTAGGTGAACCCACTAAATGATCATATTAAAATATTGATCACAGATGGTAGGGTTACATTCTTGGTGCTGAGGTGTACGTGACGAACTACTGGAGGAACAGCTGAGTTTTAGTGCCGGAAAGCAACACAGTAACACAATATTTACCTACGGCATTTTTTTTTTCAATTATGGTATCCAACAGCAAAAATCACTCCTAACAATTTTTTTTTTCAGTTAGCTTGCCTTTATTAATACATCTCAGCAACCTGGTTTTACATTTATCAACGAAAAGGTTCACTCTTTACACTTTTGTGACGCCCCCTCGAGAGGTACAAACTGACAAAAATATTACTCAGCGTTGTGCATTTACAAAGCTCTTGTTTTCTTTCCGTTTTTTGCCTGCGTTTCTGTTATTATAAGCAGGCGTCACCATGGGTAGAAAACGATCACTTTACCGTGTAGAGGGACCCGTGAAAGACACTACGCGACAACCTTCCCTCGCTGGTCACCCCACTGGCAGAAAAATAGTTGAAGCCAGCCAAGCGCATTGTCATCCTATATGTGCCGGGCGCCAGTGAAGAGCTCTCCGCGATTCTCGGAAAATCAGGGGTCGAGGTGGTTCGCAAGCCTGCTTCGATGCTCACCCGCTTGCTACCACGGCCGATGGAAGAAGCGACACCAGCGAGTAGTCTGCAAGTTGCCGTGTTCAGAGTGTCGAGCCAGCTACGTGGGCAAAAGCGAATGTTTCCATTCAGAAAGCCCGTAGAGCGGCCGAAAGGCTTGGACTGGCGTTCCTGACGGGGGAGTCAGCCGCTGAGCGCTCACGTGCACCTTGCCGGGCAGCAATAAACTTCCGCGCCCACTCGTTAAGATAACGCCAACTTAAGAACGACTTCAGGAAGGCAGAAGTGCAACGCGGCGCTTTTGCAGAGCCCCTGAGAAGCCCGACAATATGATTGATTTCTACAGCTTTTCTGTTCTAGAAACAGGGAATTTCAAAATGATGTCCTCGCGCGAATCCTGGCACATTTACAACATGCCAACAAACTTGAACCGCTCTCTAGGAACAATCTCCTCAGTATACGTTCACGGCTTTTGAAACGTGTCGGAAACGGGAAGCCACCGCTTTGGCAAAACAAGACACGGAGATGCTTTTGTGACAAACACAGACATATCCTGAGAAAGTTACCAAGTCGTTCCTCACAACCCAGGCCCTCTACAATCGTCCCAACTTTTTAAATCTTCTACCGAGCCCAACAGATTTCAGTCAAAATGCTTACATTTAAGCTTATAGAATTCACACTCTCCAAATTAACGACCTCCAAAAAAGCAAAAAATAAAAAAAAATGTTTTGGTAGGGCTGGCTGCTAAAATGTTGCTTGTACTGTGCAGGCACATGGAGCTTGGTGTCCACGACTTTAACAATCAATTTTTATTAATGTTGAATGTTGAGTTAAGGATATTTACTTCAACGTCATATATATATATATATATATATATATATATATATATATATATATGTATGTATAGTGGGAGTAGTAATTCAATGGGCCAGTTATTCTTTGTGAAGGTATGGGATATGGCACAACGGGAGCGTTGTCAACAAGGATAAATATATTTATTTCCCAACAGTTTCGGGAGGGGTCCTCCCTTCATCAGGGGATGAGTTATAGATAGTTCATCATAGTTATATAGTTCATCATATAGTTATATAGTTCATCATATAGTATAGTTCATCAGGGGATGAGTATATTGTCACGACGCAGACACAGCAGGAGTTCGATATAGAAGAGCTCACTTTAATTAAAAATGAAAGGCGCTCGGAAAGAGGACCGGACAAGAGCTTCGTCTTCCTCTCTGGCTGTGCGAACTCCCCTCTGCAGGTTGAATGCGGCATTTGCCTCCCTCCAGGAAGAGCATCGACCCGATGCTCAGCTACAGAATACGTGGTGTATCTATAGTTGACGTATTACGCAACTGGCTCACTGCAATATGGCTTCGACCGCACAACGTGTACGATTTCAGATTTTTGAGCTCGCGAGGAACTGTCAGGGATGACCTCATAATTCACGTCACTTAGGCGCCGTATAACATTGTAGGGACCAAAGTACTTCTTCAGTAACTTTTCACAAAGGCCGCGTCGGCGAATAGGGCTCCAGACCCACACTTTCTCGCCAGGTTGATAAGTGACGTATCGGTGTCGCAGGTTATAACGTTGTGCGTCATAACTCTGCTGTCGGGCGATTTGCACGCGTGCTAGCTGCCGTGCCTCTTCAGCTCGTTGGGTAAAGGCTTGAACATCCGTGTCTGTATCCTCGCAGTCGTGCAGCAGCATGGCATCAAGCATTGTCGTCACTTCACGGCCATAAAGAAGACTAAATGGCGTGCTCCGTGTAGTTTCCTGCTGCGCCGTATTATAGGCAAACGTCACGTATGGTAGAACGTCGTCCCAATTTTTATGATCCACGTCAATGTACATACTAAGCATTTCAGCAATTGTCTTGTTGAGGCGTTCTGTTAAGCCGTTGGTTTGTGGGTGGTAGGAGGTAGTTTTTCGATGCGCTGTTCCACTCAACTCAAGCACTGACTTGAGGAGCATAGCCGTGAAAGCGGTACCTCTGTCTGTTATTATAATTCTAGGAGCGCCATGCCTCAGAACGATATTTTCAATGAAAAATCGTGCCGCTTCTACTGCGGTTCCACTTGATAAAGCCTTTGTTTCTGCGTAGCGAGTAAGATAGTCCGTAGCGACAATTACCCACTTATTTCCAGTATGCGAAGTCGGAAATGGTCCAAGGAGATCCATTCCGATTTGTGCAAAAGGCATGGTGGGCACTTGAACTGGTTGCAACAATCCGGCTGGTTTTAAAGGTGGCGATTTTCGTCGTTGACAATCGAGGCACGTGCGGACGTAATGCTTTACAGTGCCTGGAAGCTTCAGCCAGTAGTACTTTTGTTGGATTCTGGCCAATGTGCGCGTGTATCCGAGGTGGCCGGAGGTTGGCTCATCGTGGCAAGCGCTCAGGATCTCATAGCGAATGGATGTCCGGACGACAAGTAAGTGTGCATTTCCGCTGGGGGCAAAGTTCTTCTTGTATAGGACACCACTGCGCAAGCAGAATGATGGCAGGCTCCTTGCAAATATCTTGGAAACGCTTGTAGACTGGCCGTTAAGAAAATTAATAAGAGGGAGCAACTCACTGTCTTCTTTCTGCTTAGACGAAATGGTGACCGTGTCGACCACTCCTAAAAAATGGCATGTCATCATCTTCTGAGACATCATCTTGCTTTATAGGCGACCTGGATAAGCAACCAGCATCGGAGTGCTGTCGTCCCGACTTATAGACGACCGTCATATCGAATTCTTGTAGGCGTAAGCTCCAGCGCGCTAGCCGACCGGATGGGTCCTTCAAGTTGGTCAGCCAGCAAAGAGAGTGGTGGTCGCTGACTACGTGGAAGGGACGGCCGTAGAGGTATGGGCGAAACTTCAGAACTGCCCATACTACAGCAAGACATTCCTTTTCCGTTGTGGAATAATGGGACTCGGCACGGGAAAGCGTCCTACTTGCATATGCAATCACTCTCTCGGCTGAGTCTTGCCACTGGACGAGTACAGCGCCTAAACCTACGTTGCTGGCATCAGTGTAGATCATGGTTGGAGCGTCCTCGTCAAAGTGAGCAAGCACAGGGGGTGTCTGCAGGCGCTGTCGTAGACCGTCAAATGCTGCTTGTTCCTTTTCCCCCCCTAAAAATGGAACATCGTCTCTCGTTATGCGTGTTAAGGGCGACGCTATGTGCGAGAAATTGGCGATAAATCTGCGGTAGTAGGCGCAAAGGCCAAGAAAACGTCTTACGGCCTTCTTTTCTGTTGGCACCGGAAATTTTCGGACGGCGTCGATCTTGTCGGGGTCCGGACGAACACCTTCATGGCTCACCACATGTCCTAAGAATCGGAGTTCCTTGAAACCAAAATGACATTTCTCAGGTTTCAGCGATAAGCCAGCGGACCGTATTGCTCGAAATACTAATAGCAGCCGTCTTAGATATTCCTCGATTGTTGGTGAGAAAACAATGACGTCGTCGAGGTATACCAGACACGTCTGCCACTTAAGGCCTGATAGGACGGTATCCATCAGTCTCTGAAATGTTGCTGGAGCTGAGCACAATCCGAAGGGCAAGATTTTAAACTCGTAAAGCCCGTCAGGCGTAACAAAAGCAGTCTTTTCTCTGTCCCGCTCATCAACCTCGATTTGCCAATAACCGCTTTTCAGGTCCATCGACGAGAAGAAGCGTGCATGCCTCATCCTGTCAAGTGAACCGTCAATATGCGGTAGTGGATATATGTCTTTCTTTGTCACGCGGTTCAGCTTGCGGTAGTCCACACAGAAGCGTAAGCTGCCGTCTTTCTTCTTAACTAGCACTACCGGTGATGCCCAAGGGCTTTTTGACGGCTGAATGATGTCATCATTGAGCATTTTCTGGACTTGTTTTTGGATTGCTTCGCGTTCTTTCGGTGCCACGCGGTATGGGTTTTGTCGAATTGGTCTTGCCGTCTCTTCCGTTATAATTTGGTGCTTTGTCAGTGGCGTTTGATTTACCCTCGAGGTCGACGAAAAGCAATCTTCAAACTGGCCGAGAATATCTAGAAGACTCTGCCTCTGCGCTGGCGATAAATCTGTGCTCACGTCGACAGGCAGTGGTGTTGAAGCGGCTGGTGTCTCTGCCTGTTGTACTGCGAAGCACTCGCGGAATTCTACAATTTCTTCGAAGTATGCAACTGTGGTACCCTCTGCAATGTGTCGACGCTCGTTGCTGAAGTTTGTCAACAGGACCTCTGCTTGCCCAGACACTACACTGACGAGACTTCTGGCAATAGCGATTCCTCGAGAGAGTAAAAGCGTCGATATTTGTTCCGCGACACCTTCTCCACTATGCTGCGTGTTACACGTGACAGAGACGAGGTGGCATGACAACGGTGGCATGGTCACGTCGTCAATCACGCGCATGGGCTTGCGCTGCAGCACTGCTCTATGGTCCGCTGAGAAGGTCAGTACACCATCCGGTATATTTATAATGGCACCGTACTCCCGCAGGAAATCCATACCCAAGATGGCCTGTTTACAACACTCAGCAAGAATAACGAAGGTTGCCACGAATGATGAATCCCCGATCTTGATTCTTGCGGTGCACTTTCCGGTAGGTGTCAGCAGCTGGCCTCCGGCTCCTCTAATTTGCAGCCCCGTCCATTCCATTTTTACCTTCTTGAGTTGGTCGGCCAGATTCGCACTCATTATTGAAAAGTCCGCACCAGTGTCGACCAGTGCTGTCACGTCGTGACCGTCAATTGAAAGTGTAATGTCGGCGGTGACAATCTCGTCTTTCGTCGGTTCATTCGAAATGTGCGGCACTTCATGCGGCGGTAATGGGGGATTTTCAAATCTTCGGCGATTCGCAACCTTCCCCCCTAAGGTCGCTGCTTTTAGTTTCCCCGGCGTGGACTGGGAGACCTTGCTCTCGCCATGTCCGTGGTGCTACCCCTATTAGATCGGAGAAAATGACGTGGGGAGGGCGAGCGTGACCGGAACCCAGGAGAAACGTCTCGCGGGATCGTCGCGCTCGTTTCAACGTTGCGTCTTCCGTCGAAATAGCGCCGAGGGCTAGTGGACGGAAATCCTTAATACCCGGCAACGCGATGAGGACAAAACCGCACGATGTGGCCTGCTTCCCCACAATGGAAGCACAGGGGCCTGTAGTCAGGGGTACGCCATATGTCGGTTTTGCGGAGTGGGGGTCGCATCGGCGTCGACGTTTCCCTGTAGTACCAAGGCACTGTCGGCGGCTGTTGCTGGTGGTACTGTTGAGGTGGCGGCACGTTAAATCTAGGCTGTCGACGGAGAATATCTGCATATGTTGGCCTAACTATTTCAGTGTTCGGCTCGGGAAGTGAAAGCGCTAGCCTTATTTCTTGGCAAACAACTTCTGTGACCGACGCAATCGCGCAGTCATTCGGTGTGGCAGCGAGCTTCTTCACCTCTTCTTGTACAATTTCGCGTATCAGGTCACACAAAGAACGCTCCTCAGGTGTCACGGTGGTCACGGCGGTTGCGCTGATTTGTCCGCTGTTGTTTGGACGGTCGTACTGGTGGTACCGTAGCTGTAGTGCGCGTTCTATGGCGGTCGCCTCCTTCGAAAATTCGTCGACGCTTGAAGGTGGGTTCCGTACGAGACCAGCAAACAGCTGATCTTTAACACCACGCATGAGGTGGCTGATCTTTCTGTTCTCGGACATATCGGGATCGGCTCGATGAAAGAGACGAGCCATGTCCTCAACAAACATTGCGACAGACTCGTTGGGCTTTTGTATCCGTGATTCAAGGAGTCGTTGTGCCTGCTCCCGCCTTTCGGTGTTTGCGAAGGTGTCCAGGAACTTCCGCCGGAACTCGTCCCACGTTGACCACACGCGATTCGTGAACCACGTGCGAGCCCCGTCTTGAAGAGGGAAATACACGTACCCCAACTTCTGTGCGGCGTTCCACCCGTTAACGTTGGCTGTGCGCTCGAACTCCTCAAGCCAGTCATCTGCGTCCTCATATGTGTTGCCATGAAAGTCCACAGGAGTTTAGGGGTGAAAACAGTCACCTGTGTCGTGCTTGGGCTCGTCATGGTGGAGCAACTGCTTCCCGGCGCGGTTATGTTTTCCGTCCAAGGACCGAACTCTGGGCTCAGGCCTAACAGGCGGCGGCTGGCGCGGTGAACGGGTGTTTCGACGAGCGGAAGTCTTTGTGGACTAGATCCCGGGCTGTTGGAAGGTGTCCTGGACATGTACCCAGCACCTCCACCAGTGTCACGACGCAGACACAGCAGGAGTTCGATATAGAAGAGCTCACTTTAATTAAAAATGAAAGGCGCTCGGAAAGAGGACCGGACAAGAGCTTCGTCTTCCTCTCTGGCTGTGCGAGCTCCCCTCTGCAGGTTGAATTGAATGTGGCAATATATATATATATATATATATATATATATATATATATATATATATATATATATATATATATATATATATATATATATATATATATATATATCAGAGTGTGTGTGGGGGGGGGGTGTCTCAATATCTGTATGTGTCTTGCTTTGCTAATAAGCACCTGAAGTAGCAGATTTATACTTTGTGTAATTGAATTGCTGCTTTGATCTGCGTTCGCGTCATCGTCATTAATGGAGCGTGCTTGTCTTGGAAGTTGATACTACGAAGAAATAATTGAACGAATTCAAGCATACCCGCCTGGTTTTGTGTAAATCGGCTAACTTTGGCAACGGAGGTCGATGTGAAGGCGTGGAGATGCTTTTGTATCACCCGAAAAGCTAAAGCATTACAAAAACTCTGGTGGGGGTCAGAACCCCCTCGTCCACATATAGTTACCATCCTGAACGTCACAAAAGTGCACGTTGAAGGCCTTGAGGCATCTACTATAGAGCACTGAGTGCTCTAGTAGATGCCTTGGCGCACACAAAAGATCTTAGGTGTGAAGGTGTTATCACTCAGCGTGGGAACTATGTATTCTTCTTTTACCGACATTGTCCAAGTCCCGTCCCTCTGAGGTTATGCTTCTGAATCATGGTGAAGTGTATAATACTGAGCAAACTCTTCTACTCGAGCAAATATAGGAATAGACGGCAGTGATGTCGTCAATCGCATGTTTTCATGAGTATTTCTGTCGTCGGAGTTTTATAGCTGCCACCACAAACCGAATCATAGTAACCAAACTTGTAGTCAATTAGTAGTAACCCAATTGGTACTCCATTTGTAGTGAATTTGTAGAATTGAGTCATGTAAAATACTCCGAAAATATTGGGCCTGTAAAATATTCCGGGAAAAGTGAAATATTTCTGTCATTGATAGAGTGGTGGCCTAAAGCAAGAAACATACCTGCAAGATACGACGCAGTTCAATTGTAATCAAACATGTGCTACAAATCAATATTATGATATATTTTGTAATGTGTCTAAAATATTAAAAATATTTGGATACTTATTGTGTGCTCTTAAGGAATCTATAAGAAATAAGTTTTCTTTAATAACACAAATACCTTAATATAATGTGTGAAACGTATGTGCATGTCCCGATTAAAATGTTCAAAATTATGCTGTGCAAATCTGCAAACTTTACCTGCAAACGAATGCGGATGTCAGGATCATAACAATACAAGGCACGTATATGCATGCACAGTATAATGTTATATTCACTGTGGAGATATTCAAAACGAAGAACGAAAAAATGAAATAATTACATTGAAAGTACTATTGTTTTTTGTCCTTATCAAGCCTCAACAATTTCCTTGGCGAGAGAAAGATCCTATCACCGTTTCGGGACCATAGATTATTAAAGCTACATCTTTCAGTTCTCTCAAGCATAGAATCATGGTAGTGCTATGCACACCTCATTACTATCAAAACTAACTACAGCTGCGAAAATTGGGCGGACACCTGGCCAAGGCAGGAGTGTGTGGATGCATGTGTTTATGTACGCGCACACATACAAACTACACGCGTGAACATAATGAAGTATGGTTAAACACCTGCTTCCCCCTCCTCCTCCAGAAAAAAGTTCCATACATTTTGCTGCCCCTGATAAATTGAAAAAAATCAACCTATAAAGAAACACGAATATTTAGATATAAGCAGACGCTTACGGCAACGACGTAAGTACGAATATGATAAAATAAATGTTATTAGCAATACTCATATTCGTAGTAGCATATGCTACATAACAGTTTATTACGTGCTTTTAAACGACCCCATAACCACAGTATACCTCAAGAAAAGCAAAAAAATCATGATCGGTAATGCGCTCAGTAAGAGTTAGAATCTCTTTAATTGGATTCGCGACACTTTCATAACATTAAAAAAGAAGAACGAAAACAAAATAATCAGGCTTAACGTTTAATATCTTTGTTATTTCAGTTCTGCGGACAATATCGCGCTTTTTAGTAATGCTGGCGATGATTCACGAAAAAAAATAATTTCGAGATGTAAAAGAAATACACGTTAAAGTATGACTAAAAAGGGGCCAGAAGAAAACAAAAATAATGTTAGGCGGTCCGGCGAAAACGCGGAATTAGCTAGGGGACTAACAGTAAAGCCACCCCTCTTACTATGTTTCTCTTATTCACCAAAAAATAAGGTTAGGTTGATTCGCAATCAACGTTAGTCATTTGCAACACATGCATGGCAATCACCATGCTAATAAGCTTCAAGCAGAAATTCAGAATATTTCAGTAGTAACTTACGGGCCTAAAACACGAATAAACTACTGCACGCGGCCTGAAAGGCATCACGAGGCTTGAGTGGTACCACAAGATCTAATAAACTTTCCATATAGAGAGGGTAGACACGCCCACACGCACGCATTGCTCATCTCACAATAATAAATGCGAAGCATTGCAGTAGTTGTCCCAGCAAGATGTGTTACCATCAGGTTTAGGACTACCCCTCCACGGCATCTACAGCAGCGGAACAAGCTACTTTGCGCACTGCACTTTGTGTGGTCAATCAGGAACCACCGCAACAATGGTCGATTTTCAGCGACTCAAGGGCTGCCCTACAATCTATGCTCTCGGCACTGCGTCGCGGTCCGTACGAACAGCTTGTTTTCAAAATTCGATGCCCCCTTCACACATGAGAAAGGGCATCATGTGACGTTTCAGTAGCTGCCAAGTCACTGCGGCGTCATAAGGAACGAACATGCCGATAGTGCCGCGCGGGCAGCTCTTGAGGAAACACGAGAAGAAGCCATATCACTTTCGCGGACCAATGCTGCCTGTAATCTTTGACGATTTGCGCGTGAGTCACGTTTTCACTATGGTGCCCACCAAGCAACGAGACGAATCGTCAACAACACCTGTCCTCTTTGATGGCTCTCCGCATGCCCACTGGACTCGACCGAAGAGAAGCCACGCTTCTTCATCGCTTATGGCTAGGAGTGGCATTTACAAAATCTTATTCCTTTGTCATTGGAATGGGCGACAGCGCTCTCTGCGATGCCTGTCATTGCGAAGAGACGCTACACCACATCCTCTTCGACTGTCCACTGTATGACATCCAGATACAGTCACTGGCGTCCGTTTTTGCGCGCATCGACAACAGCCAAATGTCTGTGAACACTATTCTGTCAAGTTCCCGAGAAAAGACATTGCAACAGAAGGCGACAAAAGCTCTGTTGAAATTCCTACGCGACACGGACTTGAACAAGCGGCTGTAACAGCTATGTCACACACCGCGAAAGGCAAGACTAGACTATGACTGAGTGTGCGCGCGTGTGGTGCCGAATGTGACGTGTTCATCTCTCTTCCCTCTCTGCTCTCTATCTTTCATCTCCCCCATCCCCTTCCCATGCGGAGGGTAGCAAACCGGCGGCCTATGGGCTGGTTAACCTCCCTGCCGTTCTTTTCCTCCTATTTTCCTTCCTTCATTTCTTAGCGAACTTCGGCGACTCTCAGCGTATCTATCTATCAGCCGCCTACGACTTTTATCTCTCCTGGCCGTTTCAATAATGGTATAAATACCAAACTTGGTATGGCATAACAAGACTGTATGAAGAACATATTTCACTGGTTATAACATGAAAATCATAACATGTATGTCATGAATGTCACGATTTACATTTCTTGGTCCTGTAGCTCTTGCGGTGGTTTTGTTCACATGGCATGTTGCAAAACTGATATCGTATAGTATGATTGCATGGCGAACACACGCGACACACTTAACATGAAAATCATGACACGCATGTCATGTAACAGCATGACTGCATTCCATGCTCATGATGTGCTCGCGGCCGTTTCGGAAGCGTCACATATACCAAATTTGGTACTACGAGACGTGAATGGATGAAGAAGGTATGATATTGGTGCGAAAATGATAAACATGACATGCATGTCATGTAACAACATGACTACATGCTACGCTCATGATGCGCTCGAGGCCGTTTTGCTAGCTTCACATTTACCAAACTCGGTATTACGCGACGCGAACGGACAGCATAGGTAAATGACACATCCAAACATGATAATCACGACATGCCTGTCATGTAACAGCATGACTACATGCCACACTGATGATGCACTCGCGGCCATTTCGCTAGTTTCTCATATGCCAAGTTTCGTATTACGTGACACCAATGGATGACGAACGTATGTGACTGGTGCAAACATGATAATCATGACATCCGTGTCATGTGAGAACATGACTACATGGCTAAGTCTAGGCGGCAATACATTTTGACGTGACGCGGTGCGCGTGCTCGCTGGCATTCACTTCGTCGCGTCACGCTGGCGTTGCCCAGCCAGGTGCCGGTGCTGCCATATACTCGCAGGCGTGCTGCGTTGCTTTGAAGCATGCGCGTTTCAGCGCGTCCAGTGTCCCTCCATATTGAAAAGAGGAAGACGCAGTGTTGTCTTGGTAACGCATCGGCACTAAATGCAGCATGTCGCATTTCATGCCACTTGCCATCGGGTGGCGCCGACGGACGCTGGTCGCGCCTGGCGTCAGGTTATACAGTTCTCGCGTTTTGCTAACGTAGCGTCGCTGTACCCAGTGTGCTCGAGCGTCGACGCTACATTGAAGGATATTGGGCCCTTCATAATGCTCTCGCCACCGTTTTGCTAGCTCCACATATTCCAAATTCTGTGTTACGTGACGTCAATAGATGACGAAGGTATATGACTGGTGGAAACATGCTAATCCAGACACGAGTGTCATGTAGGAACATGTCAACATACCATGCTCATAGCGTGCTCGCGGCCGGTTCGCTCGCTCCACATATACTAAATTTTGTATCACGCGACGTGAACAGATGAAGAAGGTAAACGACACATCCAAACATGATAATCATGACACGGAAGTCATGTACGGCATCAATTACTTCTACCTCGTAACGTTGTGCTGATTTTAAAGGGAGATATCAACATTTCTTATTTTTGCATGTTTCGCATATCATCGATTCCCACTGTACGTGGGATCTGCCAATTTTTATTGTAATGAAATGAATCATGAAGGAAAACCTCTCCCGTGTGCCCGTTCCATCGGTAAGAACACGAGTGAATAAACATCCAGGCACACCATAAAAAGATAATACAAAAAAAAGAATGTTCAATAGCAAATGCGCAGTAAAACCAGAACCGAAATATGATGAGACGGAGAGCAGCCAGCGTAAGGCCTAATATGAAGCGAGCGAGTCCAAAATAGAAGCACTGGGTCACTGGATTCATGCTGTGGTTATCTCTTCCGAAAGCAGTGTCGGAATCCTGCCACGTATCTGACTCGGACACGATTATGACTCCTCCGCACTTGTCCACACACCGGCACTTCGGCAAGAAAAACCTGCTCCCGCCGTAATGATTATCCCTCCATCAAGCCGACTACTGAAAAAAAAAGGGGGGGGGGGTAGACTTTGCAAAGAGAAAAATGTTCATTCTCTTTCGTTGGGAGCTAGGCTGGACCTCTGACCATTGTTGGCGTCCATCCTACCCCCCTTCCCTCAGCGCATCGTTTGTGTTTGTGGGAATGTGATTTGAGGAAGGCGTTCGCCGAATTTTCATTGTGCGGACGATGACGCCAGAGGACCATGCTGCCTAGGCAGTCCGCCTACCTTGAGACGAACCCTTGCTCGCGTTCAACGAGATAACAAAAAACGTCTGTCTGTCAAATGGGTATTCTCCTCCTACACCCTGGCTTGTGTAGGGCACCGGGTAGTCACCATTGCACTATTACAAGCCCATGTGTATAGTAAGATTGGATGTGATATGAATTCCTAAGTATTGTATGAGGTTACTTGATCTCAAGGGAAGGTATTTAAGTAGTATGCTCGAGAATAGTTTTGTTACCGAAATATATGCTTAACTTTACATAAGTGAATGATTAGTTCCATTAGCCACAAGCTGCACCAGTTAGATATGTTATTTAAATCGGAGTGTAAGCGATTACAATAGTCGTTTGAAGCAACTGCTGTAAAGGCAACACAATCATCAGCAAAAAGGTGGATATTCGAAGCTACTTGACAGGGTAGGTCAATAATATATATTAGAAACAACAAAGGACAAATTACCAACTCCTGGAGCACTCCTGAGATGATATGGCACACTTATGAACTGTAGCCGTAAGCAGTAACGTAATGTAAGTGATTAGCAAGACAGCATCCGACCTATTTTAATAGTTTAATGTCAATATTTAAGTTCCGTAACTTGTGGATGAGAAGTTTATGAAACACTTTATCAAATGCTTTTTGCAAAATCTAAAACAAATGCAGCCAGCGGATAATGAACGATCAAGAATTAGATCAGTGAAAGGTACAGGTTGAGTCTCACATGATTATGATTTCCTAAAACCATGTTGTGAAGGCGAAAAGAATATGTTATTTTCAAGAAAATTGAGGATGCTTCTGATTACGAAGTGATTATATAATCGTTAGAAGCATGTGCTGGTAAAAGAATTGGGGCGATAGTTGGTAGTTAAGCTTTTGTTACTTGATTTGAGAAGTGGAACTACCTTCCACTGATAACGTAAAGTACCTGTATGGAGTGATCGGCTGAATAGAGCTGTCTTCTGTTGTAAAAAATGCACATGCAAAATACAACGCAGCTCGTTTTTTAGAAAAAAAAAGTATTTTGTAAAACTGTATTATGATCTATTTGCACAATGTGCCTAACAAATAAAAAGATTGTTAGACATTCATTATGCACACAATTGAAATAAATGTGCGAAAAATCAAACACGAAAGCCGCCAAAAAATGTGCGCAACCTATATACATATCCTGATACAAATATGAAAGAACTATGGCGCGCACAAATTTACAAATTATGCCTATAAATATATGCAAATCCCAAGATTATAACACAAGGTAGGTACATATGTTCAAGCACCGTATTCAGTAATAAATGCACTTTGTATACATTCAAACAAAAGGTAAAAAATAAAGTATTCTCAAGTACTTTCATTTCTTGTCCTTATCAAGGCTCTGCAACAATTTTCTCTTTATGAGATAGAGCTCATCATCAACCAGGCATTGCCACTACTCACTTCAGCTGCAAAAATCGCACAGAACCCTGGCGTGGGCAGTGCTAGGATGGGGATGGGGGGGTGAGGGGGGGTTGTGAACACGTACACATACAGATAGATGCACCAGCATGCATAAGGAACAGTAAAGCCTCCACTTGAAAAGAGTTTCTGGCTACACTGCTGGCACAGCAAACAAATCAAAAAGAAACCAGTAAATAAATATGGACCATTTTGAACTAAATGCTTAAGGCAGCTAGAATGTGATGAAAGCTTCATGAACATTACTTGTGTTTGCAAAAGCCTGTGCTATGTTACAGAAATTTATTAGGCCACTCCTGAGTATGCTAGGGCCCCAGATGCCGATTCCACTGACACTTTTGCCTCGTATGATCCGACGGTGCATTAAAATGTCAGCATAAGACTACGACGACGTGTATTGTCCTGGAAACAAGCATGGAAATACCAACGCACTGAGCCGCTTACTCCTCAGCGAAACCATTGGGGATACACCTCAAGTTGGCTGCGTGCTCATGTTCAAAGCGCTAGCAAGGCCCCCCACTAACAGCGGACGAAGTCACAATGGCCATGCAAGATGACCCGACATTGTTCAAGTTCTACAACGTCCTGATGGAGGGCAGAGTTCAAAACTTCAAGAATGAGAAATTCAACGTTTTTCACAAGAGAGAAACGGAGTACAGCTGTCATCGTAGCTGTATCAAATTGGGATCACGAGTTTTCATTCATGGCCCACTTAGACAACGAGCAATGGCTCTCATTCATGCCGAACACCAAGGTGTGATCACAATGAAGTGCACCCGCAGCTACATGTGGTGACCGGGAATCGACAAGGGCATCGAGATAGCTGCAGAGTGCACAGCCCGCCACTTAAATGAACGTGCACCGCCACGAGATCCAGCACCGGACTGGTGAAGAGCGAGCACACCTTGGCAGACATTTCTGGTAATTCCGAATGCCTACAGCAAATGGGTTCAAATTCGCCATGTGAACAAAACAACAGCGACAGCTGCCATCAATTCCCTGCGGTTGTTGGAAACATTCGGAGAACCCCACAAGGTAGTTTCAAACAACGGAATCGCATTTGTGTCAGCCAAAATACAGAAATCCTACGAGTGACAACTGCACCACAGTAGTGAAATGTGCTCCGAACCACCCAGCCACAAAAGGACAGGCCAAACGCTACGTGGTAGAGCTAAAACGTGCTCATGCAAGAGACTCTACTACGAGGTCATTACAGTGGCGCATTGCATGTTTTTTTTTTCAAGCAACTTACAACGGGCGATACGGGCCAAGTACCGGAGAATCTCATGTTTTCTTGCGAGCTGCGAACACACATCTCAGCCCTTCTACCAGAACCACCTTGAAAGGTCATACCAGGTAAAAAAGACGCCTCGCGTTGCTGGAAACTCTACAAAGGACAACCAGTGGTCGTCCGCCATTTTCACAGAATGCCTGAATGGACGGCGGCCATCCTAAAAAAAGAAAGAAAAGTCTCAGCCGGAGATATCGGCTTGTTGAATTTAAAGTCCCGCCATCGCGTCTTCTACCGGAAAACGCATGGAGGGGCTATAGACCGGGAATTCCCGCCCCCATCCTGTCGCCGACAAGAGCTCTCGCCTGTGTTGCCCCATCCTCGGACTCCTGCAACCGTGTCCATCTTTCCTATCTTCTCCTTACTTCCGTCGCTCCCCGTCCCTGCGCCTCGCTTCTCCTCCTTCTCTCTCTATGTCTCTACCTTTTGATCCTATCCTCTTATTCCCTTCTCTACCCCCATCTCTCGTGAGCTACTGTTGAGGTGTCCTTTCCCTAAGAGAGAGCTAAGGGGCACACTTTTCTTTTCATTTATAATCACTCCCCCTTCCAGCCAGCTTCAGGGATGCGCCCTGCCCCCAGCTCCCCCCCCCCACGATACTTGACGCCGCGCGCCCGGGGACTGACTGACTGTCGGGGCAATCAGTGCGCCCGCCCACTGGTTGCCTCTCCTTTGTGCTCCTCGCTACTTTTATGGCCCACAGCGGACTCGAAAGCCAGCGCTCGGACAATCTGGACTGTGCTGCGCGCAAATGCCTTTCTTGAAAGTAATAAACTCAGTTCCCTGTTACGTGCGCTTGTTATTCCGGCTACCGTGGACATAACGCAGTGCAAATAAGGTTATTTGTTCCTAAAAAATTTAACCTCCCCACCTTTCAGCATTAAACATCTCTCTTTTAACTTACTTCCCTTAATATTTTTATATCATTAAATTGGAGAGTTGCATATTAAAATAGAGGAAGTGGATTTATTTATATAGAGATTTGTTAATTTTTAGAGAAAACTGCCAGTCTAATGCCGGACTTTGGGCAGGGGTGTGTGACGAAGTGGACACAACACTGTGTAGGAGGTACAGCACGATAGATAGTGTTGAATGATAGCGCGAAAATTCAAAATGAAAAAAAGAGAAGCGACATGAAGTACGGTCCACAATCCCAAGAATGGCCATAATACACTAAACGATAACAAAAACTATAAAAACAGTGCCCACTAGGCTATGTTGTTTGGGCAAAAGTAAAAAGAACTCAAATACCAACTGTAGCAAAAATAAAGTCGGCAATATTAAGAAGCGAGACAATGCAGAATCGAAGCATTGAAGAATCGTTCAGAAGCGAGGCATCGAACCTCAAGTTAGCAGTCTGATCAAGATGGGTATTAAAATGATGCGCACTGTAATATATATGAAGGTGTAGTTATGAGCCTTGTAAAACAGCTAACGCACGAAGAAACTAGTCGAGATCGACACTTTCAAGAAGTTTTGGTGGTAAATTGTTCCACTCTCTGCTTGCGCGAAAAAAAAGCATGCCTACATATATAGGGGCTCAGTCACTCTTTCAAGATTGGAGGCACGTGTTTCGTGGCGCGAAATTGGGTTGGTATAATTAGTTTTTTGTATTGCAAGGTTATTATTGTATATGAGATAGAACAGCTTCGTTATTTCGCGATAACGTCTCCATTCCAGGGTTTCTAGTTTAGCGCTTTCCAGAAAAAAAAACTGACGGAGATGTGTTACTTTCAGGCATTGAATATGAGTTTTACAGCTTTTCGCTATATTGATTCGAGTTTATCTGTGTTAGCTTGCGTGTGCGGGTCTAAGACAGCCGATGAGTATTCTTGTATTGGTAATACGTACGTTTCACATGCAGTCATTTAGGTTCGCCGGGTGCCTTAGTGAGTGCCCGTTTTGGGTAGCTTAGTATTTTAAAAGCCTTTTTCTCAGTATACGGCACAGGTTCGTTCCATCTTAAATCAGATGTGATGATGAGACCAAGGTGCGTATACTGCGAGACAAAGGACAAGAATTAATTGCCTAGGTTGTATTGGATATTTAATGGATCCGTTTGCGGGTTATGGTTATCGCCCCATTTTTTCCGCGGTAAAGGTAATCGGTCATTTCGTGCACCAAACTGGAATCTTAGATAAAGAGTTATTTAAAAGAACCTGCTCACTGGAAGCGTTGACTACTTTAAAGCACACAGACATCTGCGAAAAGCTTTAGATTTGCTGGGATATCACGGGTGGCATTATTGATATAAGCCGAAAAGGAAAGAGGCCCGAAGGAGTCCCCTGAGGTATGCCGGATTTAAGCGGCGCGGACGGCGAGTTGATACCCCCGTTCGTAATATCACGCCCGGTAAATATTGCTCGCAATTTCAAAGTCTGACATGAGATGCCATAGTTTATTTGTACTTATTAACTAATTAGTCGATAACTATAACTTCCATGTAACTTGTAAAACTCGAGAATGTGCTGTAAATTGAGGCCTCTATATGGTACATACACTAAATGTTCGAAAACGTGCACTTCGTCCTTTTTAACAATACCCTGTTGATGTGCTATACTATCAATCTTTACCTCAATGAACCCTAAATATTGTTTAGCGGGGTCATAAAAGTGCCTTCCATAGGAATCCTCTTTTTTTACGCGTACCCTATTTCAAACTTTACGTGGCACCGTAGAGTACACCATCTCAACGATAGATGAAGCTACAAGGGCCTGACAGCTCTCACACCCCGAACAAAACTGGCCAGGGAACTTTTTTTACCACGCGATTCAAACACGCTCTATACCATCATGAACTAGACATATTCCAGTACCTAAATTCCAGAAAGCAATTGGATATCTTCAAGCACGGCTCCACGGTAGCGATTCAAATGCGGTAAAACAGCCGATATTTCCGAGCGCGCCCATAGGCGCTGTGCATTATGTTTTAATAAGCTGGGGAACTCGCACTATTACAAGCACGATACTATAACTCCGGCAAAAGACAGATTCATACAGTTGCTACTTGAATCCGGGAAAGCAATGAGAAAATCAGAAAGGGAGAGGAGTTCTTATCGTTTTGCTCTCCGTTCCCTTAGAGTGACGCGGGACACCGCCCACACCATGCGAGAAAGCGCGCCTCGTGCTCGTGGGCCGGAATCCTGGGGACGTTTAATTCGAGGACCATCCTCGTCAAAGTTGCAATGGCAGAGAAATCTGGGGTGTTAGATTGTCTATGGTTTGTGTACATGTTTTGTAATGCAGCTATGCCGTCATCGTGAGGAATATTTGTATATAATGAAGAGACATCAAGAGTGCAGACATCAAAAGGACAGCATGACAGCGAACAAAGACAACACCAGCCTCTGCCACAATACGCGGCACCCCTCCTTCTACGACGAATTGTTTACGGGACCCCGAGTAGTTAAAGGCTTAGGACTTCCTGAAAAGCTCTTTTTTGCCCCACACCGAACCGCCAGTGCCAGGAGGGGCCGTCTGATCGGGAGGAATGCGTTAGTGAACGGAAACATGCACAGACCACTGACATCTGAAAGGTGAAGGGGAGAGGGGGGAGAGAGATAGATGAAGGGGGAAGTGGAGGAAAGAGTGGAAGGGGGGCACCCGAGGGGCGTCCACCGTATATTATTTTTCTCTTCTTCTTCTCTTTTTTCTTCTTTTTCTTTCCTTTTTCTTTTTTTCCTTTTTTTCTTTAATGTCTTTCTTTTTTTTCTCTTTCCTTGCCCTCCGATTTGAGATTGTATAAAGCTGAGCACCAACAAACTGTATCTTTTATCCTGATGAAGGCCAGACTCTAGGCTGAAACGTCGAAATAAACCAAGTTGTGACCGCTCACGGAGGATCTACTGGACTATATGCAACGCTATGGCCACTCAACCACCATGCCTGCCTTTATATATATATATATATATATATATATATATATATATATATATATATATATATATATATATATATATATTTATATATAGGCAGGCATGGTGGTTGAGTGGCCATAGCGTTGCATATAGTCCAGTAGATATATATATATATATATATATATATATATATATATATATATATATATATATATATATATATATATATATATATATATATATATAGTGGGAGTAATAATTCTATGGGCCAGTTAGTCTTCGTGAAGATATGGGATATGGCACAACGGGAGCGTTGTCAACAAGGATAAATATAATATATTTACTTCCCAACAGTTTCGGGAAGTTCCTCCCTTCATCAGGGGATGAGTTATACATATATAATTTGAAACCTTTGTCTATTTCGCCTACGGGACAAAGCACCAATTATCCAACAGCAGCCACGGACAGTGCGCCTAAGATCTACCCCTGCGCGCACTCCCTCTGCATGTGCCATCTTTACCAGGACAGCATGACAGCGAACAAAGACAACACCAGTCTTGCCAGTCCTCCTATCATAAAAAATGGCCATGAAAATCTGCCTAAACCGTACACGTTTTGGGTCAATACGGAATGTTACATGTCAGGGGCAGCAGCCTGCAGCCCGTGGAGCGGTAATATGTGGTCCTCAGCACGACGTCGAAACTTGCTATATCCTTGTCACAGGCCGAAATCATTATCAACTTTATTTCTAACACGCTTGTTGGGCGTGTCCCAGGAAATGAGCTGTGCAGAGGAAGCCGTAGCAGTTCTGACATCAAGTGGTATTTTGATAAGTAACCTATCTTTGCAACCGACCCTTCTGAATGGTCGTATCCAGAACGCCTTTCCTGTGTGGATTTTTGCTTTCTCCTAAGTGCACGTGCGTTTTTTTTATTTCTCTCTTTCTCTGTCTCTCTTTACACCCTCTTTCTTGGCCCTATTTCCCCATCCTCAGTGCTGGGTGGCGAACTGGATGCCAACATCTGGTTAATCTCCCGGCCTTCCTTTTCTCTCTCTCTCTCTCTCACTCTTTTGCAACCTTTTGACATGTATCCTTAAAGTTAACATGATATCTGTTCCAGCTTAGATGCATAATTGTCTACTCCCAAAATTTTTCTCTTCAGCAACAAAGCCCCTTCTCCCACACCCTGGACCACACAATGTCACCTTGATTCGACCCGGCCTTACGCCTCAAAACGTTGTTGACCCCTGATATAAGTTCCGTCGTCGGTGATCGCAACGAGGAGAAAGTTTGACTACACGAGTGTATGCAATGCCATTGGAGCAAGGAGTTCATACATCATTTTATCAACTTATAATTGGCCGAATCGTACCTCTGATCACCATAATTTTTTACCATGGCCTGTAGCTCCTGCCTGTACACTTTTCGGACAGTTAAAACAAGCATCGAGGAATTGAATGATTCCCTCTACCGGCTATTCATGCGTGAACTTTAGGCCTTTTGAACAAAAACGAAACAACTTTGAAATAGCCCAGGCGCATTTATTTTACTCGTGAGGCTACACGCCCCCTTAGAACCACGAGACAATCGTTCACATATTTGAATATTTTTTGCTCTAAAAGTCTGAATATTAGGCACTGCAATGCTTCTTTCACAGTTTGCTAAAATCATTGTGCTTAAAATGGGAGCTATGCTACCCATACACTTTGCATCTGTATTAAGAACTGGTCATTAAAAAGTGTCTTGGCAAGATAAGAGTTACAATATGGTCACCTGATTGTGAAGGAAAATAAACAGGTAGTGGGGATAATTAATTACTTATTTAGGGTATTTGTACTCAGGAAAACTCCGAATACAGTAAATAGGCTCTAAAAAACTTTCTAGAAAAAGCAATTCTAAAAAATTGCCCACAGCTTCCCTCGGGGGAACACTGAGGAGGATGCGGAGCATATAATTGGTTAACGGGGTGTTAAAGTGCGACTTACTTGGGTCGATGGCTAAATTGGTTAACGTGGTTGTGAAATGGGGTGTTAAATTGCGACTTACTTGGGTCGATGGCTAAATTGGTTAACATGGTTGTAGGAGGGGGTGTTAAATGAGTGAACACGTACACACGTATGCGAAAGGGCGGCGCTGGTCGAAGGTACGTCGATCATTGTGTTTGTGTATTCGTTGAAATTCATTTCACCGCGACCTTGGACGTCGACGCGCCGTACAAACCAACCGACGAGCGGCAACTGAGCGAGCGAGCGCCGACCTTGAGTATATATACAGCGCGACGGCGCATGCACTGTCAGCTGTTGAATGTTCTCGAAGCGCGCCGGCGCATGCGCGTCCACTGGAGAATCAGGAGAATTGTAGAATGTTCTCGAAGGGGCGAAGCGCGCGCGGCACAGATGGTGGGTGACGGTGCATGCGCGCGTCAGCTGTCGAATGTTCCAGAAGGGGGAGAAGCGCAACGGCGCATGCGCGCGCGTCAGCTGCCGATGTTCTCGAAGCGCGACGGCGCATGCGCGCGCGTCAGCTGCCGATGTTCTCGAAGCGTGACGGCGCATGCGCGCTACATTATACAGCTAGCGAATGTTCGTGAAGAGGAGAAGCGCACGCGGTGTGTAGAGGAGGAAGGGTGCACAGATGGTGGAGGAGTGAAGCGCGCGCGGTGTGTAGAGGAGGAAGGGATGCACAGATGGTGGAAGAAGGAAGAGGAAGCTTGCGGACGGCGCCGCACTACAAGCCTCGAGTATTAGATGCTCCGCATCTAAAAAACTTCCAGTCAAAAGCCCGGAAGAGCTGCGAAAGTTCTGAGGGTCCGACTCCTCGATAGCATGCTTTACGTTCCTGAGAATGTCAGGCTGACAAATAAAACTTATAACTCATACCAGAATAATAATATTAAATACGCAATCACTTCAGGGCGATCCACAAGTTTCCACGTCAGTCACGCGTCCAATGGCTTTGTAGGGAACAAGCGACGCTGCTTCACCGGTAAAGAATTGACTCCGCATGCACGCCGGCTTGGTAATTCAAGACTGTGTGAGGCGTCTCCCCGTTTTGTGTCTTTTGTGGTGACATTGGCGGCATCGAACATTTGACAACATTCGAAGTTTGACAGAGAAAGAAAAAAGATGGTACACAACTTGCAGAAAGGTTCTCACAAGCACAGGACATTTGAAGATGTCATTTTTCCCGGAAGGACCCATGGCGACAAGGAGGAGTGTTCAATGGATCCTGATGTCGTTCCTGCGAGACACTGGGCTGAGTGACATTTGGTGACGGACTTCTATAATTCAAGAGATGTTCAGGCGGAACAATTACTGGTCATTTATGCCAGGCTAACCTCGCCTTTGAAGCATATCGCAACCACCACCTCCTCCATTACACCATACCGCTACCCGCGAGCACATCAGCCGGGCTCCCTTCAGGCCAGAGGATACCCAACCCATGGCCGAAGAGAAACACCTATTTGTCACTACCTCGACACTAAAGACTGCAGTGAAGGGTGTAACCTCCAACGCACCCAAAACCGACTGAAGAAAAAGGCGTGTCATACGCCCGAAAGCAACATACACGGAACATGGATGCACCACCTCTATCCAATGAAACATGAATATATGTGCCCACTCTGACGGTACCAGATGTCTCGCACTTGCTCTTGGAATGCCAATACCATGCAAACAACACGTTGCAACCGAAGAGGAGGGTGAACTAAGCACCAAAAACGAATCACGACCACCTAATCGAAACATATAGGAGGCCAAGCAAGTCCTCGAGGACCCGGAAGACCAGTGACAACTCGTCGCCAGGGCCAAGATGGCAGTCAAAGCCAGAGGTTTCCGGGACTATAGAGAACCCGTAGGGTGGTAGACAACACTGCAGGTTGGCGCAACTATGTACTTCGTTCTGTCGAGCACTAGGCCAGAAGTGCGACTGTACATATTTACCCAGTGTCCGGCGGCAGAAATTCTCTGCCTGCCACTGCAGCGGTACATGCTCAACTATTTCACCATGGCTGTGGTGGATTAAAGTACGCCCGGGGGCCTTCGCAGAACCTTACGGGGCTACCTTTCCGGATGAGTAACCAGAAACAACTGAACGCCACGTTGGTGTACTCCTCTACCCATTGAGAAAAACCGATGGGTTCTGCGGTCGGCACTGGGAATCGAGCGCGGTACCTCCCGCATTGGTAGCGGACGCTCTAACCATGTAGCCACCGCTGAGGGGAATGACATCGGGCATCGCTCGGAACACTGTTTCGGCATTAAATGTTTATTTTTCTCTGTCTCTCGGCATCAATGGAAAATGCAAAATCTGACTTCGAGGGATTTTCATTTTTCCAGAAAAATTCAAGCACGAGTTCCGAACCGCAAAAGGATCAGTGACATTTAATGCCACACAAATGTCGCTGGAGTCATCCAGAAGTTTCATTGTGCCGCTTAACCTCCTCTGAGACATTGTGACAATTGAACGGACGGAACACGGTCTTTATGAATTTTTCCTTGAAAAAAAAATTATGGAAGTCTTTGTTAGCAGCAAGTACTTTTTTTTTCGGACAACACAAATTGAACTCATAGCACAATGCAGCTGTCTCGTGCCAGCGGCAAGTTATATATTTATCAAGTTTTGTCCACATTTACATTACATTTACTTCTAGTATCATCCCCTATACTTTCCCTGGCATCATTATCTGTTAGTTCTCAATATTAATGTGTTTGACAGAGAAAGCGCACCCTTAAATTTACACTTCTTTCTTACGATGCTAGCGCCTGCTCTTTATTCTTGACTGAGGCAATGTTTGCAGCTTTGAAGTGCTTCGGAATTGCTTCTTTTGCTTTCTCACAGTATATTGACATATATATAATGACAAATGCACCTTTTTTATCGCCTATCAGCCGGGAAAGCAAATATTCGCAACTGCAATATTCGTTCCGACGCGCTAATGATGCATAAAAAAACCGCGATGTGCATTTAGCATATATTTGACAAAGATTGACAGTACTGTGGCTTGACGACCCTTTACGGAGTAGAAATGTTCAAAGAAATGGAGCAGAATTTGACGTTGTGTGTTACCTTTCTTTCTATCACAAAACGTGCTGAGTGAGCACTATTTTTCCTGATGCAAGTGAAGGATCAGCAGAGAAAAATGGAGAAAGAACTATTTATTGAAAAGCAGAGAGTTTAACCGGCATATGCGAATGGCTGACTCGGCGTGTAGAAGGGGATGGAAAGAAGGGAGAGGGAGAAAATCACATAAGGTGTAGAAATAGAATAAAAGATGATAGAAGACGTCCTCCTTGCTTGTGGACGCAGCTGTTATCTTTTCAGGCCTCCCTGTGTGTTTCTTTGCACAACTGCAAATGCAAGAGAAATATAAATATGCATATAATGAAGAGAGAAGGGCCTTATTGATGCCTTTTTTGCTATCAAAATGGTAAGTAGGCAGACTTTTCGGGACACGACTAAGATAGGAAGTGTTCAAGCTTAGACGATGTATAAGAAGTTTTATTTTTGCAGTAATGCACCCAAATGCATTGTGACATCTACTTTCTGAAGATAGTTTTTGTTCAAAACGTCTTATGTAACCATTTTACTCAAAACCTAGTTTCGCACTACACATTTGAATTTCGCGCGTAAGGAATGCTGGTCATGAGGGCATCATTGCATCATCACATGAAAGACCGCGGTTTTCCCTTTGGCTTGCGACAAAGTAGACTCACTGCTTTATTTTAGGCACTGTATTACTTTATTGATACGCATTTTTGAGTACGGTGTAGCGGGCGGAACTGGTGCTAAGAGGACAGCCGATTGAAAGACAGGGCTTTTGATATTTGTATTTTTACACAGGACACTGCAGAGAACGCAGAGTTTCATACAATAATAGCTAGAGGCGAATCTGGCGATAGTGTCTACGCGGGCCCCTTCAGCGGTGCTTGTACCCTCATGGTAGTACAGTGTACTAGAATAATCTAGTACACTATAATGGGAGTTATGGGAAGTACAGGCTCCGGATCTGCTTCGAGTGTATCACATTCTTAAAATTAACGACACTTGTTTGCTGTATGTAAAACAAAGTAATATGAAGGCATGTCTAACTGAAACTCGCTTAATTTGTTTCTACGCAAACTTTATTGCAAAAGGTTTTGGCAGTTTTTGTGACTAGGATGTAAAAAATAAAACCTGAACAAATTTACCCACTAGAGTGCGCATTGTTCCGCCCTAGCGTTCGGGATTTGGCATCAACAGGTGTAATTAATTATTCTTTGAAACATTTCGAAACGAACACCTTTGTTTTGCCCTCGAAAGTACGTAATATATATTTATGTAAATAATAGCGCAGTATTAAGTGAGAAACACTCAACGTTTTGTCTGCTGCGATGCCAAGTAGAGGTGTGCGCCGAGGCGATTTCGACCGGCGGCGGCGTGGGGGTCGTACAGAGTCGGCGGCGGCGGCGTTGTCAACGCACGCTGTTTTTTCATCGGCTGCGGCGCGCGGCCAATTTTTGTCGGCGGCGGCGGCGCCGGCCAACGTTTCTAGACTAGGTAAGTTGCAAAACTGAGTGATGTTGCGCGGCGCGGCCGCTGCCAGCGACAAATGTGGCGCTGCTCTCGCATCCAGATTCACTCACTGCATGCTCGCTCACAGAACACCTAGCTCGCTCGTGTCACTCCCTTAACGTCCATCGCTGTGCAAGTTGCAGTGCGTCGATATTTGTGGAGGCTTCTTTCTGCGTGAACGTTTTTGCGCTTCAGCGCGCCTTGTTCTGCTTTGAATGTGTTGCGTGTTTTCATCATGCCCGGATGTTGCGTTCTCGGCTGTAGAGTAGCTACAGGAAATGAGAGACACCACGACATTTCTTTTGTACCCACGTGTACCTGAGCAGCGAGAGGTATGGGACCACGCTATTCCTCGTGCAGATTAGAAACTGCCCAGCACCTCACGTGTGTGTGATATGCAGTTTCAAGAGAAGGACATCCTGAAGACTTTCACTCACGTCATATGGTAAGAAGGTACAAATCGCAAGAGGAAAGTGGGACCTCGTCAAAGGATGCATTCCATAAATATTCCTGAATTGGCCCGCTTACCTTTGTCAAGGGGCCCGCGACAAAGAAGCGAAAGCTGCCCGATAGGAGTGGGGTATTTTCCAGAATATTATCAGCGAAAACGAATAGACTATCTCCGAGCACTGAGCTCGAAGACAGTGAAATAAGTCTCGACATGCCGTCAACTAGTGGCGTCATTTCGCTTCAAGACATAAAAAACGTTTTTTTCTTTTTTTGCATGCTGGCGGAACGTTGTTGAGAATGGCGAGACAAAAAGACTTGTGGTGTTTCTAGGGCTCAAAGAAAAAAAGAGCGCTGTTTGTGGAGAAATGCGTTGTCGTCGCAGAAGACATGACGGTCACCATTCGCAGCCGTCACTATCGCTTAGCCAAGTCGCCTGGCAAAGCAGATACCATCATCCAATGAGCAGAACTTCTGGAGAACATAGAAAAGCTGAAAGTGTGTTCATGTTGTCCCAAAACGTCAGCAGGCAGACTCGTGAGTAATGACTACGAAGTGCTCACCGATACCCCAAAGTGCGGTCTCTGCTCGAAGCTTTGGCTGCAGCTGTGTTAACAGGTTTCATTAGAGGAACTCCAGAAGAAGCAGAGGGAAGACGTGCTCAAGAAAATGGCCGCACTCGTAGCTTTTCGACGGTCTCAGTTGCTAAAGAATGCGACTGACATGAAGAAAAAAAAGCTGACTACTTAACCAGACAAAAGCCACAAGATTGCGCCACATAGTTGTAATTTATTTTCAAGCCCAAAACACACAGCCGCAAAAGAGGATGCGAGACATTGTAATTGGGCTTTCACGTCTAAAAATCTATTGCGAACGTACACCAACTAACAACTAACGGACGGACTCGTATGTTATGCTATATATATCAAGCATTGTTTATTGTGGGCAGTTTAGAAAACCATAATTATACTGTATTTGCCTTACACCACTAAATATTACGCAGTATTTTCTGCGGCAGCACAACAAATCTCAATAATATACTGTTGGCAAAGCTCTTTCAGAACGGCCGCCACGGCGTCTTGCCACGACGACCACGCGTTTTCGTCTGCTAGCGTAAGCTTGTTGCGCCGCCAGTGCCACCGAACCGGAAGCTGTCCCGGCGCCGTGTGACGAGTAGTCTGACGCGGGGAGTTTAGCAACTTACCTAGTCTAGAAACGTTGGCGCCGGCGGCGCAGAAACCGAAACTGAAAATTCAAAAGGCTCTTCTGCCACAGGTTACCGAATTAGTTGAAATTCAGGGATTTTCATCCAAATACATAAATGACACTACACAGATGTGTCGACATCCCGATGAATGCAAAGCGTTTTGTAAAATAGTTTTTTATTTTGCTTTCATAAAAAAATAACGCGTATTTCAATCTATGTCCATGTTCTACCGTAAATGTGTAGTACTTTGCTTCTTTAACTTAAAATGCAGCAGTTTGTTGCTGTTGTTGACTACGTCATACTTCATGAAACCTTCTTTCATTAAACAATGTGCAAGCAGTTACACACGTCACTCATTTCGCTTTTTCCGTATCCGATCTTACCTTTACGTTGTACGCTGCACAAAAAAAGAAGCACCTCTGCTTCGAGTTTTCCTATTGCGATTGCATGAAACCGCTTTTTTGAGTATCTGTCATGCTTTGAATGTAACTTTCCTTCAAACAAATCAAAATACCTACTTTTCACAATGTGGGAATCTTTTATGCAGCGGTATAGGATGCGGAAGGAAAAAAATCTGCGCATTTATTCAACTAGTTCTCAGCGCGGTGTTCAATGAATGATGTGTAGACATGGGCGTGGGCGAGGCAGGTGGTGCAAAAAGGACACTTGAACCCTTCAAGCTCCACCAGCACTTGCTACCCACACTAGCGACACCAACACGACCCACACCCTCAATCGTGATGCAAGTTGTAAGAAGGGTTCGCATCCCCCCAGACAAAAACCTGTCGATGGTCATATGTGCAGATGAGAGCAAATGCAATATTTGCTCAGATACACAGCCCATACTGGTCACGAGCTGGGCGTCCGTTGACCACACCTGCAGAGAACGTTGAACTGCTTGTGCCCTCAGATGCCCCTTCAGTTTTTTTTTAATAATTGTGGCGATTGGGAAAGTTGTGAGCGCCCAACAAGTCGTTAACAAGAACGAGAGAGACAGAACGGATGCTTGTGAACTTCGTGTGGAAGCATTAGTTTGCGCTCAAAATTTCCCGATAGCAATGCGCCATCTGGCTGGATTTCAAGTTTTGTTAAAATGTAGCGATGGCACAGACCATGGGCTTTTGTCATGTCATTTGCTACCAGTTCAACAGTGGCGGAGTAATTTAGGGTACCATGAAAATTGTCGCGGTCAAATTTCAAGAAGGAAGGAGGCAGAAACGCACTGTTCATGCCGTACGTGATCCTTTATCACTCGCGGAAATAAATTTATTGGTCGAAGAATTCTGTTACCTGGTCGCAGAATCCTGTTACTTATCGGCATTCAGAGAGGCTTTTAATTCTCGAGTCTTTTTATGAGTTATTGCTTCCATCATTTTCCAACAGGCTTGCAATTCTGTTGTACTGACACAACATAGCAATGCCCGTGTTTTTGTACATTTTTTCTCATTCCCATTCAGACACTTTTCCATTCATAGACATCTTTGAAGCGCGTAAGAACTTCCTGTCGTCCCACACACGTCGTTGCATTCGTCCAGTACACATTGCAAAAGGCGTGATGGCAAAGTCGTTTTTCACGCTCAGGTTTCTCGTACCGAAGCTTTCGCACTCTTTGTGCACTTCAAGGAACACAGAAAGACCACAAAACAATGCAACGAGCTCTACACCGTGCCATCAGGACTGGTATGGGTAAAACTTGGCAGAACACTTCGAGTGGTCTCGCAGCGTTCTACCATTGTGCTCCGTTCGCTGTTCCGTGAGCTCAAGTTGGGTCGACACGCGGCGTCGTTGCGGCGCCATCGGTGTCGTGTTTCCCGTGTCTTTTCTTATACACAGTATTCTGCGGATAAATGCATCTGTGTAGCCGCTGGTGCCGAGGTCATGGATTACGTTTTTCCTTCTTTCCTTCCACAGCTGTGGTGACAATTGGTGGTTAGATTATCGGTAACTTCTTTATTTATTATAGTTTTCTTGTTTAGTTAGTTTTCTGTATTTTTGCCCAAGAAAAGTGATCCAGAACATTTTTTTCTCGTGCGAATGGCCATAGGTATCTGAGTACATGGTTGCAGCTCCACATTTCCAAGTCGTACGACTGGGACTGCCCTGCCGACGGCCCCTATTCTCTTTCTGCTCTAGCAGCCATGGCCGTCACGTTCTTCCAAACCTTCTCCTCCTACCTACTTCTTAACTCTTTTCTCCACTCTCCCCTTTCTTTTCAAGCGACTGAGCCATGGTCTCGCAAAGAAAGATAGTGTCTTTTTCCTTTTCTTCAACCACACATTCATCCATTCAGGGGAAGCTTGCATGCAGTAACTGCTGGTTTGGAAAGCAGGTAAGGTTTGCGGAAACTCACCTTACCCTGAGCTGCCGAGCACAAAACAAAGCTTAGCCGCTCGTGTTGTCCTCTTTTGCCTTCCGTACCTCGACTTTGTCTGTTTCTTCTAGCACATTCGTGCTCGCGCTGCAGCCCTTATTACTATGAATTCAAACCAACTAGCCCAAATCGCCATTCTTCTTCTTAGCCGAGAGTCATGAGAAGGCGAGGAGATTATACACAGCAAGATGAAAAGAGAAGATACTTTGCCTAATGGATTATTGCGAAAGCCACTGGGGCAACCCTTTTCTTTAAGACCATCCCCACTTCTAGTCGTACATTGAAGTAATGAGAAAACTCCAACCAAAACATTTAAAAGAAGCGGCGTGTTTAAGCCAATCTCTCACCCCTGAGGAACAAGCCGGACCAGCTTCGAAACATCGGTTTTTTTCTCCTTAAATATAAATAGGTTCGAGTTCTGATTCCTTCAGTTTCTATCCAAAACAGGCAGACTTATATTGAATGTTCACCTTTGATTCCAGTCGTACATTATATCATCGCTGCTCCGACAAACCCCTCACACGGAGACATTTAGAGAAGGAATGACAGGTGCGCAACCGTAAGTAGCCCCTCGCCCTTCTTGGACGCTTATAGCTCTCGTGTGCGTGTGTGTGCGGGGGGGGGGGGTAGAGAGAGGAGTACTGACAGAAAAAATTTTGCATCTTGTTTTTTTTTTGCACCAGGTAGCTAACGACCTAGACATTATTTTATTTTTGAGGAAGCAGCATACAATACAACACAATCATGCCCACCTAAAAAGATGCAAACACAGGCGCTGTATTGCAACTGATGAGGTATTGTCGAAAGACTCAGCTTATGTAAGATAACACGTATATGTGCACTAACACCAGAGCATACTATGAAGACAAGTTTTTCTTGCAGTGTTTTGCAGTAAGACTTGATGAACGATGAACCATGAATGTACCTTACCTGATTCGAAACTCGGGACTTTAAAAAAAAAAGAACGCGACCCTGTCAAGTCATGTTTCTCAGATTTTATGCTGCAAAAATTTGATATTACACCATTCCGCACAATGACCAAATTACAAGCGTAGGTGAATGTATTGACCAGCATAGTATCACCAAATTTCAAAATAGCACAGGTATTTACAGCAGCCATTTCATGTGGTACTCATTGTATATAGTGCTATCAGCGCGCATGTGCCTGTCATGTAAATTGGATGTTATGTTAAGTTTCTCTTTAATAATAATATGTAGAGGCACGGGAAATAACTTGTTTTTGTATGTTGAAAACAATTATATAATATATATATATATATATATATATATATATATATATATATATATATCCCCTGATGAAGGGAGGACCCCTCTCGAAACTGTTGGGAAATAAATATATTTATCCTTGTTGACAACGCTCCCGTTGTGCCATATCCCATACCTATGTATGTATATATATATATATATAAATATATATATATATATATATATATATATATATATATATATATATATATATATATTGAAATGAATTAATGAATCTGAATAACGGACGCTGACGATGATGATCGGTGGCTGTAGTAGTAGCTCGCGCACGCCGCTCGCCATTAGCCAGACCTGCCTGATAAAGCACATTTTGCCAAGCTGCGTCTGAACCTTTTTTGACGTACACCTCTATTTTAAGTGGTGGAGGAGCCGGCGTTCCCATCAACCTGGAACTTCGCCATCGGACGCTACCTTCACCGTTAACCATGATTGCTCCTGGCCCTTCTCAAGCTGCCTTACCAACGGCAGTCTACTGTACTGGCGTACCTCGGCAACGCGACCCACCAATATGTCGCGGCAACGACGAACAAGACGTCGAGGACTGGCTCGTCGAGTACGAAATCGTAAGTGTTTCCAACAAGTAGAACGCCTGCGACCAGCTCACAAACGTGCGCTTTTACCTCGCTGATGTGGCCAGCCTCTGGTTCAAGAACCACGAAGGCGAAATCACCAACTGGTCCGCCTTCAAGACCACCATCGCCGCGGTCTTCGGTCGTCCCACCGTGCGCCGGCTTCGCGCGGAACAGCGTCTCCGTAGTCGAGTCCAGCGCAGAGACGAGACCTTTACAAGTTACATTGAAGATGTCTTGTCTCTTTGCAAGCGCGTCGATGAATCTCTAACCGAGCGCGACAAAATCAAGCACATCATCAAAGGAGTTGACGACGATACCTTCCAGATGCTCGTCGCTAGGAATCCACAGACCGTTACCGATGTTGTCCAGCTCTGTCAGGAGTACGACGAGTTGCGTAAGCAGCGTGTCTCGACGCGTAGGGCCGCTGAAGATACGGCTGAAGTTTCCGGCCTCGTGCACGACGTCGCTGCTGATCACACCGTCTTACTGCCCCACATCAAACAATTCATTCGTGAAGAAGTTGCACGTCAGCTTTCTCTTGTGGCCGAAGCATCCGCGCCAGTGACCTCGTTAGACCCACGTTTACGCCAGGTCATTGACACACAGGTCACGCAGGCACTGCCTCTATCGCCCCCCGTCCCTACGCCGCTGACCTACGCTGCCGTCGTTGCTAGACCCCCAGCCCCACCTGTCTCTGGCGCATACCGGGGCACCGGGTCCTCCTACCCTACGACGCTGCCTACATACACGGCACCCCATCCCGTTTCGCCACCTGCACATTCTGTCGTTAACCCATGGCGGACCTTGGATAATCGACCCATCTGTTTCGCATGCGGTTTCGTGGGACATATAGCACGCTACTGTCGCCGTCGCAACTTCCAGCCTCCAGACCATGGGAATTCTGCAAATTACCAAGCTGCCCAGAATCCCCAGCGACCATCTTCTCCTATCACCGACTCATTGTCCCCACGACGCCCTGTCGATTCTCGCCGGTCATTACCACCCCGTCGCCGATCTGTCTCCCCAACGCTTCGGCGCACGAGCCCCGCTCGAGAGGAAAACTGACAGCCGCAGTTCCGGAGGCAAGAACTGCGTCGTCATCGAACTTTCTAAGACCTCCTCTTTGTCCGACCAACGAAATTGATGTGCTAGTAGAAGGTGTTGCTATACGTGCACTTGTCGACACAGACGCCGTCGTTTCTGTAATTAGTGAAAAACTATGTCGCGATTTGAGAAAAGTTACAACGCCGCTTACGAATCTTGCTCTGCGTACAGCCACCTCCCATTTCATCGCGCCGACAGCTCAGTGCACAGCACGCGTTTTTGTTCAAGATGTTTGGTACGCCGTCAACTTTGTTGTTCTCCCACGTTCATCTTACGACGTCATACTAGGATGGGATTTCCTTTCTACCCATCAGGCCCTCGTCGACTGCGCTCGTGCTGAACTCACGTTGACGAATCTGTGGCTTGATATCGACCACCACAGTCCCTCGAAAGTGTTTGCCGAAGCTGACGTTCGCATCGCGCCGTTGTCCGCCGTCCTAGTGCCTCTGTTTTTCCCTGCTGCCACTAACTCGACGCTCCTGTTCCAACCAACTATAGCTAGTGTGCACCACCGAACCATCGTCCTCCCGTTTGCCGTCATCAACTTTTCGAACGGTTCGGCGGTACTTTATGCGTGCAACGTTTCTGCTTGCCCATACATCCTGCTACGCGGTGAGTGTCTGGGGAGCCTCGAGACCTTAAATTGTATTTTCGAAGACCCGATCTATCCAGACAAGCCATTTTTACCGACTTGTGCCATTACACCCGCAACTGACGCTAATGAACTTATGGTTGTATTTCGCAAGTCCATTGATTGCAACCTCACGCCTGGGCAGCAGGCACAGCTGATCAAGCTCCTACAGCGTTTTCGGGCCTCGTTTGACCACAATCAGCCTTCCTTAGGTCGAGCGTCATCTGTTGTTCATCGTATAGATACCGGTCAAGAGACGCCATTACGGCAGCGTCCATATCGTGTGTCAACTACCGAACGCCGTGCCATCAATGAACAGGTTGACGACATGCTGACACGTGGCATAGTCGAACCGTCAAGCAGTCCCTGGGCCTCTCCAGTTGTGTTGGTGCAGAAAAAGGACGGATCCATCAGGTTTTGCGTGGACTACCGACGTCTCAACCGAATCACGCGCAAGGATTTCTATCCGCTGCCACGCATTGACGATGCCTTGGACTGCCTACAGGGAGCCGAATTTTTCTCTTCTTTAGATCTGCGCTGTGGATACCGGCAAATACCCGTGGCAGAGGCCGATCGTGAGAAAACAGCTTTCATCACGCCCGACGGGCTTTACGAATTCACAGTCATGCCCTTCGGCCTCTGCAACGCGCCAGCTACTTTCGAGCGAATGATGGACTCCATCCTTCGAGGTCTCAAATGGAACGTTTGCCTTTGTTATTTAGATGACATTGTCGTCTTTTCAACTGATTTCGCAACCCATTTAACCCGCCTCAAGAAAGTCCTCGCGTGTATTTCTGTCGCGGGGCTGCAACTGAATCTGAAGAAGTGCCATTTTGCCACTCGAAAGCTTACGATCCTTGGCCAAGTGGTTTCAAAAGACGACGTTCATCCTGACCCTGCCAAACTTACAGCCGTTTCAGCGTTTTCAAACCGACCACCATGAAAGAGCTCCGAAGATTCATAGGCCTGTGCTCTTACTTCCGGCGCTTCGTTCGAAATTTCGCGACGATCATAGCTCCTTTGACCAAGCTCCTCGCCGGCTCTAGAGACCTTTCAGCCTGGTCTGCCACCTGTGACGATTCTTTCAATGAACTGCGCCACCTCCTCACGTCGCCGCATATTCTGCGAGACTACGACCCATCGGCACTCACAGAGATCCACACCGACGCTAGTGGTGTCGGGCTAGGCGCTATTCTTGCGCAAAAAAACAGCTTCCAAGAGTACGTGGTTGCCTACGCAAGCCGAACTCTTAGCAAAGCCGAAACCAACTATTCCGTCACTGAAAAGGAATGCCTGGCCATTATTTGGGCGATAGAGAAATTTTGACCTTACTTGTACGGACGCCCTTTTGACGTCGTGACTGACCACCACGCCCTCTGCTGGTTGTCGTCACTGAAGGATCCAAGCGGTCGCCTCGCCCGATGCGCATTACGCCTCCAAGAATATAATATTCGCGTGGTCTATCGCTCCGGCCGGAAACATTCGGATGCAGACGCCCTATCCCGTTCGCCCCTACCCCCTGACCCGGACTGCTGCGAAAGTCCAACCTGTGATGCCACTGCCATCACCATCGCCGACATGCCATCTGAGCAACGCAAGGACCCGCGGGTTGCTTCGATTCTAGACATCCTGGCTGGGCGGACGGCTTCCCCCCCTTCTCGCACGTTGCTCCGGCAAGTCGAGCACTTCGCCACTCACGACGACGTGCTGTACCGACGCAACTACGCACCCGGTGGACGTCAGTGGCTACTCGTGATTCCACGTCATCTGCAACCCGAAATTTGTTCCACGTTTCATGTTGACCCCCAATGTGGACACGCAGGTTTCCTGAAGACTTATTCTCGCATACGTCTCCGATATTACTGGCGTGGCATGTACCGTTTTATACGACAATACGTTCGGGCCTGCTCGACATTCCAGAGACGAAAAACTCCCCCTTATCACGCCAGCGGTACCTTGTTACCCTTACCGTACCCATCCCGACCATTCGTCCGCGTCGGCATCGATATCTATGGTCCCCTTCCCAACACTGCTGACGGTAACCGCTGGATCATAGTTGCCGTCGACCATCTCACGCGGTATGCCGAAACTTCATCCCTTCCTTCGTCAACAGCAAAAGACGTTGCGACTTTCGTACTTCACAACATCGTATTACGTAATGGAGCACCTCGGGAGTTACTGAGCGATCGTGGTCGCGTATTCTTGTCAGACGTCATCACAGCATTGCTGCGTGAGTGCCACGTCGTTCACCGCACTACAAGCGCCTATCATCCCCAGACCAATGGAATTACAGAGCGCTTCAACCGCACCCTTGGTGACATGCTGTCTATGTATATCTCGTCAGACCACTCCAATTGGGACCGAGTGCTCCCGTTTATCACGTTCGCCTATAATACCGCCATTCAAAGCACTACTGGGTTCTCTCCTTTTTTCCTACTTTACGGACGCGAACCTTCTTGCATATGGACACCATTCTTCCGTACAAACCTGACTCCTCAGAGTCCACGGCTTTGTCTCAAGCTGCTACATACGCAGAAGAATGCCGCCAACTGGAAAGATCATTCACAACCCAAGACCAAGGACACCAAAAGCACCACCATGACGCATCAAATAACACTACTTCCTACGATCCAGGTTCACTCGTCTGGCTGCATGTCCCTTCTGCTACACCTGGTCTTTCTACCAAGTTGGTCCCCAAGTATCACGGCCCATATCGTGTGCTACAAAAAACGTCACCAGTGAATTACCTCATTGAGCCACTGGAACCATTTTCTGACCAACGTCGTCGTGGCCAGGAAATTGTCCACGTCTCGAGACTTAAGCGCTGCTACGACCCTCCCGTGTTTACTTGTCCATAGGTCGCCAGGATGGCTCCTTATTTCGCGGGGAGTAATTGTAATGAATTAATGAATCTGAATAACGGACGCTCTGCTGGCAATGAAGAAGACGATGATGCGGTGGCTGTAGTAGTAGCTCGCACACGCCGCTCGCCATTAGCCAGACCTGCCTGATAAATCACATTTTGCCAAGCTGCGTCTGAACCTTTTTCGACGTACAACACCTCTATTTTAATATATATATCACTCTAAGCCAAAAATGGCCAAAATGGGAGCAACGGCTGTTTTTACTCCTTCAGACCGACTGTTACTCTCCGAAAAGACCAAGCGGAACAAGATGGCCGACTTGTTTGAGAATGGGGGAGCAACTGTATTCATCTTAAGTTTGTAAGGAGCAACGGAAGGAGGAACCGCTGTAAATGCTCTCGTCACGCAACGGTTACTCCCCGGCAGGACACCGCACACAAATATGCATGCCGCCCACATTGATATTCATGGGCCAGATTATTGTTTGTTCTGTGTGCCAAACTTCACCAAACCAAAACAGTGATTTATTTTAGCATCCGTAGATAATAAGATAGCAGCGCTGGCTGAACACAGAAGGCCTGAGAATACAGTACGGCAAATACCTAACACACACAGCAGCAGAATGGAGAGTTGGCACGCCAAAGCGGACCGAACGCCGAAACACGTGCAAAACAACGATCAAAAAAGCCTAGACACGCTGTTCGTCCGCGAAGTAAGGGCGTCAAAGTCGATCAAGCACCGAAACACGTGCATAAGGAGCCCCCCCCCCGCCCAGATATATCGGAGAAGAAAAAAAAAGCGGACCCAGACGCGCTTCTCATCAGCCATATACAAAGTAGCACGCTTCGCCGTGTAGTTTGAGGGCAGAATGACAAATCTGCGCCATCTGCGCCCGCACGACAAGTGTGGCGCTAGTGTAGCAAACGATGTAAGTTACAAAGTAATTTTTATTCAGTGTTTATGTTGACTAGCGCTAAATAAAAATTACACTCAACTTTTTATATTTATTTATGAGTTTTAGTGTACCTCAGTTTTTTTTATAATTGTATTAGGAGAACACACTGAAATTATTGCGCTGACGCCTGTGCTGCCACTGCTCGACGTTTTTTTTTTTTTTTGGCGCAACTAGGTTCGCGTTCGCACTACTTACTCATTTTCATATGGTCTGTGGTTGGCGAGCACATGGACGTGCGAGCTTGTGAGCTATGTTTTGATCGTGTGTGTGTGTCGCAGATTTGCGTTTCTACTTATTCGTGATGAAGGTTAGTGTATATTTATCTTTATGGAGCGCGAAGTAGTTGTGGATTTTGCTGCTGGGTGGAACAAACACATCGTAAACACGTCTTCAGCTGTCTGCAAGCCTGTTCGCTCGTCGGACAAAGGACTGTGCATGCATCAGCGTGCAGGTGAGTGGCATTTCCAGCAACATTTAATGCTCTTACAATACATTGTTGAGTGGTTGCGCTATTGAAAGAGAAATGATTTCCTCTTATTCACCGTATTCATTGCTAGCCGTATCGGACTAAATTACCTCTATTACCGCCTGCATACCCTCTTGCTTCCCCTGTCACCACTGCAGTGCCAGTGTACTTTTGCAGTTGAAAGTTCATTTCCGCAACACTACCTCGCTTCAAAAAACATTGGGGCGGGGTTGTAGCTGCATTCATACTGGCACTTTTCTACCATTGGCTTTATGTAATGTTAACGGCTGAGTGTTGGGGCCTTGGGCCGCATTTTTTAGAGATCTAAAGTGTATGTAAATCAGTAAGTTAACAAATCATTGTCGCATCACTTCACTGGCATAGCCAGGCGGTTGCGCACAGAATTTTTTTAGGCCGGGCGTAGGGAGCCCAAATTGACGACCATATTCGCTTGCCCGGCCTATTCAGATAAGCGGACACCCCCCCCTCCCCGCACGCCTTAAAAAAAAAATCTGCCCACATCACTGCGTCACTTGCTTCACCTCTGCGCTGAACGTACTATTTTATAAGCGCACCATCAAGCGAGCAGTTTACATATTGACAGAACAATTGAAGGAGGAATGACCCAAATCTTTCAGATTTCTTTAGTGATGCAAAACCTTAACAAAACTGAATATTGTAAAAGACAATCATAAATGCTGTATGTTCTCGTTAGCGCTGTCATTATTCTGCATCATGAAATCTTTATGCGCTGTGAAAACTTGGCATGCCGTTGAAGTCACATATCGACGTTAATACCAATCGACGAAAATTTCGACAACCTCAATAACGCCGTTTGGGATTTGTCGCATGCACATAATTAGGCTGATTCCCACTTGGCTGTTCTTAACCTGACTTCACTGCTACCAAATGAAACAATATTTGATGCATGTCTTTTACTTTTTTTCAGGAATATGACACAAATTTGGTTATACTGCAGATAAAGATGCTCCCAATGATGCTAAAGTACAGAAAGCAAGTGAATTTTGGTAAGTGCAGACTTTTTGTACTACGTATATGAAAGCATCGCTTTTTAGGGGCAAACTGTGCATGTGTTGGCCAGAGAATAGTTCATTATGCCACATGGTTACACTGGCACTGACAATTGGACATGGCTCCGCTGGCCCGTGTGTGTGATCACACTGTTACCGTTAAGATAAAATGTTTATGTCTTCATTGCACGGATTGCTGTTTGTACTAAAAAGCCAACTGCCAAGATTTGTTTACGCTGGTACTCCTAAAATTATGCTTTCCCTATTTACATGGATTTTGGCTTGCACAAAGCATAACACTTGGGCCTAGATTCACAAAGCTGTCCATGCGCAGGCCTTCATAACAGCGTTTCTTGACTTGCCTTTACCCTGTTTTCTGCAGATGTTTCGTGGGTTTAAAAGTGCCACAGCATGTTGACCTCCCCCACTCTGAAATATTCGCGTTCAAAGTTCCGCAAGAGTGGGCTTAACTTTCTTGTGCACCTCTTTGCTAGTCCAAGATACTGAAGTGTTATGCTCTTACTAGAGGTGGCAGTGTTTCTAATGTTTGTATTTCCATCACATTGACCAAGTATGCGATCTCGGCTTGACTGGTAGCACATCCTCAACAAATGTCTTTGTGGCACATGTAGAAGGCAGTACAAAATAAATAGGCAGACATTCACACCGGGAGCTAACTTCTAATAATGCTTTTTTTTTGGAAACCATGGTGTGCTTATTCCAATTTGGCTAACAAGCAGTAACCTGTTTGGCTGTGAACCAACAAGACGTTGAACTAATAAAAGCTTCACATCTTGTTGCTCTCAAATATATATGTATTGGCAAGCTATCTGTGACACTGTCAAACAAAGAATCAGAATATCTGTGCATGCCTTAAGAATTATTGCTTCGTTTACATATCTCGTGGCTGTGACTCGTCAACCGAGTGAAAAAATGCACCCTAGTTTTCTAAATTTGAAGCATTTTTTGAAGGTAGCACGGTCTACATTTATTTGTCTATAGTTTTGTCCAGCCGTTTGCGTCAGGTACAAAGAAATATACTGAAGATTATCATGTAGCCTCTGCAAATGGTTGCTTTCAAGCAGGCTTTGCGTGCTTGGCTTGTGCCTACACGTATTGCGCAATTCAAGACGCAGCAGCGTATGATAGAACAGTAGAATCGAGAGCAACTATGTGCACGAGCTAAATGAGTATTTTAACATGAGCGGACAGTACGTGTTATTTGCCACACACATGACCTCATTTAGAATGCCCATTGGTGAATGGGCTCATGGAAATGTCACTCAGCTGTGTATAGGAAACAAGTTAACTGAACCTAAGGGTATCTTTAACTGCTACAAATATGCCTTGTTGAGGTGCTGCACAGTTTCTTCCAGAATATTGTTGTCTGAGACATCATGTGAAGAGCGTCTACCACATCAGCATTTATATGGCTTGCCAAGTAACGTTTGGCCGAACCTTCCTTTTTTTCACATTTCGTTTTGCAGTAGACATCCAAGAATGTAAGCGCTGCTGCAGTGTGTGTGACTCATTGTTATGAATTGATTCTGGCATGTTTAACCTCACACTTCTATTTTTTTCTTGCAGCAATGAGATGCTTCACATATGCCTGCGGTGACGTTCTGCTGCGCTAGCCTGATGGAAACACCAGCTGCGAAACTTGAGTTCTTCAGAATTGGAGAAGTTGCCCTTCTCTCACCAATGATGACACAGACTGCCCTTTGCTAGAAATTCAAGATTGTTTTTCCACGGATGATGCAGAAAACCTTTGATGTATTATGGTGTTTGTTTAGTGCTGGCTGTGGTGTGGCGAAGTCTACTTTTACGTGTGGTCACACGTCGCCTCATAAAAAGAACAATAAAGCACTTATTTTCCTTTCAATATTGTCCACTTTTTGTGTTAGAAGCACCCAAGCAGTGCTCTTCCAAGGAGCTCTCGCCATGTGTTAAGCGTGTGACAAGCATACTCGAGATAAATACTCATTTCCCCAAGGAGTAACTGGAAGCATGTGCAGTTGGTTTTCAGAGAGTAACTGCGAACACGTGGGAGGAACGGTAAAGAGTAACTGTTGCTCTTAGAAGAGCAACTGGTGGGAGTAATGGTTGGCCGGCAGGGAGCAACTGGTGGGAGTAACTGTTGGTCTGCAGGGAGGAACTGGGGGGAGTAACTGTTCATCCCCGAAGGAGGAACTGAAAGGAGAGCAACGGTTCCTCCCTCTGCAGTTACTCCTTTTAGGAGAGTAATGGGAGTGGCAATGCAATTGCTCCCTTAAAGGAGCAACCCCTATACCCCTGTTGCTCCGTTTTGGCTTAGAGTGTAGGTTGCTTGGCAATTCAAATTCTTTCACATGGTTTTTTTAATGGTGCTCCTTCGACGTTTATTGTATAAGTCGTACCATGTCGAATATCGCTGATTTTTAGTCCGAGTGAGTCCAAGGCAAAATATTTTTATATATGGTTATTGAGTTAGTCTGAGTGAGTTCCATTTATTTTTCCAATCTATGCCATATGTGGGATTTTTCGTATTCCGCAGAGTGTAGTCTGAGTGTTGTTTGCGAAATTTACTATAACCTTGCTCGTTTGAATGGCGAATTTCGTTTTCATGTTAAGCAAAATTGTTTGTTCCAAGTGTTGAAAGCTTAGCAATATTGCTGCTATTTTTCTGTCATACAAGCATCCAGAAATCATGCCGAAATGTTCTGTTTGCGTTTTGTTTGCAAAATTGCTTGATGCTGCTCTGGGCAACCCGGACAATGACGCCGTTTCAATTTTCGACAACGAATTGCACACAAACTGTTTGCGATAAGCAAGAAATCACTCTGATGTGCGATTGGAGGTGGAAAATATATGGTTTGCTATTTGTATAAACGCTTGAGATAAATATAAAGAGACAACTGGAAATGATGGTGAAAGAGTGTGCTGGCGTAACCTCTTATTTAGGTAAGTACTTCATCTTCCAGTATAGCTAGGTGACGCAGACATTTTGATATTTCGGCGTTTCGGTAGTTAGATGTTTTGATTTTTTGACTTGGTGCCGAAGACTAAGGCGCAAAAAACATATCGTGAAGCAGGAAGAGCAGAAGGGAAGAAAGAACAGCGCCATTGACATTTTACACTTTCGGAACTTGTATAAACGGCTTTTTGATTTTTCCGTGTTCTAACTTTCGGCATTCTGATAGTTCGTCATTTCGATTTTCGGCGTTTCGAGTGTCACATTCTTATAGCTTTAGTCAACAAAAAATGCGAACTCTACTCAGGTGCATTTAAACCACAAGCAGTGCTCCGCTTACCGGGAAGTGATACCAAACTGTGCGACAAAAGCAAAGAATCCATGAAAAAAATGTTGCATGCCAAAGAAGTCACAGTTATGAACTAACTGAATAGTATTTGAGGGACCATGTTTATGTACCAGTAATCATGTGTTGGTTTATAATTGCAACTCATCCGCCACGAAACAACCTTTTTTTTATTTTCGCGGATTCTTTGCTCGTTGTGCTCTATCAATTTATTATTCTTCGAATGTAATTAACCAGGTGCTTTACACATCGGCATTCCTTCACAGTGTCACAAGGGATCCACGTGGTGCAATCTAAAGGTATTCGAATTCATCGATGACTAAAGCTAATACTTGCGCGGAAATAATTTGAATAAGTACTTAGAGAGCTGTATATGCTGTTTCTCGCGTCCACTCAGCTTGTACTTAATGCTAAGATTGCATTTAATGCTACGAACCACCACAACCAACCACCTTAATATAAACACATGCGAGGACTGAGATCAGTAGAACACCAATTCAAAATTATTTAGCTCCCTAAAAACAAAAAAAGCTTTTTTGAAAAAAAAACGTACAGTCGGTACACAGGGCTGGCTGCTAGCAAATGCGCTGTTAGTATATTGCTGCCTGGACACATCAATGTTAAATTTAGAACCCAATGCGGCGCGTCATTGGCTCAACATCTTTCTGCAGAACACCACAGTCTAGATGGTGATGGTCTACAAGTCCTTCAATTAGCAGAAGTGGTCTCTTACAACGTGCTTTACTTTTCCAACTGCGTCAGACGTATAGTCTTCTATGCAGCTCCCTAGAATAGGTTTAATTGAAGGACTCAATGAAGAAGAGATACTATCTAGTTTTCTTTTTTGTACCAGCACCAAAAAGCACATCCGCACTACTGCCGCGTGCTCCACATAGCACCACTCACTGAATAGGCAAACGCCATGATGAAAAATAGCAATGAGCAAAGTGCGTGATTTAACCTACCAACTAGAGGGTTTCGTTACACCGGCCGTACAGACGATAGCATAAAGGCTTTTACTTGCCGTCTTCGTGTTCGAGATGGTCAAGAGTTGTAGTGTGCAACATCTGTGCACCGGGCCCCAGTGCATAAACCGGGTTTTCAGCAAAAATATGTCGCTTCTTTTAATCAAAATATGCCGGAGCGAAAATGTCTGGTGGTCAAATGCTTGGTAGTCTGTAGGAAATCCTGTCACTGCGTTAATATGGCTTATTGTACATCATTCTATAGAAGCTGCAGCGGGGCATAACACTCGTGAACCATGGAAAAGCGCAGACAGAGAACAAGTATACTCCCACGTGCGAACTTAGTTTTAAAAAAATGCTGGAGCAATTTCTTTTTTTTAATGCATCATTCAGGAGTACCATTTCCAGAAGTCATGTGCAGCGAATAAATATTTGTAGAACTCTAAACTCAAATATATGCGACTAACAACCACCTCATAATTCGGCTATATAATGAAAGTATACTACAATTCCAAGACTTTCAAAGAAAAGAAGCTATGGCATACACTGCACGCCCTTTTATAGAAGATGCACGTTACGTACGTCATTGTGACCACTACCAATTCCCTATCACAGTGAAACTGTGCGTGCTTGTGTGCGTGTGTCTGTAGAAGATGTTAAGACCGGCCTCCCTGGCTCGGCGCCGTTTGGACGCGGGGGACGCTTGCAGCTAAGCCTATCCTGATTTGCTCCGGGTCAACGCTCTCGAGGTGCGCCAAAAAAGGCGACAACATGAAAGTCATACTTCGAATTTTTTAGGGCTGTTGACTCCCCTCGTCAAAAACTCTTTGGACACGCCTGACTGACTGACGGCCTAGGAAGAGCTGTTGGAAATCGAGGCTGCTTGTTTGTTCGACGTGTCACGTGCCACGAGACGTGCTGAACAATTAGCCGAGAGCTTGGGATCCGTCGTCAGGTATGTTTCCCACACTCTGTGGTGCTTTCAAGTCTTCCACTTCCAGAGGCCATAGCCTGCCTAGCGCTGCAGACCCTATTCTGCACCTGCGGTGCAACGTTATTGCACTGTGCTGTGATGTGCGTATTATTGCATTATGACCTACGTTGTGTTTCTCTCTCGCCGTGTGACGAACTGAACGTGCATCCTTTCTATTTCCTGGGTAGAAAAGGAGGCAGTGTTTGACTTTCTGTCTCTTTCTCCCCTCTCGTTTTTTTTATCCTTATTCGCTGTGCCATGCTTCCTGCTGGGCTGCAAAATTAGGCGCCTTCTTCTAACCACTACCCCCACCATTTGGGGGACGGGGATGAAGACGACAATTTCTTTGGACTGCCCTTGACTGAATGGACATGCAGTCTGTTCGTTTACAGTGAACTGCAAGGCGGCTTTCCTGTAAGATTTATTTTCCAACCAAAAACGCTCGTTCACAGACTGCTTTTCTCCCTTACTGTGCCTTTACCTCTTCGAATTCCAGCGAATGCACGTGAGCACGCAAGTACAACAAAACGTCACCTCTCCAAATTCCAGCGAAGGCACGCGAGCACAACAAGATCTCGAAAAGGTAAAAGGCAAAAACAAAATGAGCGAGAGTTTATGGTTGGAAAACTAACCTTACAGAAAAGCTGCATTGCAGATTATTGCAAACTATCTATTGTTTTCTCCTGCAGAGAATTTTAGGAAGACCAGGTCTTAAAACGCGAGCACCGAGATGCTCTAAACCAGCTCTCAGAAGCTCTCATCAAGCTTCCATGATGCTACCTTTAGTGTGTAAATAATGTATATAAACGTTGCTCTTATCAGCCCCGGCTACTCAGCTTGACTTCTACCTGAGACTTGGCTAGCTCCTTCGAATACATCGCGAGCAAGCAGAAGGGCACGGACTTGTAAAGATTAAAATGTGCAACATCACATCGCTTTTATTACGTGACATATTCGTTCTCCGCCGCATTCGCCTGATCGTGTCCACATATAACGTTCCAGTTTTTATATCGACGACACACCGTTGATTGCGGTCACGTCATTGAATGTAAATTAAACAGCGGTTGCATTATTTATTTGCAAATTACTTCTTTATAAAGTATGGTGAAGTGATTTATTACATGGCCACCTGAGGAGCTTTTTAACTTGACTTACTTTTTTATCAAGACTTGAATGTAATGTTAAGCTTTATTTGGTTGATTCTGAGCATTACCTTTGCAACAGAAGTACATCTGTCGGTTATAATCATTCTTAACCTCTCCCAGTGCCAGCAGGTCTGTTCAAGTTACGTGATGAAACCAGTTTGCTGGACTATGTCATATATGACATGTCGCTCAAATGTCGGTCTCTGCATTTTTTTATGAATCCAGCCGTCTTTTGTAAAGTGTCTACTGGCAAGTTTTTTTTATTTTATTTTGTTGTTTTTAAAACTGGCGGCCTCAGACAAGCTTATTACGCCTCTTCTCACCTTTGGATAGCCGTTGTTACGCGCGGAGCCTGGGCCGACGGGGGAGGGCCGCGTTCTTTGTTCATTAAACAAGTCACCGAAGGGCTGCCAGCCTGCTGTCCGCCGTGTATTGTCCATCTTAGCCGAGGAGTGAGGTGGCATTCCGACACCATAAGACGTTCGACGAGACGACCACAATGGTTTCTTGGTGTCACAGGTGCAGTGTGGTGGCCACGCCCCGATCAAAGACCTTGACTTGAGCGAGCGTGAGCGGCACCGTCAGAAATGGTGTGTGTGTGTCTCGTGAATCAACATCGAATTCTGGACCCATTCCCTGATTTAGTCAAAACGCACACTTTATAGTGAGCCACTCAGCTCATTCAAGAGATATCTCGCCCCTTCTGTACAGAATGTAATAAATCCTCTGTTAAGTTTGCCATCTTACTCCTGAGTGCACATGCGTTTTCTTTTCTGTCTCTTTACAAGCTCTTTCTTGCCCCTATTTCTCCATCCCCAGTGCTGGGCAGCAAACCGGATGCCAAGATATGGTTAATCCCCAAGCCTTCCTTTCTCTCTCTTTCCATCTTACTGCCTTAGCATCTTCATCCCGGAAATCCAATGTCTTAAAAGGCCGGCACAAAGAGATAAGACAAAGAATAAATCAGATGGTGAATATTTTCTGCAGCATGTTCAGACGCTGCATATAAGAGGTCATACTGGAAAATTATCAACTTTAACACCGCGTACAAGTGCTGATATACCCTGAGTAGGTTCGAGCATGTATTATGCATCGACGCTTTTAATATTCATTAAACTTGTCCATTTCGATTTCATCCTTCGGGACTTTCTGTAGTTATTCATCTAACGCGCTGCATTCGTGCTGCACTGCTACCACTTCATTTATTCTGTATATACGCCCTTTTTCGGGCACAATTATAGGCTGCCATCTTGGACTGATAATGATGCCGTTTTGCATCCGTATGAATATTCGAATAGTGCTAAGGTGAACTCGCACACATCAAAACGCTGGGCCATTACATTCAACGTCATATGACCATAATCATAGCTCATTACGACACAAAAAACAGCAAAAATTGCTTTTAAGCCTAAGATGGCAATGTCTAAGATTTACTGTAACTGTTACATTTATTTTTTGTCAATTTGTCTAATTTGTCATTTCATGCAGCGGGCGCCGAACTTGTGCCGCTGTTCATAGTGGTACTCCCGGTCTCTGAAGCTGGATGAAGATAACTAAGAAGCCTGGTTTTTACTGGCTACATAAAATGTGAAAAGAAGCTATATATCAAGATGAAAAAGAAGACAAATCCGTGAAAAGTCAGTACTGGCGCATAAATGGCGCGCCGATGAAAAACGTCGGCGGCGGTGGCGCGCCGATCAGTTCGCGTCAGCGGCGGCGAAAACTCTCGGCGGCGGCGCGCCGACCAGTCGGCGCACACCTCTAATGCCAAGTGGTCTGCCCATAAAGCACCGCTCGTTTTCTTGTGAAGCCGAATCGGAAGAGCGTGGTGGTGCGTCCACTTCATGTCGCTATTGTTTTGCGGTTTATTTCAACGAGTTTTGACCATACGCACTAACAACAAACGTGAACGCGATGTAATATCCCGCACTAGCTTGGGACGCTACATGTATACACAGTAGTGAGTAGACGATGCATCGCTCAAACTGTCAATCCAGCGTTGCAGTAAATTGAGAGGCCTAGCAGTTTTCAGCTTCTTTTAACAACAAAGGCGCAGCTTCAGTCAATTGCACCCACACCACTACCAACTCCACACAAAGAACGAAACTGAAACTGGTCAAAAAGATTCGTATACAGTTTGCTGGCTAATGTGATGATCCTATCCGAAGCCTGTACATAATTCCTGTGAGGCACGTAGGAAGTTCTTTTCCTTCCTCCGTGCTCTGAGGGTACACGATTACAGCGCCAGATTCCTCTCTTTTATTATATGAAACTTTATGGCGGAGAACCCTGTCTCATTGAACAAAAAAATTAGAAGTCAAAGTACCACTTTTTAAATGTGCCCCTTCCAGTATAAAAATATTGGTATTGTAGGCACGTACACAATGTTAATTTTTTTTAACTAAGAGAAGTTTTGGTTTTAAAGATGACAGCTAGCGCCATCGTAAGGTCACGGTAAACAATTATAGAGGGCGACACCTGCACCTCATGGGAAGCTAAACAAAGAAGCGACCTACCGAGAGAACAGTAGGGAACCGGAAACCAGAACGGTGGAGAAGAAAAAGCAAGCAAGTTTGGAAAAAACAGGTTTAGCCGGTTCAGCTGTCGCAAGGCCCAGCTACAGCGAGGTAGTGGTGGGGCAGGGAGGGAACAAAGCAGCCGGCGTCACAGGTGCAAGTAGCCCCCAGGTGCAGAACGCTCCAGCTGAAAAGTCACAGCATGTGATAATCGTCGGGGACTCGAATTTAAATCGATGCACAGAAGCCATCAAAGAGAGGGTAAGAGGTGACAAGAGGGTTGCAGTAGGGGCGTTCCCAGGACGCAAGCTGGAAGCAGTCATGAGGCAAGCGAGCGCAAAGCTCAAAACGACAGCTGATAGACGAAACCTAGTTATAATTTCAGGTGGTTTAAACGATGTCCTGAATGAAGATGCAGCAGGACTAGCAGACACACTGGCGAAAGGCGTCGATGACATGCGCGCCACTTCTCCTAAAGTACAGGTAGTGATATGCACGATACCGGAGGTACCGGTGCGTGATAGCAACCTGCAAAGAGCGGTGGTCAACGCGAACCAAGAGATATGGCGGATGAGTCGAGAGAAAGGCTTTGAGGTGGTGGAAATAAACAGAGAGGTGCATAGGTGGGGGGGTTTTCAACGAGACAGAATTCACTTCGATGGGCGGCTAGATCATGAGGTGGGTTGACGACTTGCAGGACGCGCACTAGCTTTTTTGGGGGGCAAGCGAGCCCTTCGGGGTGCATGATAGCTAGTAACGAGGAAAACAACCAGGAATACTCTTCGACCGGTGGTATGGACAGATACGATTCCAAAGTGGCACCAATATCTAAGATAGGTAGAGTCCGGGGCATAAATAGACGCAGCCACGAGCGCCGAGCCAATTCAGACATAGGGTATATTAACATGCAGGGTGGTAGGAACAGGCTGAAGTGGGAAGAGATAGAAAAACAGCTAAGGGAAGAGAGGCCGATGGTATACGGTTTTGTAGAAACACATCTCAGGGACATGGAACAACCTCCGAACAATCCGGACTACGCGTGGGAATATTGTAATAGAACAGAAGGCAGCAGAAAGGGGGGTGGTATTGGGGCATTCATTTATAAAAGTACAGACTGGCAAAGTGCAAGGAACATTTATGGCTAAAAGGGAAAGTGGCAGGTCAAATGACACTCCTTGGTTTCGTGTACTTGTGGACGGGAGCAAAGGCCAGAGAGGAAAACCAGGCAATGGTACAGTGTATATCAAAGGACATTCAGGAGTTAGGAAGAGAGTGCGAGATAATTATACTAGGAGACATGAATGCGCACATAGAAGATATAGATGGGTATACCGAACCGACAGGCAAAATGATCATGGATATGTGTGAAAGGCTTGATTAGATCATTTGCAACAGTACCGAGAAGTGTGAAGGGCAAATAACATGGGAGGTAGGAAGGCTTCAGTCGACGATAGATTATGCACTGATGTCACATAGGATGTATGATAAGCTCAGGGGAATGCACATAGATGAAGGTGGCTCCAGAAGTCTGGGTAGCGATCACAAACGTATCAAGCTAAGTTTTGGAAGAGCAGTGAAAGTGGGAAGGAGACAAGATGAGCAACTACAAGAAAATTTTTATCCATAAAGGCAAATTGAAATAGCCACTAAACAAATTGAGAAAGTAATCACGGAAGATAATAATACAGTGTGGACATACATGAATCTAATTAGACTCTTTGAGCTAGAGCTTGCTAAGACGCGTGACAAGTCACCCCGGAAAAGAAGACACAAAGCCAAAAGTTGGTGGGATGAGGAAGTTAAGAGAGCCATAGCAAAACGTCAAGAAGCCTTTAGGGAACACAGACATGCTAAGCAGCGGGGGGAACCGACAGATGATGTTGAAAGAAATTGGGCAACCTTTCGAAGCTGTAGAAGGGATGCATCCCTTCTGATCAATGAAAAGATTAGAGGAAGGGAGCTCAGTGGCTGGCAGAAGTACATAAAAAAGATAGAAAGGCAGCTGCGAAATTTTGGAACCATCTAAACTTCCTAAGAAATGAGACGAGCCTAGAGCAGAGTTTTATAACTACAGCCCAAGGTGCTAGGCTAGAAGGGGACAAAGCTATTCAATATATAAGAACAAGGGCGACAGAAAAATTTCAACAAAGAAGTGCCTTATGCACCAGAATAGATAAGGATGGATCAAGGGGCGCAATGGCTCCGTTTTCACAACGAGAGTGGGAAAGGGCTGAGAAGAGGGTTCCAAGTAGTACATCAACAGGCCCAGATGGCATTCCAATTAGGCTGATAAAGACAGTAGGTCCGAAGTCAAAGCAGGCTTTGAGAGAGGCAGTGAGCACAATAATAATCGATGGTGAGGTTCCCGATGGATGGAAACTTAGCAGGATGAGCATGATCTATAAAGGAAAGGGGGACAAAGCTGACATAAACAACTACCGTCTTATAACAGTGACATCAGTGGTCTACAGGCTGGTGATGCAGATTACGAAGGAAAGACTGCAGGCGTGGATAGAGGATGAGGGGGTGCCGGGGGAACAGCAGAATGGGTTTCGGAAACACAGGAGGTTGGAAACAATCTGTTCTCACTGACGCAGTGCATCGAAATAGCGGAAAAGGAACACAGGCCCCTATGGCTAGCATTTTTGGATATCAAGGGAGCGTACGATAGCGTGGTTCAAGAGGAATTCTGGGGAATACTGGACACACTAGGCGTGGAACATGAAGTCACTAATCTTTTAAAGGGTATCTATAAAGGTAACAAGGTAGTTATAAAGTGGAAAAAACAGGTATCCAAGCCTGCAGAGGTAAAACGGGGGCTTAGGCAGGGTTGCCCCCTGTCACCCTTATTATTCATGATGTACCTACAAGGATTAGAGGCAAAATTAGAGGAAAGTGGACTGGGCTTCAACCTCTCTTTAGTCAAACAAGGAAAACTTATTGATCAGGCACTACCAGCATTAATGTACGCAGATGATATAGTGCTGATGGCCAACAATAAGGAAGATTTGCAGATATTGATGGACATCTGCGGTAATGAGGGAGATAGGTTAGATTTTAGATTCAGTAAGGAAAAATCAGCAGTCATGATTTTCAATGACAATGAAGGTAGTGAGCTTAGAATACAAGAGGTCACGCTAGAGATAACAGATAAATACAAATATCTGGGCGTATGGATAAGCAATGGGACCGAGTATCTGAGGGAACACGAAATATACGTGACGACTAAAGGTAACAGGAATGCAGCAGTGATGAAAAATAGGGCACTGTGGAATTACAATAGGTATGATGTTGTGAGAGGAATATGGAAAGGGGTCATGGTTCCTGGGCTGACGTTCGGCAATGCGGTCTTGTGCATGAGATCAGAAGTTCAAGCAAGATTAGAAATTAAGCAACGTGGAATAGGTAGGCTTGCTTTAGGAGCTCACGGGAATACACCAAATCAGGGAGTACAAGGTGATATGGGATGGACATCATTTGAGGGCAGGGAAGCTAGCAGCAAGATAAAATTTGAGAAGCGATTGAGAGAAATGGGGGAAGGGCGTTGGGCTAGGATGGTTTTCAGCTACTTGTACTTGAAGAATCTCGATACAAAATGGAGGAAGTGAACTAGGAAGTTGACTGGTAAATACTTAGAAAACAGCAGGTGGCCAAACCAAAAAGAACTATCGGTTAAGAAGAAAGTGAAGGAAACGGAGACTGACATGGGGAGAATGGGCATCATTAAGAAGTCCGCACTAGAGATCTATCGAATTTTTAAGCAGGAAATTGCCAAGGAAAGGATCTATGATAATACTCGGGGTAGTTCTCTACTGTTTGAGGCCCGGACGGGAGTACTGTGAACCAAGACATATCGGGCCAAATACGAAGGGGTAGACACAGTATGCAGTGCGTGTGGAGAGGAAGAAGAAACTGCCGAACACTTGATAATGTTCTGTAAAGGGCTTCACCCTATGGTTCAGGATGATGGCGCAGAGTTTTTCAAAGCACTGGGGTTTAGGGACCAGGAGGGCAAAATAAACTTTAAGCGGGTAGACTTAACTAGAAGGAGGTTATCTGATTGGTGGCTAAAGTCAAGGCACGAGTGAAAATTAAACTCTTCATTGCAAAGTACGAATCCTCAAACTCACTTTTTAAGGAAAAAAATAAATATAGTTTTTGGTATATAAGGTATTACGGCTTGGTGGCGCTAGCCACCGCCCAATCTAAAGGGTACAGCCATATCCATCCATCCATCCATCCATCGGTTCACAGCGCGCGTGCGCGCTGCAAAAACAGAAGTGTGGTCGCCCGTAGTATCACTGTTCGAACGAAATTTAAATCAGCCGCTAGCTTCCGCGGAGAACCGCGGTGCCTCAAAAGTGACTGGGCAGCCCACAAACTCCTCATTCTCGTTTGGGTGCTTCAGCATTCGATTATGTTGTTGCGTTGCTCCTTGGGCCAATGAAACGAAAAAGCGAGCACAAGTGGTAGTGTATAGGTGTTCTGTGGCGAGCAGTGAGCGACCACTTTGCAGCGGCTACGGTGCAAGGTTTGTCAGCTTTCTTTTCTCTTTTAGTTCATTGTTTTTTCACCAATTGATTGATTGATTGATTGATTGATATGTGGGGTTTGACGTCCCAGAACCACCATATGATTATAAGAGACACCGTAGTGGAGGGCTGCGGATATTTTGACCACCTGGGCTTCTTTAACGTGCGCCCAAATCTGAGCACACGGGCCTAGAGCATTTCCGCCTCCATCGGAAATGCAGCCGGCATTCGATCCCGTGACCTGCGGTGCTTTTTCACCAATTGGCAAGCGTTTCTCTGCGTGCGAGAGCGCTCTCATTAGACATTGCTCTGAGTATGATGCCCCACAAAATTATCTTTGCCGGCCAAAGCCGAGTACGTACAGCAAAGCCCGTCTTTGCTGTACGTACTGCTGTACGTACGTACTTCGTACTGCGGGGAGAGTGCTCTACGAAGTGCTCTCTGGCACTGAGTCCCTGTCGAGCTCGAAGGAGCGACCTCGACGATCTCGTAGCTCACTCGGCCGCTGTACTTAGTAACCTTGCCTGTGCTCACTGGGGCTTGTTTTCTTGGCGTCTGTTGGCGCAGTGACCCGGCTGTACTTTGACCATTTCGGGCTCGCAGCTTACCTTGGTCGCGATTTGATCTGCCAGTGATGCCGAGGACACACCAGGTGAGCTGCTTAAAAATTCCAACTTTTCTTGCATGGTTGTGGTAAACATCGTCGGTAAGACCTCATGGCGAAATGTTTGCATAATAGTGGTTTGCTTTGTTTTCGTTTTTCTAACACAACGTGAGAAAGTAAATCAGTATACGATATCAACTGTGTCACTCATTCGACATTAGTATGCAAAGCTTGCAGCACATTAGGGCACCAAATGTGAGAGTGGAACAAAATTTGCTTTAAGAAATATGGTATGATACGAAGAATTGGTAATGACCGTTACCTAAACATTAAATAGATTCAACGTGAACTTGGTTTACAGTGCGACACCAGAAACAGACACAAGGAAGCAGGCAGGCAAAAGAGAGACTCCGGAGCCCTCCACTATGCAGTGTCTTATAATTACATGGTGGTTTTCGGATGTTAAACCCGGCATATCAATCAATTTATCGCGAAAGAAAAGACAGCATTTTGCACTAACAAGCTCCTACCAGGGCCGTCCTGTCTTTTCTTTTTCTTTTTTCTGTTTTGCTCCTTCCTTGTGTCTGTGTTTATGATGTTGCGCTGTAAACCAAGTTCACGATAATTCCCAACCAACTGGCCCAACTAGCCGTCTTGCCAAGATATGTCCCTAAATGAACTGATTTTCTGTGGCTGGTGGCCTTGCTTATATGTTGCTGTGTTGCTTATTGTTCTGTGTATTCTTTCTGTCTACTTTCTTCTTAACTATTAGCATTCTTAAATGCATCTTGAGATGTGCAACATTACTGCGTCCTCGGTAAATCAGTTTTTTGGAAGCTCACAAGGCCGAAAGAGGCTCATTCTAGGCTAAAATGAATTCTCTTAACACCAAAGCTGCTTAAGCCTGCCATAAAAGCTTTGGACGGAACAAAAAGCTATCATCCTCGTTAACCATTGTGACTCGCCCAAAGATAAATACCGTGGATGCAGGTTTCAACTTTGCTGAAGCATCTGTGCGGAGTGCTTCAGCGGTGCATACGAGAGAATAACTAGGGAACTGGAAAGGCAGTGGCCACTGTGTAAAAACATCTCCCACTGCCCCCCCCCCCGAAGTGATCGAAGCCCTGAGCAAACAACGACATGCCCATAGATTTATGTGAGGAGCGAACGCTTTATTTCAGTGCGTGTTGCTGTCCCTGGAGTTGAAGCGTCGGTTTAGTGTCTGTGACTCACTGTGGTTTAACTCGCTCAAGCCTCTCTTCGTGGGGAAGCAGCCAACAACACCCAGCCTTGCAACTACCTACAAGGAAGCAGATCAAACTTAAAAATCTGCCGGATTCACTCTTTCAGGCCTTGCAAGACTTAGCGGTAGCTTTGCCACTTTTTTACACTTCAAACTTTTATTTTCTGATGGTGGTCATCGTAGCTTCATGCTGCGACTGGTACGCCACAATCTTATCCTTTCTGGTTGAAATGTTTTGACGAACTTTCAACAGAGGAACTTCTGTACTCTGCCACCTGAGCCTTGGTTTAATTGAAAAGTCCTGCTTGAGATGGTTTAAATACTCGCGGTGGCTGGTGATCTTCATATAGTCTGCTAGAATGTGTTTGTCATGTGACAAACCTTTATTCTTAATGGCAATGCGAGATGGATTTGTTTAGTATGTGTAGCTTCTACACTTAAATTGTTGACAAATAATGGTTTCTTGTAAATACCTACTTCATTCTCTCTGTAATATTTTTCTTTCTGATGCAACGTTGCACATTAATTTTTTCAATGTGACAGTGGAAAAAATCTTTGTACTCGGCTGTGATTGGGGACAAGATTCTTGAAGTCAAGTTTAATAAATGTTCAGCCTGAGGATTTCTCGTAGCACCGATGTTAGCATGTTGATCCATTAGGCTAGCCTCTCATGACTCCAAATAAAAGTGATGTATTAATGTAGTTTACTAGCAGCTTTGCAAGTTGAGAGCCCCGCAACACCGAAATTCATTCAATTGGGTCCGCTAAACATAGTTGCACATCTTTTATTTCCCACCGTGCATTCTGAGGTAATGTCCCTGCGGCTGGTTTGCTATTTGTCAATAAATCAACCACTCCACATTGACGAGCCACCGAGACAACTTTGTGACTTGCGCGGACTTTCACTGCAGTCTGAGAAGCTTAATACATTAAATTTGTTTAAGTCGTTGTTGGTGCTGAATTCATAATTGGCCATCGTAAATACTCTGTACAGTGTGGAAAAAACGCTTCAAGGATGCTAAAGCTTCCCATTCACAAGTAGAACAAGAGAGATAGCATGATGAGTCTCTCTTTGCATAGTCTCCTCATTGGCCTTGGCTTTGCTTCTCATTTTATGCCACAGTTGTTGCTACTAAAAAAGGAACATATGTGTCCTTAACATTGGCTGTAAATCATAAAATCACAAACACATTTAAGAAATTTCTGTGGGCTTTTGTAGGTACAAGCTTGACTGCTGACCCGAACGTGGCGGGATCGTAGCCTGGCCGCGGCCGCTGCATTTCTGATGGAGGCAAAATTGTTTGAGGCTTGTGTACTTAGATTTAGGTGCAGTGTAAAGAAACACAGGTGATCGAAATTTGCGGAGCCTTCCACTATGACACCCCTCATAATCGTATAGATTAATACTCTATGCACAGGTGCACTTCTTGCTGATTTAAGCGCATTGTCATCAAGGACTGCTATAACGAGTGTCTAGCCACTCCGGGTTGGACCGGACACCCTCAGTTCTGAACTGATTCACCACCTTCTGAGGGCACGTTCCTGAACATTATGGACATGCCATGCCCTCTCAATCGCTGCAGGCTCTCCAAAGAGGTGCTGCTGCCTCCAGCTCTGCTTCAAAGATGGCCAACTACCAGCACAGCCCCGCACATCGTGGTCGCCTGGCAAACGAGCCAGTGAACTTGTATGTCGCTTCAGCATGGCCATTGCCGAATGGCTCACCTCATAACCTGAAAGACTCTGAAAAAGACAGGCTAGGTCACGTATGTAAACGCAGTTTGCACTAACAGCTTCTGTTCAGGTGCTACCAGTTGGCCTTGCTTTATGAGGTTTCTCGTGTCTTCATCTGCTAGTTGGCAGTGTCCACATGAGGACTTAGTTCGTTTCTCTATTCACGAAGTCAAAGTTTTTTTCCTAAGGGAAACTCTTTAGTTTGTTTTAACTTCCAACGAGTGTGTAGAAAACTCTCTCAGGCAGTAGAATTACAGTGGCATTCCAGAATTCTTGTTTAGATTGGTTGAGAGAAGTTGCTACTGGAGGAGTGTTGTAGTATGTGAATGTGCACAAGCTGCTAACCTACAGAGTAATGCCCGAGACCCAGGTTATTGAGGGGCTCTTTTTATGGTAAGTTAGTTAATGTGTGATGTTTGTGATCCTACAAAGCAAATGGGTGTCCAATATGATGATCGTTTGAGAGTGCTTTTTTTATCTCGCACAATACTTTTGAATGAACTAATGGGGGTTTTCCTTTATGCTGTTCAGTACTCTGATATTTGTGGTGCATTAACTTTTCTCTGCTTAGAACTGCAGTATATTCATTTTATTTGTAGCATCTTTTTATTGTCCACTCTGCTGCATTCTAATAAAATCTGTATCTTGAGTTTTGTATTTATCATTAACCTTTCTTTGTTCAGTGAGCTTTAATACACGGACTGTGTGCTACTATATTTTGGGAACAATGCACATAAATCTATCATTTCCATTCAAAGCAGTTCTCCTTGGTGTAAATGAAACGTTATTTTTAGGCTTGTGCGAATATTCAAATGCTTCAAATAATCAAACGAATAGTAGAGTATTTGAATTCACTTCGATTCGAATTTATATATTGAAGGTTTCGAAGTATTCGCTTTGCCATTGACCCGCCTTACCAGAGAAGATGTCGCATTCCTATGGAATGAAGAACAGCAAAAATCATTCGACGAGCAGCGTCAACACCTTCAGAAGCCACCAGTCCTCGCACACTTTGATGATGACGCCCCGACAACAGTGCACACCGACGCTAGCAATGTCGGCTTTGGAGCTGTACTCGTGCAATGGCAGGATGGCGCTGAACGAGTAATTGCTTACGCGAGCAGAACTCTTTCACGTGCGAAAGAAAATTATTCCGCTACAGAAAAGTGTGCCTTGCGGTAGTGTGGGCCGTTATGAAATTCCGCCCATATCTGTATGGTCGTCCTTTTAATGTTGTCAGCGGCCATCACTCCCTCTGCTGGCTGACAAATTAAAAAGACCTTTTTAGGACAATTGGCGCGCAGGAGCCTGAAGCTTCAAGAATTCGACATGACGGTGGTCTACAGATTGGGGAAGCGACATTCAGACACCGATTGCCTTTCTCGTGCGCCATACGAACCTGCAACGGCAGATGATGACGATACAGCCTTTGTCGGAGTTGTAAACACGGCTACTATCGCACAGCTGCAACGAGATGACCCGGAACTAGAACCTGTATTTCGTTTTTTTGGAAGGTCGCAATTCAGCTGTACCTCGACTGTTTGCGAGAGGGCTTTCGTCGTTTCGCTTGCGCAACGACGTCCTGTATAAAATGAACGTCACGTCACACGAAAACGGTTACTTACTCGTGCCAACATCTCTAAGGAGTGAAGTATTACAGGCATGCCACGATGAACCAACATCCGGCCACTTGGTTTACACGCGTACGCTGTGCAGAGTGAGGCAGAAATACTATTGGCCAAGACTGACGGTGACCGTTCAACACTATGTTCGGATGTGCCTTGATTGCACATCCGAACAGAAAAGTCCCACCCGTCAAACCAGCAGGCCTCCTCCGTCCTATTGACGTGCCTGTTACTCCATTCACTCAAGTCGGAATGGATCTTTTGGGCCCATTTCCCGCCTCATCGGCAGGTCGCAGATGGATTATAGTAGCCATCGACTACCTCGCTCGTTACGCCGAAACCAAGGCTCTGGAGAGGGGCACGGCAAGTGAAGCAGCCCGATATTTCGTGGAGAATGTGGTGCTGAGGCATGGCGCTCCTTCATAACTGACAGCGGAACTGCATTCGCAGCCGAACCATTACGGACGGTTTTAAGACTTAGTGGCACATCCCACCGGCGAACAACGGCGTATCATTTGCAAGCGAATAGTCTTACGGAGCGTCTCAACAAGACGCTTGTGGATATGCTCTGCATGTACGTCGATGTGGAGCATAAAAACTGGGACGAGCTCTGACCGTATGTCACGTTCGCCTAGAATACTGCTCATCAAGGAACAAGAACGCCATTTTGTCTTCTTCATGGTCGTGAAGTCACCATTATGCTGGATGCTATGCTGCCGCACGAGCGCAAAAAGGTTGAGACGGATGCTGATTATATCACCCAGCTTGCCTAAGAAGCCCGACAACTTGCACGCCTACGTATTAGTCGCCAGCAGGACTACCATTCAAAATGGTACAACCTTCGTCACCGTCTAGTCTCATACAAGCCTAGAGAGAAAGTTTCTATTCGGCAACGCGGCCTCTCGGAAAAAAATATTAATACGGTACTTCGGGCCCTATAACTTTCTACGACGTCGCAGTGACATTAATTATGAGGTTGTTTCTGATACTGCGCACTCCATATGGCGTCGAAGGTGTGCTCCAGAAGTTGTGCACGTTGTTCGAATTAAACCTTATTTCTCTGAACTCGTGCGTTTCCAACGAGTACAAACCACTTTGATCATAAAGCATTGGGACGATGCTTTCTTGAATGGGAGGCTAATGTCACGGCTAAAGGCCAGGCAAGAAGACAGAGGACTACGAAGTGATGAGCGTGGACAGCACCCATGGTTGCTCCGAGGAAGACGACGTCGAAGCGGCTGCTTTTTGTTCTTTTAATACAGACCTCGTTTTTCCTGGTCGCATCGTCGTCCTGTATCCTGTTATTTTCACGTCGCGACAATATGAACGAATAGATCTATATTTGTCCCCTTGGAACCGACTGTAAGGGTAGTTTCACTGCACTGTAGTAGTGTAAAGCTGTGAAAGCACCTTGCTAGGGGAATTTCGCTCTGTCGCGAAGTCCTACTTTAAATTTACAGGGGTGCTGCAACACTGGTTAAGCATGGCCAGCCAACGCTGCTAATCGGTAGTCGAGGCAACGGAGAACATGTGAGCTTAATGTTATCGCGCAGCACGCGACCTGGAATTCACAATAAATTCTCAATCAGATAAAAATTGCTCTCTTCTTTCAGCAAATGGTGTCACTATGTCAAAAATCGCTCGTCAGAGCAATTGTACCAGCCATTGGCTGATTGAGCATGGTTGTTATTGGGGCCGCCGTGCGTAGCCGGGTGCGTATTAAAAGAAAAGAAAAAGAATTCACAAGGTGACGACGCACACCTGACATATTTTCTTTCCCTATGCCATCTCTCGCGGCTTTGCTTCAAGCGCCTTCATCGAGACAAGAAGGGAGAATGAAGTTGTAGCATGTGGGGAATCGCTAAACTCCGCTCATACTGGACAGGCTCTAAAAGTTTTTGCAGCGGTTAATTCGTGAGGCAATAAGCTTCTTTAGTGAATCCATTCCATGGCTACTTGCAAAGTTGTTGAAAAACACTTTAAATGAACATATTATCCTCAAATCAATTGATTTTTTTAAGCTTAAAAGCCTGCTTTGTTGACTTATACATTCTAACTGTAATGAATAATGTTTCGTAGTTTACAGGTTATCACTTGCATCCTACGGAAAATCAAATCCTGCTACTTCTCTAAGTTGTCTCGACTTCATTTGAACGGGAAAGAAAAGAAAGCACTTTTACAGAGATGCCTTATTTATAATTTAAAAAAAATTGTGCCAGACAGTTAGGTCATGATAAATATGCCCATTTTTCTTTATACATCGTATATTCTATTTGATTCGAAATTACTCGACCAAAAACCCTATTCACTTCGAACTTAAAACTCACTGTTCGTACAAGCCTAGTTATTTTTGTTGTAACACCTTCTACGGTGATACTCTTGGGCAAATTGTAGGCTACGAATGAATGCACGACTCATGCGCTAATGAGTGCAAAAAAAATTAGATGCCTTGTCTCTAGGTCTTAATGGCTGCCACCCCAATAATCCTCTGTTAAACAAGGCAATGAGAATCTTTTAGTGGCAGCTAACACTTCAAATAACGAGGTGTACATATGATTCTTATTAAAATTATGTACTTTATCCACCTTGTAGCAACACCCCTCATCTCGGTACTTCAGACCAAAGTTTTTCTAGACTCCGTTTGTAGTACGGCACGCGGAAATGAGAAATTTATCTGTGAACCCTCATTTAACTTTGCTAAACGAGTGTACGGATTTATGTGTCGTGATATTAGAGAAAAAAATGCATTCCATTATTGTAACAGTTTCTTGGGACCGTCATGCAGTCGGACCTGGCCTGTTGAGTCAGACGCGTGCGGCCATCGGAATATTGGCATTTTTTTTGCTGCCACTGTTAAGCACGGTGGCTTACAGCTTGCGCATTGGAACAACCAGATTGTCTGAGTGCATGTCGAGACTGATTTCTTCAGTGCTTTTAGCCGCTTAATGGAATTCACCACCTGCCCCGATGACCTGGCCAATAACGAGGGCTTATCGTAACTACGTAGCTGAGCCAAACCCAGTTTTGGTCCAAATTGCAGTTTTTGAATTTGAAATTGAGGTTGTCACCTGCTTGCGTCAGTAATAAAGGCAATACTCGAACTAGTGAAGATGGAACTGCATATTTTAAAACCTGTGTCCAGAAAATGAGACAACCTGTGCAATGAAACGATAGTCAAGCATAGTTGTCAGTTTTTGTCCATAATCTTATTATCGATGGAACATTTCTTCTATGCATGCATGGTCAACACTTGCAGTGTTATCGCTGGAATGTTCGATAATGTATACATAATTGCTGAACTCTTGTTTCTTGCATACATTGGAGCAGCATAAGCAATGAAAGGTTCCAGAATATTTTGGTGTGGTTTGTCCCCATAAGTGGTTAGAAATGTATGCTTTAATAATATAGGAATAGCTGCGGTCTAACGTCCCAAAACGACGTTATGATTATGAAGAACAGTGTAGTGGGGGCAAGATGGCAAGTTGGGCCTGTTGGATTACGTTCATAATTGAAAATTTTGTTGAAGCACACTAAAGTAGGGACGGACAAAAGACTGTTCTTGTCAGCCTCTTCTGTCCGTTCGTTTTAGTGCGCTTCAACAAAATTTTCAAATATGAATGTAGTGGGGGCTTTGAAAATTTTGACCAGGTTCTTTAATGTGCTCCTAAAGCCAAGTACATGAGCCTCGCACATTTTTGCATTAATTAAAAGTGCGGCCAATACCGCTGGTATTCGGTCCCGCAACCTTGGGGTCAACATTCGAGCGTAATCGTCACTACACCACCATAGTGTGCATGTATTGGTTTTGTGAAGGAGTTTGACTAGAGCAGGAAAATACAGATGTACCTGTGACAATATTAGGAACTGTACATTAGTCAAAATGCAGTTCATTGTACATACAGTTAAAGGCAGTTAAATGTGCGTACAGTAAAATGTATGTGCATGAAACTTCAGTAAGGTTTCTACAGTAATCCCTTGTTAACTCGAAGCCGTGAAATCCAGGGAAAATTTCGAGATAAGCAGTATTTCTACTTAAGTAAAACGTCGAAAATATTTGCCCAGGTCAATGCAAAATAAAAGCCAGTGTTGTTGGGAAAAGCCCCACTGCACGAGAGAGCTACTGCAATAAAAGCTTAAGAATTTGCAGGGAAAAAGAATTCATCACCGAGGATCAAAAAAACTGTGCAATTCTCATCTGTTTCGCGTTTTTGCTCGGTCCAAGAAAGCTGCTCAACTCATCGTATGAGCCGTTGGTCGCCACCACTGCAATCGGCCTTGTTGCGGAGCAAGTGTAGCATGTTACGCGTTTCTGTCGTCGTAGGCCCTTCTAGGGGCTCTTCCTCTTCTGCGTGGTCATCTGCATTGTTCAAGGCCATCTCAACGATATCTGCATCCGACAGCATACTGGTAACGAGGACGTCCGCCTCATTAGAAGCTTTGCTCGAAGCCTTCCAAAATCGTTTGCTTGTTCTTAGGCACTGTCGAGAGGATTAACAAGGGGGTGCCGAATTCTTTGGCGATGCACGACTTGCTTCGACATGCTCTTTCCACTTCCTTGATTAAAGCGACTTTTCTCTCCAACGTTAGCGATTTGTACTGCTTTGGGGGCAAATCTTGGTTGATATTTGGAAGCATTCGTTGCACAGACCACGCACTGAATATTCGTCTTGCGCAGATCGCTGGGAACACAGACAACTACCTCGAACATGCAAGGGCTAGCTTACGTGCTGACGGCACGCTGCACACCGTGCAGAAGGCGTGCACAGGTGCACACACTTGATCATTCCCATATTTGCTTGAGAAGGCAGATAGCAAACGGCTGCGACAGCGGGAATTTCGAATTCACCCTTCACAACTGCGTTTAGCACGTATAGTAAGAGCTAAGCATTTGCACAACGTCCTCGTTTCCTGTTGGGAGTGGACTTTGCCTTCTTCCCTCCGGGTCAAGATTTGGAGATATACGCTGTCCCCTGCAAAAACCTTTCAAGATAAAAGGCAAATACATGGCGCCTATAGTAGGCGTGGCGAAAAAAAGTTTCGACTTGACTGAGATTTCGAGATATGCGAGTTCGAGTTAACAAGGGTTTACTGTACACCCAGATGTAACAAAATATCTCTCATAACGAAGTAAATAAAAATTGTCTTGGCATAAACATACTGTTAAAAATGAATTTTTATAACGAACTTTCGGATATAGCAAGCTTATTTTTCATGTAAGGTGCAATTTCGTTATGGTGAGGTTTGAGTGGTTTTGTTCGCATGCAATTTAGGTAATGTATACCGCACACAGGCAGCACCCAAGTTAAAATGGCACTGTTCTATGGCTTGCTTCAGATGTTAAATGCCTTTTCAGCTCTGATCAGGTTAAAAGTAGTGCATGCGTCTCATTGACCTGCCTGTTGCTGTAGGCACATGCGAGAGGTACAGTCAGCCCTGTATCCAAGACCACCAGTACCCAATTAAGCGAAGGTCATGCTGTGGGCCAGCCCAGGAGCTTTTTTGAGACCCCCACACGGCCTCTGCCAAGAGCTTCGCCGACTTCTCATAAAAAGGGGTCTGGTAAACAGAGGCTTCGCCAGGTGAGTGGCTCATAAATGTACCTTAATAAAACGAAAATAAATTGCTATGCACTTGATCTGTAGCACTCACCTACAAAAACAAATGCGCACTTTCTCAAACCAAGGTGTCTTAGACCTAGAGCCTTTTTTTAGGGGAGGCCCCCTTTTTTGGAAATGTAAATAAAGGGACACTATAGAGAAAAGCGATTTTTCGCGTATTAAGGAAGTACAAATTTCGCAATCTCAAAAACGCCATTCTTGCTGCGACACGACGCTTGGTAAGTGAGACAACTCGTGAAAAGAAAATATTGGTAGAGACGCCGCAATGAAATTCATGCACCAGACCGGGGCGTTGTAGATCTCGAAGGCTTCTTTTTACTGGGTCCTACGTAGCTTCTAATAGGTAAAAATGAAGTACACTGTCATCTGCGAGTGCTATAGACCTAGCATACGTAGTTTCAGAAAACTTATCTAGCCCACATTTTGAAATTACGAAAAATACACTTCGAAATTTCTGACGTCACCTGCCAAATTCAAAAATAATACAACCTTGATTTTCTTTGCTAATAATGAACTTATGTTAGTGAAACATATGCCATTAGAGTTCTTTGAGCGCAGTTTGTCAATAAAAACCAACTCGTCGCTTCTCTTTAGTGTCTCTTTAAAATGAAATGTTTAGAGTTGCTTTTAACTTTTGCATAGCATTAGTCAACGTGAACTTCAAGTATTTAATCTTTCTAGCGCCACATGTAGGTTTCGAAACATTCATCAGTTTATCGTGTTAGGAGCAACATCTTTTTTTCGGAATTGGAAGTTGCAGGAAATTGACAGGCAGTGTTTTAACAATGTGTAATTGGTACTGACTGAAAAAAAGAATGTTCAAATTGCTCTTGAACAGAAGTTATATTGCGAGCTCATCTTGATGTCGATCAGGGATCGGGCTTTTGAAAGTCGAGCAGATTCAGCACCGCCTCCGTGCACCCGAACATCTGTGAAGCAGTCTTTTCTTAGCTGAAAAAGCTAGAAGGTTGCAATTTCTGAAGTAATCATTCAGATTTCACAGGTTTGTGCTACAAATAGGCTGATGCAATTCTTTTTCTTTTGTGAATCTTTTGACACATTGCATGCTTCTTGTAAAGTTTTACATTTCCCGTTTATTTTAAAATACTGTTCAAGCCAGCTTAGGCTTTGCAACAGTTTTGCAAGCTGGCTGTCCGGGCTTGCAGCTGTCTCAAACCTTTCCCGTGCTGGATGAGGTTTGCTACACTTGCAGTAAAGCTTGACATGGCATTAGAATCGCAGTTCTACAATGAAAAGCGTGGCCCTAGCAGAGACCATGCTTAGTAGGTGTACTGTATTTCTGCTGCTAGATTCGGTGACAAGTTCAATCTCGACCGTGGCATCCTCATTTCAACAAAGGGAAGCCATGGTCGAGATGGAACTTGTCACTGAATGTAGTACCCGAAATGCAGCATACATGAAAATACAGTATAACATAGAAGCACTGATGAAGTTTTAGATTTTTTTTCAAGGCAGATTAACATAAACTTGCACCCTACACCGACATGTCAATCACTGTGCTTTTGCATAGCATTTGTCAACGTGAACTTCAAGTATTTAATCTTTATAGTGCAACATGTAGGTTTCGAAACATTAATCACTTTATTGTGTTAGGAGCAACATCTTTTTTTTCAGAATTGGAAGTTGCAGCAAATTGACAGGCAGTGTTTCAACAATGTGTAATTGGTACTGACTGAAAAAAAAAGAATGTTCAAAGTGCTCTTGAACAGATGTTGTATTGCGAGCTCATCTTGATGTCGAACAGAGATCGGATTTTTGTATCTAGCTCATGAGTGGGACTAAATCTACATTCTACTTTAATCGTGGAGGCGATCTCCAGTCGCTTCTATCATCTGGGTGGGGCCTCTTCGACCTACCAAAGTTATTTCAAACTGTAATGTAGATTGTTTATGTGCCTGTTTCAGTTAAAGTCCTTCCACTGCAAGCTTTGAAACTGGTTTGCATGTTTTGCTCGTAAAATTCCAGAACTTGAGGTAGCAAGGACTTTACTTGGGCTCGTCTCTTTGTAGCTCTGTTTAGCACATAGCTTGTGTGCTAGGCTTTGTTGGATTGTTCACTTGTTGTTATTTCAGTTTAGTCGACAGCGCTTATCTTTGCGAACCGCGAAAATGTTCTAGGCGTGAAATTCATAGTGCCATACCTATAAGACCAGGGCACGCTAGTATGTAAACATACCCCGAGTATTTTTTCTTATGCTAGTTGGTAAAAACATGGCTGAAAAATAAGGAATGCAAGGCAGAGTACGGCTTAGGTTTTACTTGTATAGAGTCGGACCTGCATATATTGAGATCTCAAAGATATTGCAACTATACTCTGTTTCAGAAGTTCCCTTCAGCACTGTGAAGGCTGCAGGGCCCTCAGCCAATAAGAAAGGCGATCAGCTCCTCTACATGTATTCATCCGCGCTGTGTCTGCTCATTGAATTGTCCTTCCACGCTCATTGCATGTAACGTGGGTGGTTTATGAACTTTAAAAAATAAGTAATACTGTCAAACTGGCCATTACTCTTCAACTTCAGGAAGTTTGGCGTCTTAACTATACGATTTGTGGCTATACGGAAGATCGGTAGACGCTCGTACCGGCAGATATCTTCACTTTGTGGCTCTCTGACACTGTTCGTGCCTCTGGTATGACTGCTTCTCTTTCGACGCGTTTTTTCTAGTTTCTCGCTGCAATGTTTCTCGTCTATCTTTTTTTTTGTTTCACCGAAAGAGCATCTGACACGCGTGGAACGCTGTGCGAGGTCGCATGTCTGATATTTGGCGATGCAGTGTTTTTCGCCTGGCGGCAAAGCCCTGGCATCGGCGCGTTAGGCTTATCAGATATGGCTACACAAGCAGCATATCTCGCTAACGACAAAATGTACCTGATGCTTCATCCTCGGAGTAAGATGAAACAAATCGATGGCTCATTTGGCCATTTGTTGCTGTCAGTGCGGTGGGAGTTTAGCAGGTGCAAGTTCGAATCAAAGCGGGTGGTCGCTCTGCATGGGCGCTGCCATGTTGAATTGTAACCATAGTTACTGCCGGTAGCTGACACAAAAAATTAGATGTTCAGGAAATAAATGCGATGAAGAAACACATTGCACACACCAAACAAATGTCAATTTTAGACAACCCTGCCAATTTGAAGGCACTTGTATGATGGGCTACGTTTTGCTACGCAAGCGTGTGGCTTTGTTACACCCCGTAGCTTTAGTAGTGCTGAACAAAGTGGTGTAGCAGAGTATAGTTCAATATATCATATGATTCAATAAGGAACACTAAAAAGGAATAGCCATATTTTCAGTGCGCAAGCTTATTTTACCGCACTGCTTTATGTTAATGCAAGAAAGGTAGCTTTACAGCAGTGTGTGAGGACTCTTTAAGCTCTTATTTTTCAGCGTTCAGTAGTTACATGTGCAGGTTATATATGAAAGCAAGCGTCATGTGCAAAAGTAATACATCATCTATGTAAATAGCACCACTACCCACATGTGCAGCTATCTGAGCTCTTTCGGCACCAAAAAGCCATTAGTCTGCCTCGGCCTGAATTTCGGCCTTGTTCTGTTGGCATCACTGAATGTCACTGTTTGGCTTGCTACAATTTCGCATGTGGCATGTGTTGTCACATAGCATAACATGTGTTTCGTGTGCACTTTCAGTTCTGAGCACAGGTCTTGGAAAAACCTGACACAGCACATCTCTTGTCACCAAGCCGGCAACGACCACAGGTGGGTTTCTGCTCCTTGTGCTGTTGCTCTAAGGTTTTGGAAACATTTTGCGGTACAGTATCGTTGGGAGAGTGCAGCGCTGTTTGCATTATGCTTCCGTGTTTGCGGCTTACATACCAGTGCTTTGAAGAACTGTTAATTTTGCACAGCAACCACTTCTAGGTACAATAGAATGAAGTTTATTAGACCATATTTGAGAGCACTCAACGTTGTTGGCCAGGCAATAAAGAGCACGCTGCGTGAAGTCATCATCGTACTTACTCAATCTCATTGTTGACTCTAATGTAGTTCGACCTTTTATAATTGCTCTGCATAACACACCCACAAAAGACAATCGTGAGCGCATTTAATAAACCATGTACCATGTCGCTGAAGAAAAACTGGGATTTCAGTTTAGAATGGTGGCTTCGTGGCAGCGCCTCAGACCAGTACAGACAAGCTAGCTTCAAGGCAATTGGCAGGGATTATCTGTAGAAAAGCTTCTGCGAATCATTGCTTAAAGTACTGCTTGCATGCAAGGAAATGTATGTCACAGGCACGGCCAGAAGATAAACCTAATGTTGTAGCCATGCCACAGCGCGCCCGATTTCTTGTTAATTTAGGTTTCGGTTGTAAGTCTAGCATAGAAACTAAACAGATTTTGGTTTAGATTGAAGTCAACCGTCCACAATGGATTTCAGATTGAGATAAAATGGGTATATCTACAGTGGTATAAATACGGTACTAGATAGGGGGAGGGGAAGAGATGCAGGTAAGGTAGGCATCTTGGATTTTCGTGCCAGTGCAAAGGAGGCAATCGAAAGGAAGCAGCTAAGCTAGAACTGAGCTCTCCACATGGGTGATAACAGAGGCAGCTGGTGCTCCCCTTATCTTGCATATAACATGAAAGGATTGCTGGGCAAAATGACTGGCTACTAAATGTGTGTTGTCTTCACACACATGCTCAATATTGGAGGTGACATGACCGAAAGGTAGAGACATTGTGTATAGGCACTTGAGCTGCCTGTGCAGTCTATAAGCACTAAGAAATTCTTTCAACAGCAAGTGTTTCACTTTTTGTTTCTGTATACGTTGCTCGGAACGGTGGCTTGACTGTAAAAGGAAAGTTTGGGCTGCCTAAATCATAGGTCGGTAAAACAAAAGTGGAACTCACTCACTCACTCACTCGAAATATACATTATGTGTTTTGCACTCGCTCGGACCCAGGCTCGCCAAAATAATGCGCCCCGATTCGTAGCTCGATCTGTGTCTGAGTGAGTCCAAGTGACTCGACTTATGAGTGAGTTCGCCGACCTATGGTCTACACCACTAGTCGCTTCTTCACATCTGTGCCTACAATTTTTCTTTCCTCAGGTGGCTGATGGTGGTAGAGCTGATAAGAAGACAAGCAAGGGCTCGTCAACAAATATTTAAGGTAAGCTGCACACCTCTCTCAAAATATGCCGCTGTGAAGTACATGTTGAAAGAGAGTATGGCTTCTTTTAAATACTGTACGACAGTGTAGAAAATAAAGGTGTTAGACAAGGGCAGGAGCATGGCAAGCAACCCCGTGGCAGGCTGGCAAAAAAACAGAGGAACGGGAGAACGTGCAGAGGGCGAACACATAAACCGAGCTTCGGCGAGACTGTTCTTCTGTGTTTACTGCAGGCTGTTTTATGGACTGGAAAGAAGGGCGATTCGCGAGCGAGGCATGAGCAACATGACTGGCATGCCCACACTGGGTTGGTAGCAGGAAAAGGGCATAGCGGAAGCCTATCTCCACCCAGTGTCATGGACAGTGTGCTTGCATGACACCAGGGGTCTCATGACACAACAAAAGGGATTTTTACAAACTGAAAGTATATCAATTACGATGCCACATGGTTGGGATGAACAAAAAGAAATGCAGCCGGGAAAGATGGAACACTTTGTTGGCCAAAATTGTGCCCAATGAGAGAAACCAATGCTTAAAGTGCAATGAGAACAGCAGGGATAGACGCCAGTCACCTGAAATCTGAAAATCTGTCCTTTCTTGCTCATCAGTATAAAACTTTCTGCGTTTTTGCAGAGGAGTGGAAACATTCAGAGACATTCGCAATGTGACCAGGCCAGTACCTACGTGTGTAACAGGTTGCTGCATAAAAATGAAGGGCATGTGCCTTTATACTCTCAGAAAACATAGTCTTGATGTTTGAAACTGAAAATAGAAGCGAACCTTTCTTGGTGGTCTAGTGGCTAAGGCACTCTGCTGTTGACCTGCAGGTCATAGGATCAAATCCCGGCCGCGGCCGCTGTAATTTCGATGGAAGCGAAAATGATTTCAGCCTGTGTGCTTAGATTTAGGTGCACGTCGAGAACCTCGGGTGGTCGAAATTTCTGGAGTCCTTCACTAGGGCTTCTCTCATAATCATGCGGTGGTTCGTTTTGGGGCATTACACTCCTACAAGAAACTCCTACATTAAACTCCTAGCATATCCACAAAGTGAGTGACCTTAGAGGAGCTTACTCGGTGGTGCACGGGGCGTTTGTTGGCGAAACCATTTCTGTAGGAAGGCTTGTTAATGAGCCAGCGCATGATGGGTACGCTGAAGGCAGCATTGTTGGGCACGTTAACCACCTGTCCCTTTATGCTATACTGGCCGCTGGCAAGAGTCGAATTCATAACGCTCGTAAACAGCAGATGTGGAGCTATCTGGCGTTCTTCAATGGGGTTGAGAGCAGGCAAGTGTTTTTTTTCTTTCCTCCCAGTTCGGAGGCGGTGCGAGTTTGCACGCGACCAGACCAAACACCACTGACACTCTCCTTTTTTCCTCTCTTTAACATTCCTTTCTCTCCTCCACTACTCATCCCCCGTGTGGTGTTGTTGAGGTAACCTCCTGAGAGAGAGACAGTTATGCTGCCACGCTTTTCACTTTTCTTTCTTACAAAGCCACTTTGTGGAGAAGAGTGGGCAGGTCACTGAAAACCGAAGCCTTGGGTGGCAGCTTGCCAACTAGTGAGCATTTTGGAATTGCCTGAGAGGCAACCTTAAGCGGCGACCGCAGAAGTGCACACACTGGCAACACTAGTGTACACGCCGTACATCAAGCCGTGAGCAAAAGGAGCAAGCTCCTTAAAAAGCAAAATGTGTCCTCCAATACTCCAATGCCTACAACACTGCTCAAGAGGGGAGGCTACCACAGAAGGGCAACGTTTTTGTTTGTTGAGATCTCCCAATGAAATTTCAGGGTAGTCTAATTGTAAAGCCATTTGAATAACCACAAGATTTCATGCATTTAGGTTCACTGGTTCCCAAATTACAGCAATTTATTAGGGTAGTGCACATAGGTTTTTGAGTCGGGCGCTTGTGAATTTAATCAATGGGCTAGCGCCATGAAATTCACTGTGATGATTTTTAGATGGATGCTTTACACCACGACAGAGACCTTTTTTTCAAATTTCTTGCAGAAAATTTTTAGCAGAGCAACAAATTTGGTGTTTGCCATTGAGATTTTATCAATAAAATTTTAATTATCACAAATTACAGATGCAACAAATTTAAAAAGCAGTTCTGTCACTGTTTGGGCTATTTATTAGGGTACATAATAAAGCAAATCTGGTAGAAATGAAATGAACTTTGAAGAGATATCGCCAGACAAAACAGCCTCACTGGCCAAAACAAGTCATTCTGAGAAAACTGGCTTTGAAAGTTTTGAACTCTTATTTTGGTCTAAAATTACCCTGCAAAGTAGCTAGAAATGTTTTTTAGGACTCTTTTCCTTTTCCGCTTTTCCTGCTTGTGTTGCAGCCGTTCCTGAGCCTTTTTCACACGAAAAGTGTCTTTCTCCGCTGCCCATTTGTTGCCGGCATAGCGCTGAGGTTTGGTTGCAAAGCAACACGTTCGCTATCTTCCACAGCTAACTCCTCGCACGTCCAAGAACCTGTTGGCAAATGCACAGTCGACGACGCCGTTGCACTGTTCGAGGCCGCGATCACTGCAGTTAGCGAGCGCAACTCGTCAGGCGCACTTGAGCACGAAACCCCAACACCAGCCTCACTTGTGACGACAGAGCGTTGCGCTGATGGTGTAGCAACCTCTATGTCACAATAAGCATCAATGCAGTCATAGTCTTGAAAAGACGAAGGAGAAGCTGCTCAGCATCTATGCGACTGTCGCCCAGCGTTGGCACGTGAACAAGCCTCAAAGCCTCACCATGCCTCACTAGCATCGTCGGACGCTTTCTTGAACAGAATGCGTGCAGAGTCTCAAACTTTGCCCTGCCCACTCATAGCGACAGAACAACAATCAGCGTCCCGTGAACAAGGTTGAAAGATCATCTCATAAAGGCTGTAAAAGATTGAAGAGCACGTGTGAGAACCGAGCGAAATGATGGCAAACGGGACACACAAAGCACGCCCAGAGAACAGTGGTGCTTGCAAGGCCACACCGAGCAAGCACCACTGTTCTCTGGGTGTGCTTTGTGTTGCAATTTTTCGGTTTTCAAAGAGCGCGTCCCTCTTAAGGCATTCTTTGTGGACAACTTCAGGTCCTGCGTGGTTTCACTGAGAGCTTGAACTGCCATCTGGTATTTACAGTCGCGTAGTCTGAAGTGCCAAGGCACTCTAGTGCTTTGTGTGGAACTATCGCTGTAGAAGTTTCACAAGCCCACATCTGCATCCAGACCCAAACACTCGTTGAGCTTCTATTTCTCGTGAAGTCATTGAAGGTGTTAACGAGGGCAGTCAGTCGTTTGCTGGTTCTTGATGCCCAGATGGGCAAGTTGTCTGGCTTCTCAGGCGCGATGAAGGTACAATGTGATGTCGAGGTTTTCTTCGTCGGTGATGTTGGGTGGTATGACATCGAGCATGATTGTGAGACTATTATCATGAGACATTTTGAAAGGCTCCATCTGGGTGGTTTCTTATAGTGCTGTGTTGCAACCAAAAGTTGCACGGGTTGAGAGTGTCCCAATTTATGTATTCGACGTTGACTTACATTACTACCGTCTTGACAGCTGTCTACAGCAATGCAAAAATTTGTGAGAGTTGGTGGAGCTTTGCCGTCATTGAGTTTTAATTTTTAGTCTGTGTGTGTGCATTGTTTTAAGACTTCACTTTTTCTGTGAACCTGCGGCACGTTCTGTACGGTTCTGTACGGTTTTTGGTGCTATTAACGCGAATTAAGTGCACTCAATTAGGGTTTCTTCAAGTATTACGTAGGGTACAAAGAAAAAAGTAGCCTTTCATTCTTTTGTAGCACAAAGGTACAAGAAAAGCTGTTCGCATTTCTCGAATATGCCTATATATTGAACTAGTTATTTCAGAGGGTCGTGCTCTAGCTAGGAGTGGTCGGATGTGCCTTGGACATTGTAGAACAACATAGTTCTTCTCACATAGTTACTGAGGCATTCTTTTTGACACGTCAGCTGGGGCTTGCATTGGGTGGGGAGTCCCATTTGTTTGCAGCTCAAGACGTGGTGATAGCTCTGCTCTTGCAGCTCTTGATTGCTCTGTCTAGTGACAGCATATGTGTCTCTGGCACGTGTTTTGCGGCGGGGATTGTGAGCAGGTTCTGTACAGTTAAAAGTCGCTGTTGAAAGTTCTGCAGCAGAGGAAAAATTCATACTTGTCCCAGATTTGAACCCGGGACTACCTTTCGAGGACTATCGCTCTTACTATCTGAGCCCGCAAGGAATCTAGTAGATATCGGCCTTAGGGTAAATTAAAAGCCGTAAGCACGGGATGCAGACATTCTAGCTTGGCATCCCAGAGTTATGAGTTGACTATTGATTTTTGCTGATGCAATCAGTACCTCTGGTCAGCATAGATAACAGCATTTTCACTTTCGCTCGGTAATGAAGTGTAAATTAGTAGAACAGAACTGCTTCATATTTGCTTCATGTGTCCACTGTGTGTACCGAGGGCCAGAATTTTAGCAGCTAATGGGTGCAATATTGGAATTCTCTTGTAAGCAAATTGCCTGTAAGCATCTTGTGCTTCCTGTCAGCTGAGCCTGTTCATGATGGCCATCTGCAGGCCGTGCAGCTGCACTGACAAAAGACCAGTGTTGATCGCCGTTTACACTGGTCCAGCCTAAGGAAATCACCGGCTGCCAGGTTTCACGGTTACCGCGTCTTATCAAATCGTCTGTGCGGACAGCTGCCAGCAACGAGTCTGAGCAAGCGCGAACGCTTCCACAGAGTAAACAGTTATTGTCGTAGTCCCTAACACGTTGTGGTGGCTTAGTGGTGTAAGCGCGACGGTGGCACTTAAACTCTTAAAAGGGACACTTGAATGAAACGGTGAATGGGTTTGAATTATTAAAATTCAAGGACTCTGTAATGTCACGAGTATTTCGTTCGTAAGTTCATCATTAGCGGAAGAAATCGAAGTAGAAGTGTCGTTTTAAAATTTCTCGCTGAAGCCTCCGCCCTTAACTTCACCGATTTCAAAACGATTAACAGCTATGCAGGACCGAGTGATGGTGTTTGGTGTGGAAATGGCAAGGCAGTTCCTGCACCTTCAATTCGTTTCATGCTTTTTCTCACTTGCGATGTGTCGCCTCATGATCAAGTGGTGTCTTCAGGAATGTGAAATTGTACTTTACTGATACAGTAGACTTCTTTTAAATGAAACCTGAAGGGACCAGGAAAATGTGTTTCCTTTAAGAGGAGTTTTGTTTATTGAGAGATAAACAGGGTTATAATATTGAAGTACGAAACCAAAAATATTACCGGCAGTTGTTCCATTTAAGCAGCAATTTCATTTAAAAGAGTTTCGTGGGAAAAATAGTCTTTCTTTAGTGTCCCTCTAAGCTGGGATGAAACCTTAAAAATGAGTTAGAAAATTTGGCTTTGATGTGGTAATATAAGCTATGGCTATAAAATTTGCAAGGAATCATAAAGACAGATGCAGCTTGGCACAGGGCCTCAAAATAATTTCATCTTGTATTTTTTTTTATTTTTTCAACATAGCTTAGCTATCTGCAGAGCGTTGCAAATTTGCAACAGTGTAACTTAAATTGTGACTGCACAACAAAAGCTTGATTTATGTTTTTGCATTTCTTAATGCATGAAAACTGCCACTGAGGAATGTCATTTTTATATACTAAAATTCAAATGCACGAATGCTACAGATTCTAGTTGCATCTATCTAAATGACTCAACACACATCAGAATTTCGTTTGCCTATGCTCTATATAGTTCCTGAAAAAAGGTACATAAGCCTCTGAAATACTTTTGAGAGAAATGCAGAGACCACACGAAAATACATGCTCATTTCTCATCAACATTTCCAAGCCCAAAACCAAAAGGTATTTTTGAAAAAGTGAGTACATAAGTGGGATAAATTTTTTGAACGCTAAAGAAATTTTCTATCAGGTGAAGGCAAAATCGAATTTTTCTACTGAACAAAGTCTCTCTGCACCATCGAGTGGAAGACTGTTTTAGACATAAGTTGCTTTAGTTAGTATGGTATACTTCCGTGAATATGAATTTTCGTGGGCTTATATCGAGCCCAATTGTTATGTATAAGGTGGAACTTCGACTGTATGTCACCCGGTTTGGCGACGACCCGCATTTTACAAGAAATCTGTTTGGTCCCAGCAAAATCACCATAGAAGCAATGTAAATAACCCTTGGTTATATAACACAGTTTTATGCGGACCCCGCAGCCTTTGACGAATTTCAGATTCCATCCGAAAGAATACTAGAACCAAACGTCGTCCAAACATTCAAGAGTGCAAAACATAAGCTTGTGTTCCCTCTGGCTGGAGTAGTTACCTACAAGCTATAGCCACAAAGAGTAGCTTCAGCTGGCCGAAGAGCTGATATTTTTCTCGTTTTCAATCCGTGGAAACTTGCTCTGATCGACATACAGCTGATCTCGACATAGAGCTGATCTCTTTGCTTTGTCGCAGTCACAGGCTCGCGCATGCATAAGGGGGCGACACAGCTGTTTTCACAGTGCAAGATTACTTTCACTTGATGTCCATCTTCGTGATAATAGCGAGAGATCACTAGTTGCACTTCACAAGCCAACAAATTGCAATGCGCACAGCTCAGTCGTGCACGAAGGCATTATACGCGAACTCATGGTCTGTCGCCATTATGTGATAGCGATGACACTGCGAGTCTTCTGATGGGAGGCTGTTGACAACACTGTTTCAGTTTCGTTTCCTCGCATTGGCTTATACAAGTTTGATAATACGACGCCTAGATTATACAAGTATTGCATTTTTGCATGGTCCCCCGAAAGTTGTATAATGGTGGTTCCACTGCACCAGACTATTATTTTTAAATGATTTACTAGAACTTCATGGGATCATGTTTTTGATAAACTGGCTACTGGTAGGTGGTATAGTTTAGCATGTAACGCAAGATCATCTCTTATCTGACAACCACTTGCGATCATGATAGAAACTGATATCGCTAAAAGGGCTAGTATCTTCCAAGTGGTCTCGATCGTCGAAGTGGTCTCAGTAGTCTCTGTTGCTGCTTGTCGAGGTGTATCAATCGGCCTATTCCGCCTAATGCCGAGGATAAGTTTAAAAAAACATTGCTGAAGAAAAAGGATATGTGCCCAGTCAAAGCACTTGTAACTGTAACACACAGATTTCACTGCAAATGTTTTGCTGAGTGCGTTGCTACAACAAGCTTCATGTATCTGACCAAGTTTTTGGAGCACCTTCGGTCGCCCATCGAACGGCTACTAATGCCTAAACATTCACAAGTTGATCATATTCCATGACAAAATTAACAAGTTAAGCAGTGACAAAAGGGGGATCCTTCCAAGGAGGGCGTGCAGTGATTAGGATGGAAAGGTGGGCTAGTTGGTAATTCATAATTGTTCAGCCAACTGGGAGTGTGAGAGGAACACACACACGCACACAAAGCAAAGAAGAGGCACGCAGCACGAACACTCGTGCTGTATGCCTCCTCTTTGCTTCGTCTGTGTCTTCCTCCCACGCTCACAGTTCGCTGAGCAATTATGAGCAGTGATTAGTTTGAAATTTGACCTCTTTCAGCTGCGCAAAGTGATGCATATCTTAGCAGTCGCAATCATGAGCGCCCAGTGTATGCATTGCCATTGTCAGCTTGAAAAACTCGAACGTGGTAAGGTTCTCGCAATGTTCTGGCATCAGGGGTGTAAATTGTAAATATCACACCCTTAGAGTATCCAGATTTATCTGTGATATCTAAATATTCGTCACTCTCTACAGGTATTCCTGCCAGTCCTTTGTCTTATTACTGCCGGCAGCGAATTGCAGACAATGAGGCTGAAGGAATCTCTAGCAAAAAGGGGTCAGAGCTGCCACAACACATAAAGCCATCTGTACCACTGGCAGAGCATAACGACTCAGAGCGGAAGCCAGCACGCCCATTGCCTGTAGATGCACTTCCAACAGGTACGCAGACGTCTTTTTCATGCTTCTTGACATCAATAATGCATGGTAGGTACCCTGTTTATAAGAGACACCTCATATAAAAGGCGAAAATCGCTGTCTGGAGCATGCCTTATAAAGGGGTTCATCTGTATATTCAAGTCATTGCAGCCACATAATGTCTAATTAAAGCACGCCCCACCAGATACGTTTGACAGGAAAGAGTTTAAACTTTAAGTTATGCAAAAATAAAAATTAAGAGAAGATGTATTTCTCACAGCAGCCTGTTTTTGGTCCCCAACTTTCCAGGAACAAAAGTGGTACTTAACTGTTCTTTCAATGCAAGACCACTGTTTCTCTGCTGCCGTTACCAAAAAATGCATGGGCCTAATCCTGTGCTTTAAACAATGGTGGGACAAGCATACCATTTGGAGCATATGGGGCAGACATGGCACCCCCCCCCCCCCTCTGACTTTCGTGCGTAGGCGGTTGTACTCTTTCCGAATTTTGTGGTAAAATTTTGTTTTTATGTTTTCCTAATGAATATTATTGCATTTGAGTCCCAAGCTCACAGTAAATGATTTAATGATCAAGTCCACACATTCTACTTAACCTTGCCCCTTCTGCCCACCATTTCACCAAACACTCAATCCCGCACTCACGTGCTTGGCACTTTTGCAAATGACCGAGAAGACAAACAGGCGGTGCTGTAGGTTTTTTGCCCTTCTTATCCACAGGCAGTGCTATAAAGTTCCTTATCACTGTCTGCAAACACTTTGAAAGACGATAGTCTTTCTTGGGGACCTTCGAACGAAAAATTTTGGTCTGTCTGTCTGTACATTTGTCTGTTTTGCCCACCTATATTCAACGTTACTAAATAATCTAGTAACGTTGCCTATATTGGTCTGTCTGCCTGTACATTTGTCTGTTTTGCCCACCAACATTGCTTAAGATTCAGCATTCATAGTTATGCGATTGTCAATTAAAAAGCAATTATTACACATATCTGAGGCGTCATAACAACACGTCGATGTTTTGTATGCATGCCTTCATATTAGAAGAGGCACACACAAGTAACTATAAGGACTGTAGCGTTTATCGCGCTGCACTGACAGTGCAATGCGATGATCAAAAAGTTAACCATTTCCAACACTTTGTTAAGACCACGCGGTGGTGGCACCTGCCCGTCACTTTGCGTTCCACACCTTATCACCTCCGAGACAGGCGCACATGTTTCTCCGCAAGCGCGCACGCCTTCGTTTACGAAGATAACTGCTAGATGGTGCTCTGGTCTAATATGCCTCTATGCGCTCGTTCGCCTCAGCTACACGCTCGAGGCACTCTAACGCAGCGCCTCCAGAATACGATTCACCGATTTTCTTGCGCAGAACATCAAATAAACGTTTTGTTCACTCTCTCCAGACACAAGACTATCGTCTTTCGACGACATTTGCAGTTAACATCCAGATTCGGGACCAATTTTTTTAGTCGTAAGCACCATCTTTGACATTTGACAGGGATGTAGGTTCTCTCTACACTGCTCGCTCCCCTTCAGTAGAAAGGGTGAGATACCGCAGACGTCTCTGCTCCTCGTGGTTATGAATGCCTGCTCAGTTCAGAATAGGAGTAGCCTTTGCCACGGCAAGACGCACGCTCGTGATTCACACACGAAACTACTGCTGAATCCTCCTTGGTGGTGGCTTCCTCCGCGTTGTTCTTGTGCTCTCTTATGACCAATTGCTTCTTGTTAGTGTTGCATATTTAGTTGCCTCATTCGTGTCTCGGTCTCCCTGGCGCTTACCTCGCACCCCTCGTCTTCGACAGGCAGCCCGGGCACCTTCGGAAGCTGCCCCGTCGCAGTGGTCTGGTGGATAAGGTTTTCGGCTGCTGACCCGCAGGTCACGGAATCGAATCCTGGCTGCGGCAGCTGCATTTTCGAAAATGCTGTATGCCCGTGTGCTGATTTGGGTGCACGTTAAAAGAACCCCAAGTGGTTGAAATTTTCATTCCTCCACTGCTGCCGCTCTCAAAATCATTTGGTGGTTTTTGGACATAAATCCCCACTTAACAACCAAATCAACCTTCGGAAGATGCCAGATGTGACACCTAGCTGAAGGCACGTGTCGCGTATGCCACCTTCCAGATAAGTCACCGTGGCTTGCCCTAGATAAGTCACCCTGGCTTACTTTTTTTCAGTCCACCACTTTGTTTTTCTTCCTCCTGCGCTCTCTCACAAAGGTGCCCTGTTGATTTTGTTTTTCGGCCGGGCCACTTTTGTCGATGCTGCCAGCCTCTTTTTCACTGCTCGCTCCATTCTCTTCCTTCTCCTCCTCTTTCTTACCTCTATCTTTCCCGTTGTCTTCCTTCAAATCCGGATCCAAATGTGCAGCTTTCTAGCCGCTGATGTCTGCATTCTGCGTGGTCTCACTTTCATTTTGCCCGACGGTGTTGTCGGCTGTACCTTCCCAGTTTTAAGTGCTGCTGTCGCCTCCTGTATTCTCATCTCCATTCTCTTCAACAACTACCTCTTCACCATCCAGGGATATTACAACCTCATCACCGTGCTGAGACTACTTGACCCAATTTTAGTAGTACCGAGACAACTCGAGCTCTTCACCTACTTGAAGTCATCCCCTTCACTCATTTCCATGCATTTCATGCCACTCATGTTCGCTACACTCTCATCATCCCCTGACCCTGCCGCATAGTTGATATTCTTCATGTCAGTGGTGTCATGCAGGTTCGAAAACCAAGTTTTGGTAGGCATGGAATCCCTCTTGCAGTGCTGCTGTATCTGACGTCATCTGACGATGCCTCATCGGTTGTGGCCCGTTAGTTAAGACCCCTCTATCCTCGAGCGATGTGCTGGTCCCTGTGTTGAGCCGTGAATGCCTCTAGCAGTCGTGCACACTCGAGATGTGTCTGTCACAAAAAGATCACGCTGTGCGCCGGTGTAGGAGCTTCAAGCCCTGCCTGCCCACTGTTTCACAGGCTTCGAGTTCCATCGCGCCTTTCCCACAGGGACGCAACTTTACCGTGCCGTCTGCGGTTAGAAGTAGCTTTCACGAAAGCGTACTCTTTTAGGGGCGAAGTTTCTCAAGGCGTGGGTCTGTCCATCCCTTATATGTGTGTATGTATTAGTACGTAGCCACCGATGGCACATACCCACTCTAGAGCGGGTATGTGCCACAGGGGATGCAAGATGGGGGATGGTGGTACTCAAAGTGTTCACTAAATGGACAGACGGACAAACAGACTAGCAGATGGACGTGCGGACAGGTGGACGCATGAACAGACAAACAGACAGATGGATGGACAGACTCGCAGACGGATGCATGGATGGATGCACGGATGGTCGCGCAGACGAATGGAAGCAAGAACGGACAGACTGAAGCACGGATGGGCTGACGGACGCTTCGCCCCACTCATCATCTTTCACTCCGTGGATATGCTGCGATTTTTTCTTGCATAGGAATGGCAGGTGCGTCCAGGTGTGACTCGTGCGGTAGTGATGAGTCAACAGAACATCAACTGTGTTCCTGTGATTGTTTTGCGTGTGAACGCAATGTGCTGCATAAAACGCTGAACAACTTGATAATAGACCTTTTTTCAAAGGGCAGATCCTCGGATCATAGCTCTACACGTCGCAGGCCAGCAAAGCGAAGCGGGCGTTTCTAGGTTTTTTAATGTCAACTGAAGTAAATGAGCGCTTGTGAACGTGCAATGAGCAGGCGCACATGTACTCACATGGAAGGCATGGTTCAACAACATGGAAGAGCTCACCAGCTGGGACGTCTGTGAGATGAAGTTGCGCGAGTTATTCGGTCAATCTGTCGGGTGCAAGCAGGCCGCTAAGAAAGAACTTGGTAATTGTGTCCAGACATCCACGGAGTCTTACCTGGCCTATATTCAAGATGTCTTGACCCTCTGCCGTAAGGCTGATACCACCATGACCGAAGCCGACAAGGTTGCGCACCTACTCAAGGGCATCGCTGATGGGGCCTTTAGCCTCCTTGTATTTAAAGGCTGTTCGACAGTTCAAGACGACATTAGGAAGTTCTGACGCTTTTAAAAGGCCAAAGTCGTCACATTGCTCATCACTTCACCCGTCTTCCCATCACCACTGCAACGTCAACTTGTGAGGACCTCGGTTTTGAGACCCAGCCCAATCCACCCTCTGCTGACGTTACGGGGGTCGCTCGACGCGAAATCGAAGCGATGTCACCAGCACCCTTGAGGGTCCCGACGCCGAACGATCCTCAGCCCACCATATCCCTCATACAGAGCATTGTGCGCCAAGAATTGGCAAACACGGGCCTTCAAACGATTTGTTCTGTGCATTGACCTGATGCCCATTCACCTACCTTGAACACCCGTCAGCACTACTGGCATCCCGCTCCACGTATCCAAGATCCAAACGCATAGAGCACGCCTGACGACAGGCCAATTTGCTTCCGGTGCGAACGAGTGGGACACATTTCGCGTCTTTGCTGAAGCACGTGGACCTTGCCCTCGCGCACAAGCCCAAACTTCACGAACTTCGATGCATCAGCCCGCCCTTCTAGCCAAGAACCACCCTGCCGTGATGACTCAGCTCATTACGAGATGACCACCACGACCAATGTCCAATACAGCCGCTTGCCTTCACCGCGACGTAGATTCTCGCGGTCTCCTCCGCTGCCACCCCACTCCCCATCCCCGTCCTTCGCCTGAGGGTTTCCTTCGTAAAACTAACTGGTGCAGCTCCTGGAGGTGACGCTGGTGCTACGACTTGCCCTACAATTCCTCTGTTGACCCTCCCGACCAAACAGAACTTGATTGATGTAAACGTGGATGGTTTATCTGTTAAAGTTTTAGTCTACACTGGCACCCGAATTTCTCTTGTGAGCTCGCACTTTCGTGACCGCTTAAAGAAAGTCTTGACTCCAGCCCCTTCACGCTGTGTTCGAGTTGCTGACGGCAGTGCAGCTGCCGTCGATGGTGTCTGCACAGCACAGGTTACTATAGCCGGCCATCAAACCTCCGTCCTCTTCACTGTTCTCACCAACTGCACGAATGGCGTTATCTTTGGTCTAGACTTTTTGCCGGCCACGTGACATCGCCAACTACTTGACAGGAACTCAATGGACACCACGAAGTCCTTCCCGTTCGCCGTCGCCCAGCCGCCGCATGTCACCGCACCACCGGCAGTACTCTGGCCCAACGCGGGGCCGGTCTCCTAGCCCGTATCCGGGAAACTAAGGGCAGCAACCGGTGGAGGTGCGGTTGCTGTGCGACGAACTACCGAAGATCCTCCTCCGACGACGACGCCGCGACGGAGCTTTCCGAGCACAACGCCAACCAGGCAAAGCCCTGACGGCAAAAGCTCACTTACTGAAGGTGGCCTGACAACGCAACATGGAAGCAGCGGAACAAGCCGACGCAGCCGTGACCCGACGCCACGCCTTAACTGAAATGCAAGCCGGCGAACTAGCGACCTCGACGTTCTTATCGACGGCCACAGTGTGACCGCTCTCGTCGATACTGGAGCCGACTATTCTGTCATCAGTGGGTCGTTCGCCGCGAAGATAAAGAAAGTTAGAACAGCTTGGAAAGGCCCTGAAATCCGCACAGCCGGAGGTCATCTCGTAACGCCTGTAGGCATCTGCACAGCGAGAGTCACCATTAACGGCCGTATTTACCCTACAGACTTCGTAGTCCTACAGCGTTGCTCGACAGATGTCATCCTTGGCATGGACTTCTTATGCCTCCATGGTGCTGTCATCAACCTGAAAACAAAGTCGATAACGTTATCCACAGAAGAAGCACTACCGCCGCGCACGCCGTCAGGACACCATGCCTTGAATGTGCTGGAAGAACAGGTCACCATTTCGCCTCACTCAAGTGTCATTATTTCAGTCGGCGCTCCTAAATCACCTGACTTGGAAGGCGTCGTTGAAGGCAGTCAGCATCTGTTGGTCACCCGAAATATTTGCGTCGCAAGGGGAATTGCAGAGCTGCGGGGAGGCAAAGCAACGGTTATGCTCACGAATTTCAGCAATGAGTACTAACATGTGAACAAAGGAACAACGGTCGCATACATCGAAGAAATTGTCGAAGCCACCAGTGCTTTCGCCCTCGCCGATTCTGCGAAACCTGCTCAGAGGAACCAAGCCCCTCCCATAGCTTTCGACGTCAATCCCAGACTTCCGAACGATAAGCAAGAACAGCTCAAGGCCCTGCTCCTGCAATACGAAGATTGCTTTTCGTCGTCATCGAAAATTCGGCAGACCTCAATCGCGAAACATCGCATCACAACCGAAGAAAATACCAGACCACTCCGTCAGAGTCCGTACAGAGTTTCGACGCGAGAACGTGAGGCCGTGAAGAGAGAAGTTGATGAAATGCTGCGGGATTACATTATCCAGCCGTCGAAGAGTCCATGGGCATCCCCCATGGTGTTAGTGAAGAAAAAGAATGGGACCCTACGTTTCTGCGTCGATTATCGCCGCCCGAACAAAATCACAAGAAAGGACGTGTATCCTATCCCACGAATAGACGACGCACTTGATCGGCTCCATAACGCCAAGTACTTTTCGTCAATGGACCTCAAGACTGGCTATTGGCAAATCGAAGTCGACGAAAGAGATCGAGAGAAGACGGCGTTTATAACACCGGACGGCCTCTTCGAGTTTAAGGTGATGCCCTTCGGCCTTTGCTCAGCGCCTGCAACTTTTCAACGCGTTATGGATACAGTACTGGCAGGATTGAAGTGGGAGACTTGCCTTGTGTACTTGGACGACGTCATCGTGTTTTCCTCGAGTTTCGACGAGCATCTTCGGCGCCTTGAAGCTGTACTTCAAGCCATCAAGACTTCCGGACTCGCACTGAAGCCAGAAAAGTGCAGATTTGCGTATGAGGAGCTCTTGTTTCTGGGGCACGTTATCAGCAAGTCTGGAGTTCGTCCCGATCCACGGAAAACAGCCGCCATCGCCGACTTCCCGCCGCCCACTGACAAGAAAGTCGTGCGCCGATTTCTGGGCCTGTGCGCCTACTATAGACGGTTCGTGAAAAACTTCGCCCGCATCGCCGATCCTCTCACTAACCTTACCAAGGCCGACGTGGAGTTCAAGTGGGAAACGCCACAGGAACACGCTTTCCAAGAGCTTAAACATCGCCTCCAGACGCCTCCGTTACTTGCTCACTTCGACGAATTCGTCGAGACAGAAATACATACTGACGCAAGCAGCGTAGGTTTTGGCGCCGTTTTTGTGCAGAGGACTGACGGACTTGAAAGGGTTATTAGTTACGCCAGCCGATCGCTATCCAAAGCAGAAGCAAATTATTCCATAACAGAAAAGGAGTGCCTCGCCATCATCTGGGCTACGTCGAAAGTTCGCCCCTATCTTTATGGCAGGCCCTTCAAAGTTGTGAGCGACCACCACGCTTTGTGTTGGCTAGCCACCTTGAAGGACCCTTCAGGTCGCCTCGCACGATGGAGCCTGAGACTTCAAGAATATGACATTACTGTCATTTAAAAGTCCGGCAAAAAACACTCCGACGCCGACTGCCTCTCTCGTACGCCTGTCGACCAACCGCTACCCGACGACCCGGATGACGACTACTTCTTGGGAACGATAACTACCGACCACTTCGCTGAACAACAGCGGGCCGACCCGGAACTTAAGGCCCTAATAGAATACCGCCGAAGTCCCGAAGGCAGGACCGCCGAAGTCCCGAAGGTATTCAAGCACGCACTTGCCTTGTTCTTTCTACGAAACGGTCTTCTACAAAAGAAAAACTTTTCACCGCTTCAAGCTAAGTACCTCCTTGTGGTGCCTCCAGCTCTGCGACCAAAACTCCTGCAGGCCCTGCACGACGATCCGACTGCAGGGCACCTCGGTGTTTCTCGCACGCTCGCGAGGATACAAGAAAGGTACTACTGGCCACGTCTTACCACCGACGTCACTCGTTATGTGAGGACATGCCGGGACTGTCAGCGACGCAAGACACCGCCGACAAGCCCAGCGGGACTTCTGCAGCCAATTGATCCACCTTGCTGACCTTTCCAGCAGATTGGCATGGACCTACTAGGGCCGTTTTCAACGTCGGCTTTCGGAAGCAAGTGGATCGTGGTAGCTACTGACTACCTCACCCGCTACGCCGAGACAAAAGCGCTGCCAAAAGGCAGTGCATCCGAGGTAGCTAAGTTCTTCGTCGAAAATATCGTCCTACGTCACAGCGCCCCGGAGGTCCTTATCACCGACAGAGGAACGACATTCACTGTCGACTTAACTCAAGCGATCTTGGCATACAGCCAAACAAACCACCGCCGGACGACAGCGTACCACCCACAGACCAACGGCCTCACCGAGCGGCTTAACAAGACGATCGCCGACATGGTGTCAAGGTACGTCGATGTCGAACACAAGACGTGGGACGCCATTCTTCCGTATGTGACCTTCGCATACAACACGGCGGTGCAGGAGACGACGCAGATATCTCCATACAAATTGGTCTACAGAAAGAGCCTGGCAACGACTCTCGATGCCATGTTACCCAACGTCACCGACGAAGAAAACCTCGATGTGAGCGAGTACCTTCAACGCGTCGAAGAAGCCCGACAACTTGCGCGTCTCCGTATCAAGAATCAACAGACGACAGACAGCCACCATTACAACCTTCGACGACGCTTCGTGGAATACCAGCCCGGTGAACGTGTTTGGGTGTGGACGCCGATACGCCGACGTGGACTAAGTGAAAAGCTTCTGCGACGCTACTTCGGACCGTACAGGGTGGTTAGACGTCTCGGCCCACTTGATTACGAGGTTGTCCCCGACGACATCACGAACTCTCAACGCCGCCGATTGCGACCTGAAGTCGTCCATGTCGCGCGCCTCAAGCCGTTTCATGCGCGTTAACAAACTGAAACAGTGTTTTTTTGTATTATTGTTGCATCGTAATTTATTCATTGTACTTTCTTGCATTATTATTGTATCTTCATCTTTAGTTAAAGCATTGGGATGCTGCCTTTTTTTCAGAGGGGGGCAATGCCACGTTCCATTTCCCAAGTTTTTGTTATCGTCCCAAAACACCACATGCCGACGCGCTTCGCCGCTTGTCAGTTGTTGAACGAAGGCCGACGCTCCGTTCGCCGCTATCAGTCCGAGACTACTATCTGTGCAAGACTGCTGTTGCAATTGGACTTTCCGTTTACTGGGCACAGGTTCGCCCAAATAAACAGTTAAATCCCAACACGAAGTCTCCTGTCTTCGGCCACTTCACGACCCCGTGACAATATGTATTTAAATGACAAACCTGGGCAAATTGACTTGTTAAACACTTACTTTTTAAAATTTTTGTAGGTTTCGCGCGTTACACACGAATAATTCACATATTTAGCTACCTTTAGGTAATAATTTTAAAGTGACGTCACTTCCGTGCGGCGCAGGAGCCACTTCTGTGTGGGTTAGAAGTGTGGCAGCTTGGGCTAGTTGGTATGGCATGACAATAGTTATAGCGCGAGAACAAAACGTCGTCGTTTTGTTCTAGCGCTCGTGTCTTTCGTGTCCTTCTTGTCTCTGTGTCGTCGTTTTGTTCTCGCGCTATAACTATCGTCGTTCTGTGTGGGGCTGGCTGCTGCGCCACGCGGCGCAGCAGCCAGCCCCACACAGATGATATTATATCATCCACGAACGCTAACGTGTGTACACTTCGTTACATGTCAGAAAATATAAAAAGAAAAGATGTAAATAATATTGTTACGCATGTCTTGGAAGAAAACGAAGATGGGTGAACATGCTGACTGCCCCAGGCTGGAGGAAGAAAGAAGACGACGAGACTGCGATCATCAACCTGTTGGCCGCTCCGGCGCTTCTCTTCGCGACCAAAATAAACGTCCCCTTCAGCCGTATACGTCCTGGTCCTCCTTGTGCGTAACAGATTGGTGGAAGCGTGCTGGGTAAGACAAGCCCAACGACGGGAGCTTCACTACCTGGACTACGCCGCAGCCGCCGCCTTGCCGGACTCCCGCCTGCGCCGATCTTAATGGCCCAAGATCAGCCATCTAACGCTTCAAGGCCAACTCCAATGGGTTCCGTGCCCTACTACCGAGTCCCGCCAACCTTTGGAGGAAAATCGGGAGAGGATGTCGACGCGTGGCTCGTCCAGTACAAGCGAGTCAGCAAGTCCAACGGCTGAGATGCCGCCGCTCAGCTCAGCAATGCGGTCTTTTGCCTTACGGATACTGCGCTCGTGTGGTACGAAAACCACGAGGACACACTGACGACGTGGGACGTTTTTGTTGCAGAGCTGAAAGCGTGTTTCGGCGACTCGAGCGTCAAAAGGAAGCGGGCAGAGCAGACATTGTCTCAACGCGCGCAGCTTTCAGGTGAGACATGTACCACGTATATAGAGGATGTGCTGAAGCTCTGCAAGGTGGTCAATGATCAGATGTCAGAAGACGACAAAGTAGGGCATTTGCTGAAAGGCATAGCCGAAGATGTATATAATTTTCTAATCGGAAAAGAACACCTGAGCTCGGTGTCCGACGTGATTCGGCATTGCCGAACTTTCGAACAGCTGAAAATGCGCAGGATTGCTCCAAAGTTCGGCCGGCTCACCAATGTTACAACGGTTGCCAGCATCGACACGAGCACCTGCCCAGACCTGTCCTCGACGATTCGAGAGATTGTTCGCGAAGAACTTTTTCGCTATAAAGAACAGACGCATTCAGCAGTTGATCACCATTCTGTAAACGACCAACATTCGGTATATGTGCCACGTGAGGCTGTGACTGCGCCGCCGCCTTCTACGACTTCTTGGCAATCGATGCTTAGTGCAGCAGCTGTTGAGTACAGCGCACCCCCACAGCCACAGGAAAACTAGCAAGCGCGGCCGATGGAGGTGAGGTCGCCGGAGACGTGCTAATATCAGAAATACCTCCTGTGTTGATGCTCAAGAACAAAGTACGTGTTTTGTTGACGGTGTGCCTGTGATGGCTTTGGTGGATACGGGGGCAACCATTTCGGTCATGAGTGCGTGTTTTAAAGATACCTTGGGGCGGAAGGTATTATTTAGGTGGAATCAAGCTGCGAAGTTTTGCGGAGTGAGTGGTGAGGCACTGCATCCTATTGGTGTGTGTCAAGCTAACGTATTTCTCGGAGGCCGTGTTATCCCAACGGAGTTCGTGATTATTCCGCAGGCGACACATGATGTTATTTTGGGTATGGACTTTTTGAGGAAGTGTGGTGCGACTGTCGACTGCCGCAGAGGGACAATAGTCTTGAGTGATCACGTTTCGCCAGCACTCTTGGAAAACCCTGTGGATGGTGAGACGGCATTGTGTGTCTGTGGCGACACTATCATACCACCGTTATCAACCGTTCGTGTACATGTTGGTTGCAGCGACAGCTATTCCGCCAACTTTGATGCCAACGTAGAACCAGTGTACACCAACTGCATGAAAAAGAATGTGTTGATCTCACATTGTGTGGCGTCGATCAGACGTGGACGCGCTGGTTTATGGACTGTCAATTGCTCTACAGAACCCGTGATGTTACCAGATGGTCTAAAGTTAGCCGTCGTGAGTGGACAACACGAGGCCTTACTGGTGACCGAGCTTAGAGATGCGCCGGAAGAGCATCGTAGTCACAGTTTCGAAACGGCTCTTCTGTTAATGGTGAATAAGTCGCTGAGCACAAGTGAACGCCGAACATTGGTCAATGTACTTTCGAAGCACGTCTCTGCATTCGACTTTGCGCAGAAAGACAAAGCGCCCCTAATCCCTGCTTCTCGGACATGTCACACTATCAACACGGGTTTGGCCAATCCGATTAGACAAAAGCCATACCGTGTTTCGCCATCCGAGCGGTGGATTATTAATGAGCAGGTGAACGAAATGATTGAAAACGGTATCATTCAGGAGTCGGTAAGTCCATGGGCAGCTCCAGTAATTCTCGTTAAAAAGAAAGACAGATCCTGGAGATTTTGCGTCGATTATCGCCGATTGAATGCTGTAACAATAAAAGACGTGTACCCACTTCCACGTATTGATGATGCCATAGACTGTCTGCATTCAGCCTCTTACTTTTCCTCTGTAGACTTAAGATCGGGCTACTGGCAAATTTCTATGCATCCTGAAGATAAAGAAAGGCAGCCTTTGTAACACCTGACGGCCTTTTTGAATTCAACGTGATGCCATTTGGACTGTGCAACGCGCCGGCGACGTTCGAGCGACTTATGGACACTGTTCTTCGTGGCTTGAAGTGGAGCATTTGCATGTGCTATCTCGACGACGTCGTCATCTTTGGCCGCACGTTCAGCGAACACAATTCACGTCTGGATACTGTACTGACTTGCATAAGAAACGCTGGCCTTGTTCTTAACTCAAAGAAATGCCACTTCGGAGACCGACAAACCCTTGTTCTCGGGCACCTAGTCGATCAGGAGGGCATCCGTCCAGATCCCCAGAAGACAGCAGCCGTTGAAGCATTCAATGTGCCGCGCTCTGTGAAGGAGCTCCGCAGTTTTTTGGGGCTTTGCTCCTATTTTCGCCGCTTTATACCCAAATTTGCCGATGTCGCGTATCCGCTGACATGTTTGCTACGGAAGAATACTCCCTTCGAGTGGACTCCGGAGTGCGACTCCTCTTTTCGTCAACTGAAGTTCCTCCTGACGTCGCGGCCTGTTCTTCAACACTTCAACCCATCAGCTCCAACCGAACTGCACACAGATGCCAGCGGCATAGGAATTGGTGCCGTCCTAGTTCAACGCTATGGTAACCGTGAGCACGTGATTGCATACGCAAGTCGCTCCTTGAGTAGGCCCGAACAGAATTACACCGTCACAGAACAAGAATGCCTCGCGGTAGTATTTGCGATTCAGCGGTTTCGGTCTTACTATACAGACGCCCTTTTACAGTCGTCACCGACCACCACTCATTGTGTTGGCTCGTCAACCTTCGGGATCCTTGCGGCCGTCTAGCGCGCTGGGCACTTCGGCTCCAAGAGTTCAACTTCATAGTCTCGTACAAAAGTGGTCGACGACACGCCGACGCAGATTGCCTTTCGCGCATGCCACTGAGCACTACAGAGTGTGACGCCGATGACCTCAATCACCTCGTAGCTTCTGTGTCACCGAAGTTTCCCGACCTCAGTACTTTCAAAGATGAACAGCGAAAGGACACCAGGCTATCATCGCTTTGCACAGCTCCTACGGCATGCCATTTCTGTGTACGCAACGGACTCCTATATAAGAACTTTTCCAGCACTAGCGCACGTTTCCTCCTGGTAGTGCCAGAAACCCTTCGGACAACGATTTTAGGTGTGATGCACGATGATCCAACGTCCGGACATTTAGGTTCTGCGCGGACGCTTTACCGTGCTAAGGAGCGCTTTTATTGGCCAGGAATGCGACAGTCGGTCGAGGCGTATGTGGCCAGCTGCACACAGTGTCAATGCCACAAACGCCCGTCTACTGCTCCGGCTGGTCTTCTACAGCCCTTGCCACCTCCAAGCACACCTTTCCAACAGGTGGGCATTGACCTCATGGGCCCTTTTCTAAAGTCGGCTAAGGGCAATCGCTGGATAATTGTGTGTGTCGATTACCTCACGCGCTACTGCGAGACGGCGGCCATACCAACCGCAACTGCCAGCGACGTCTCTGTTTTCCTGCTACAGCACGTTATCCTCCGACATGGCCCACCTCAGGTGATCATCAGTGATCGTGGGCGACAATTAATTTACGGCAGACATAGTAGAAGAGCTGCTTCGATTGAGTGAGTCCCGCCTTCGTCACTCGTCGCCATACCATCCGCAAACAAATGGGCTCACGGAGCGCACCAACCGAACAATTGTAAACATGCTCTCTATGTATGTGGCATCCGACCACAAGAACTGGGATGACGTGCTACCATTTATAACGTACGCGTTCAACACCGCTAAGCACGAGACAACAGGCTATAGCCCCTTTTTCTTGATGTGCGCGCACGACCGCCACGGCACACACTCGACACAGTTTTGCCATTCTCGGCGCACGAGAACCTCTCAGTCACCGAAATCCTCTGCCTTGCAGAAGAAGCGCGTCGTATTGCTCGTCTACGCACTTTGGCATCACAGGAAAAATCGAAGGTACGCTATGACGTCCGCCACCGGCCTGTAACTTACCACCCAGGCGACTTAGTGTGGCTGTGGACTCCGGTACGAAGACGCGGGTTATGCCAAAAGTTCTTGGCCCTATACGACGGACCGTTTGTCGTTCTCGACAAAATCACGGAAGTCACATACACAATAGCTCGCCTCACGAGAAGTGGTAGAAGAGCCGCTAAAACCCAAGCAGTCCATGTCGCTCGATTGAAGTTGTACACACCAAGATGAATCGGTTACCTCGCCCGGCGGGCTTCGTCTGCGAGGGGAGGAATGTTACGCATGTCTTGGAAGAAAACGAAGCGGGTGAACATGCTGACTGCCCCAAGCTGGAGGAAGAAAGAAGGCGACGAGACTGCGATCATCAACCTGTTGGCCGCTCCGGCGCTTCTCTTCGCGACCAAAATAAACGGCCCCCTTCAGCCGTATACGTCCTGGTCCTCCTTGTGCGTAACAATATGTTTAAAATTGTTACCATAATTATTAGGCATCATTATCCATGCAGATTTTTGTTCTTTGCTGTTTCTAGCGTTCTGGTGCCATTCCACCTTTTTCCCTCCCCCGATAAACAACGATGGCGTCGCAGCAAGTTCACATCCACGGTTACAGTGGCTGGAATAGTGTAGGCTGGAATAGCCACCGTGGTACAGTGGCTAGAATAGCCACTGACCACGGTGTTCACATCCATCCTTCCTCCATGTTCACATCGAACACGCAGGAAGGAACGGTCCTTCCTCCGTGACATCGAAGCTTGTGAGCGAGCTTGAGTGCGTGTTCATTAGGTGATCTGTATTCATCGAGCAGGGAGAAACGAAGACAGTGGTGCGTCGTGAAATATTTTATTTCCCACACATGCAATCACCGAGAATTTGTGTGCGAGTGATATCGTCAGCGAAAGGGGGACTCTGAAAGTGACACCGGCGACCTGCCAGTTTTCAGCGACACCAGCTGCTCGGAAGAAAAAGTGCGATTGAAAAACTGTACGTAAAACCAATGACCATTTTCCCCAACTGCTTTGCATACGGGGTCAGTGTTTCGGTTTCTCTGATATGATAAAAGCTGTTTCATATGCCGCGATTGCAGCGAAATAAATCGTTACCGTGAACGGTTACGAAGGGCTTGCTTGTTTCGTCATTTAGGAACACTTTCCAGTCTGAATTCATGTTAAAATGCACAGCATCGGCCATTACCAAAACAAACACGTCCACTCTATTTCGACGGCTTGGCCGGAACAGCCCTATTTCGACGAGTCCCAACAAAAATCGCTCCTGCTGCTGCGATCAGAGCGAAAATTTCCAACATGTTGGAAGCTCGCCGCGGACCACTGCGGCGGGAACGAACTACATTTTTTTTTTCGTTGCGAGCGAATTCGCAGCCTGAAAATCGCAACTTTTTGTGTCATGTGAAACGGCCTTAACTCGCAAAGAACATGTTATTTGACTAGTTATTTCGCCGATGTAGTGCAGCGACTGCTGCTCGCGGGCCAAACCTCATAAGCGCGAAAATGCACGCGACGAGCGACGCGACGTAGATCGTCTTCGCGCGATCAGTCGCTAGCGCAGGCAAACCTCATTCACGCGACGGCTTCGGCGAGCGAATTCCACTGTTGCTGGCATGAGGCCGTCTACTCGCACCAAGCAAACTGCGTAGCAATTCAAAAATAAGATATATTGTTGTGTAATGAAGCGGAAAGTGTTTATTATTGCCTTGCAGCATTTTATTATATGCACATGCGTAATAAACATTGCGTTATTTTTTTGTTGCGCATACGTGACTCAGCAGGGTCACGTGCACCTATGTAGTCTTTGTCTTTTCTGGTTTTTCGCTATTGGCTGCTTGAGCCCAGCACTTCCGGGCGATGAGCGATGGTTTCCAAATCTGGAGAACCGAGCGATCGCGCGAAAATGAGCACGCGACACGTCGCGCGAACGCCCTGTTTCGTCGCTCATAGCGTCGCTTTCGCGTGCATTTTCGCGCTTATGAGGTTTGGCCTACCACCTTGGATTTAGGAAATAATAAGCGTAGCCATTTGAATTCTGGTTGCAATAGTTACAGGCGCAACCGCACGGCATAGCGGAAGCAAACAGCCCAGAAACACAAATGTTCGCTATGCGAGCCACGCGCAAGTGCAACCGCGAAGGAGACCAGTCATCGCGCAGATACAGCGGCGGAGAACGGGAGGATTCGAAGGGGGCAAGGAAGGAGAGAGGAGGTTGCGCGCGTGGCGGCTAGTTGGTACGGGCAGTACGGGGCGGTGCGTAGCGGGACGTCGGCGGGTACGTTGCCAAGATAGAGGGAAACAACGGAAGCCAACGTTACAGAAGAGAAGCGAAGTAGCCGGGAGCTTGAGTAGCGTCGAGGCATCTGTGAATATTAGTATAAATGTTCACTGATATTAGTCGCTGCTGGAGCACCGAAATTTTCGCATAATTTTCGTGTCGATTGGCTGGTCGGTGCGCCCTTGGCGTCACCGCAAAATGTCAACGGTAGCTCTGGCGGCGTAAAGGACAGAAGACTGCGCCAATCAAGAGACCGATTCCACCCGTTTCAGTGTTATTTCCGTGCTCGTGTTAAACCGACATTGCACTTCGGTGAGTATGTAAGTGCTAGCGGCGCTGGTGAGTGACCTATGTGTTATGGCCAAAATTCCTTTTGGCGTTGCATAAGTGGTTGCCAGACTTCCGCTAAGTTTGCCTGCAACTTTTTTATTTTTTTTCTAGTTGTGGCTTTTCCGTGAGAATTTGGTGCCATCCGCGGTGCATTTCGCGAACGAGCGACGCTGGCCGTTTTAATTAACGGAAGGAACCGCGCCTAGCAGTAGTCGAGCGCGGTGCTGCTGTGCAATTAAGAGGCCAATTTAATTAGCGGAATGAACCGCGCCTAGCAGAAGTCTGGGCGCGTGCTCTTGCTGTGTGCGCAGCTGTGCAATTACGCGCTCAGAGATCGCGATTGTCGTGTACGCTGCGCAACGCTCGCGTATTCTAATCGCTGTGCCTATCCTGTGGTCTAGACCACAGGATACACGCTAGCTGTATTCTATAGACCATATCACAAAATAACCTGCAACTTTATTTTGTGTAACCCACGATAAACGTGTGGGCCGTTGGCCGGGCAGAATGCGCTGTAGCCCTAGCCGCCCGCCTCGCTTGACGACTATTTCTGTGCAGTAGACCACAGAATATAATCCCAATTTGTTCTGTGGACCAGACTACAAAATTATCGCACTGATCCATTGAGTGCTGGACATATAAGGGACTTTCACCACAATGCATTTTGTTCGCCTCGGTTGGTCAGTGACTAGGGTGCACGGCTCGGAAGGTCGGGGGTTCGATACCGGCCGCGACGGTGGCATTTCTATGGAAGTGAAGTGGTAGAGGCCCGAGTACTGTGTGATTTTAGTGCACGTTAAAGAGCACGAGATGGTCAAAATTTCTGCAGCCTTCCGCTATAGCATCTCTCATGGTCATATCCTGAGTTTCGGACGTAAAACCTCAAATATTATTATATTATATTATATTGTATACATTCAATTTCAGCCACGCCAAGATGTGCACTAAGATTTGCACAGGAGATTCAAAGTTCGAGTAATTCTCCCAATTGTACAGACACAGCCCTAAATCTCTCCCAAAACGGCTCCAACACCATCGTTAGAAGGGAATAATAACAAATAACAGCATTCCTAAATTTTTCTAACCATCAATCTGTCACGTGTGGAACACGTCATGTTCATCGCTGCACGGCCTACTGTACTCCTGACCTGCCCATATAGCGTGGTTCTTATGAGAGCGCATGTCCCTGCTCTCGTTCAACCACTTGCCGTTGGCGACTACCTATAACGTGTTCATCTGCTACTCTGCAGCTGTTTGAATGGCACTGGAGTAAGAACGCCTGCATTTTGTGACAAACTGCCAGCATATATATGACTGTTTCTGCAAACTTCGACGCCTGGTCACGCAAGTTATTAAGTGCAAATATATTGCACGCTGGATGACTAACATAGGCAGCCGTAGACTTTCATAGTGTAGGACCGCCTACGTGCCATCACGTCCATTCAATTGCAACAAATTTCAGGATCACTTCTACTGTAATAATTTCCAAATTATTTTGTATTTATGCATAATAATTACACAAAGTGATCACTTTGTTGACTGAAATATAAACACAAACGCTGAAGTTGACGTCAGCGAACAAGTTCTGACTAGCGTCATACCACCCTACTGGTAGAAGGTATGAACTAGACATGGGCAGTGGAAGTGGGGACATCTGGGCAGATCAGGAGTACAGTAGGTCATGCACCGATGTACATAAGTATGTTGCAAAAAAGCGGACCAGGATTGTCAAGATGTAATTGCAGCTGCCACTGGGTATAGCACGTTTGCGGACATTTCAGTAAAGTTTTCAGACGTTGGGGTTAATGCTGGCGGGTGCATGCGTGCGTAACAAAGGGAAAATTGTGCTGTGTCCTTTATCAAGCAGAAGACCTGGCCAAATTTGTTGTGCTGTTTTGTGTGACACAAATATACTGGCTCAAAAGCGACTTAAACACTTCGCATTCGATCAATCAACATCAGAAAATTTTGTTTTTTTTTTCTTGGTGGCGTGAGGACTATTTTTTAAGTGACTTATGTCTACACCCATATGGGAGGATTGCACAAAATTTGCAAGTTTCGGAGGCAAATCGAGTGAGATCCATCTACACATGACAGGTGAATTGAAAGTAAAATGAGGTTCAGAGTTTTTCACCCATCAAGCGAGTTATCAAGTAATCAGGGTGACTTTCTGTAACATTAAACACACCTTTCTGTCACTGTTTCAGTTCATAACCCCAATGTTCATAACCACACAGATAAAAGCATTCTTAAAGTAGGCTTTGCACTTCAAACTTTTTTTTGCATACAACTGTACACCATGTCTTTTGTTATGTGGCATCGCTAGATGCAGGCGCCCTTTGTTAGAATATAACCTCCTAGGTACGGTCATTTTCATATTGCCACAAATAAAATCTTGTCATTTGTGATAAAAGCTGTTGTCAAGAGAGATGGTTATGTACAGCATAGTCTGGTCACACAGAAGTGGATTTTGGTGTGGTCCACGAAATGAAGCTCCGGTTTATTTTGTGGCCTGGTCCACAAAATAGGCACTGCGTATTCAAATCTATTCCTGTAGACAACATAGCTGCGTCTGTTCTGGTATGTGTGTAATGAATTGGCGTGTAAAGTGTGACACATTACAGCTATGTATTGCATTCTACTGCCCTCTATCTGCAACTGTCTTATGTCTATGCAGCGCACAAGTGGCACACTTAGCACATCAAAGCTATGTGTCGCTTTCGTCTGTGCTTCAAGTAAATGGAACCCCACACAAACTGCACGCTCGAGTGTTTTTTTTTTTTTCCAGAAAGGATCGCCATGTAAGACATTGCATTTTGTTGAGGCCTATGCTCAATGCTATCGAACCAAGTGCAAACAATATAATTATAAATAATGCCTTCGCAGATTTTCATTCATCAAGTGTACGTGAGGGACTGGCACCAGTCCAGAAATGGCTTCCTCCAACCACATCGTGGACGATTTTGAGAACTCTTTTCAGGTACGGTCCTACTCCATGTTTGAAACTTGGGCAGCAGGTTCAAGTTTGCTGGGGGAAGGAAAAGCGAAAATGGCAGCAGTTTATATTCAAAATGCAGTCAAATAATTTAGTTAGTGGAAATTCACCAGCAGGTAGTAAATTAGCTGCTCAAGTGTAGTAGACTTCAATCCGAGAAAATATCAGCTCCACCTGCAGCCAAACTCCTATCTCACACCAGAAGAGGAGCATATTTGCATTTTTGTGTTGTCAAGCACTTCAGCATATTTAAAGTAGTTAAATTTTATTATAAAAAGGGAAGTTTGTATCGTTGGCGTTAAATGGAAAGCTTGAATGTCCGTATTATAAGACTTTAAACATGCAAATTGCTGTAGATTGCAGCGGGTGCCTGAATGAGCTTTCAACTTCCCACTTCCGTTCTATTAATTTGAACTCACAGACAAGAAAGCCAAAGAATGTTTTCTTGTCTGTTAGTTCTAATTAATGTTTTGTTTAACGAAAAAAAACAAGCCCTCAAAATTCCCCATCTTTCGCCTCAATTCTATGTTATACTGTTCCACTATATATAACACTGGTGATCAATCCGATTGTCAGTAAACTGATTGTCCATGTCACTGAACCTCTGGTGGACAGCGAGCATCGTCAGCCTGTGTTACAATGTGCATAGTGCCAATGTGAGCTGTACGACATTTATTTCGAGGTTTCTTTCCTCGAACATCATGAATTTTTCCGTGTTGCATTGTGTGCTGCTAATCTAGTGTCTAGTGACTTGTAAAGCTGTGACATCTTGTGAGGCACCTTAGGGAAGTGGTGGATGGAGCCAGTTCATCTAGTCGATGTAGTAAGCGTCAGGCTCTCGCTATCCGATAGACGCCAAAATCTACACACTTGTAGCTGTATTTTTACTCCTAAAACACACAACCACATTGAGTTGAAAATAAAGAAGTGGGGCACGGGCTTGGGGCGACGCCCCAAGTCTTAAAGATGTGTCTACTGATGTTCAGCTTGATGGTCAAGCACAGAAACGCAGCTGGTCCCCGTTGAACCATGTTGTTTCTGCTTTCATTCCATCTAAACCAAAAAAGACTCCGCCCAGTAAAGTACTTAAAGTATTTTGGAGAAAGTTGTCTCCGCACCAATTCTTACACCAAAATAGCGTCCCTGAAAGTTCTGCAATGGAATTGTCGCGCTCTATTTTCTGCTATTACTTACTTACATTGTCTGTGTGATAAAGTAAATCTCCATTTAATCTTGCTTCAAGAATCTTGGATTGCTCCAGATACCAATCTTTAGTATAAAAATTACCGTTTGTTCAAGTTAGACCGCTCTATGAGAGGTGGTAAAATAGTCACAATGATTTCGAACAAACTTTGCTATAAAACCAAACAGACGTTAGAGCTCCTCTCCCTGGCATACGAAATATTAGTTGTAGGCTTAACTCTCTCTATTGGGCAGGTTTTGCCAGTAGTAAATGCTTACTTTCCTTCAGGTGTACATGACACTCGGCCATTAGATACTCCAATATCCACGTGTGGAGGAAATGTTTTATTAGCAGGTTACTTCAACACCTGTCATATTACATGGGGAGAAAAAACTGATATGTGCGGCCGCTGATTGTGGCAT